>NC_136976.1:20441278-20821278 GCF_032717465.1 Coenobita brevimanus
CCTTCCTAAAGCCTCCCTGTTCTTCTCCAACTAATTCCTCTGTTATTTCCTTAACTCTGTCAATAAGTATCCTACCATACACTTTTCCTATTACACTAAGAAGACAAATGCCCCTATGATTACCACACACTTCTTTTTCCCCTTTTCCTTTGTACAAGGGAATAATTATACCTGACTTCCAATCCTCTGGGACTCTGCCTTCCTCCCAGGCCAATCTGCACATCTTCCACATCCATTCTACTACTATCTCTCCCCCATGCTTCAGCATTTCACCACACACTCCATCAATTCCTCGGGCTTCCCCCAATTTGACTTTCTTCATTGCTTCTATAATTTCTGTCCTACTGATTTCTTCATGTCCTCTCACCTCCCTCCTTCTCCCAGCCATTCCCCAGCCACTTATACTCGCATTACTTCTATCCTCTATGTTCAACAGTTCGTTAAAATGTTCTCTCCATCTGCTCACTTTTCTCCCTTCTCCAGTAGTAATCTACCAGTTTTATCTTTCACTCCCCTACTGCCTTCATTGCCACCCTGTCTTACTCTCTTCACCTGTTTCCAGAACATTTTCTTACAGTCCCTCCACTTTACACTCAAATTCCTTCCAAATTCCTCATCCACTTTCTTCTTACTCTCTCTTACTAATCTTTTCACCTCTCTCTCCTTTTCTACATATAACTCAATCTTCCGCCTCTCAACTTCTTCCATGCACCTGTTTCTCATCCATTCATTGTATGCATTCTTCTTTTGTGCCACAGCCTGTCTCATCTCTTCATTCCACCATGCTGTTCCTTGCACCCCCTTCCGTCTTCTCTTCACCCCACACACCAGATCACATGCTGCATATATTTCTTATGTGAATATCTTGCACACACCTTCCACGTCCCCCATCTGCTCCAGTTCATATTTACCCAATCGTTCCTCCACTTCTCTCTTATATTCTGCCTTTTTCTCATCCTCTTGTAACCTTTCCACTCTCGTTGCAACCACTCCTTCCTCCCATCCTTTCCTTCTTCTCTTTCTTTATCTCACTTGGATCTTGATTCTGGCCACCACCAAGTAGTGTTCAGAAAGTCCACTCTCCCAACCTCTATAAGCCCTTGCATCCATTACATACCTTCGCATCCCTTCATCCACACACACATAATCAATCATTGCCTTTCTTTCGTTCAGTTTACCACCCACCCTTCTCATCACTCGCTATGTATACCTGTAGATCATTTTATGCCTGAAGAGGGTATTGGCTATCACCAACCCCCTCCCGGCACAAATGTCCACTAACGCATTGCCATTCTCATCTATCTCAGCAGGCACACCCCACTCACCAACTATGCCATCCACCTTCACATTCCCTACTTTACCATTCATATCACCAATCAAAAACACTCTCTCATTCCTTCCAAACTTTTCCATGCACACTTCCACATTTGTCCAGAACTCTTCTCTCACTCTGCTCGCACAATCTTGCATTGGCACATACACGCACACAATCACCCACATTTGTATTCCAACTTTCAGTCTTCCCCACACAATCCTTGAGCCAACTGATCCATACTCTCTTATGTTCTTCTTCCATCTTTTACTCACAGCAATACACACTCCTTCTTTTGCCCTCTCATTCTCACCTACTCCTGCATATGTACCCCATCCATACTCCCATTCTCTCACACTCTCTCCTCTCTATTTAGTTTCAGTTACTCCGCATACATCCACTTTCGCACACTCAGGCACCTGGACAATCTCTCTCTCTCTCTCTTTCACCTCATCATTCGCACCCCTTACATTCCACGTCGCGATCCGTACCATGTCCTTTGTCCGGTCCTTGGTCGTCATCTTTTGGTCAGTCCTTGTCCGAGGCTTCTTGTTCGTCTTTTCAGTTAGCTGTTTTCCAGGGAGGGGCACTAACCCTCCGCCAACCCTTTTAGTCGCCTCATACGACAAGCAAGGATATTGGGGGAGTATTCTTGAAAACCTCCTACTCCCAGGGGGTATATGAAAGGAAATGGCAAAGAGTAGAACTGGATGGGCGTATTGTTCAACGTGTGGCGAGAAGTGCACCTCATTTTTAAGTGGAAAGTTAACTGAACCGTCTCGGTTCCACTGTTACATGTACAATCTTGAGCAGATAATTTCGCCTCTAAATCAGAACAAGGACTCTCCAAGGTTTCACTTGATAGTCCATGGATGTGTGCTTCAGCAGATTTCAGAGTGCTCTCACTTTTTTGCTGTCTTTTATGTGTTACCCCCTCCCCACCCTCCCATCTTAACTATATCCAAAACACATTAAAGAATATTGGCATCATATAATTTGTTCCAAGTGTGCTAGAAAGTTATTGTAAGAGTTTATACCAATTCCATAGTCACTGAAAACCGTGGAAAAGTTTTATATATGAATACTGGGGAGTAACAGTTTGCATCTCCCAGGCATTAAAAAAAATCCATGCATTTCTGGAAAACTTTGACTAGTGATGAATCTCTGTATTAAATTTTGATTCCTCCTAACACTGTCCTTAGGTGGAATCAGTGCTTAGGATAATGATGGTGATTTTTCCTTGCGTTTCACTAAAAATTATTTGTTTTAATAGACTAAAATACTAAATGATACATAATAGTTATTGCCTTCAATGAGCAGTTACTACATCCTGTGCGTGTCCTTGTTCAAGCTAGCGTACTGTGCGTGAGCGTGTCGGTATGACGCACCCTGGACGCCAAGAACATCAAGGATGGGGCTATAAATGGTACAAAATGATTATTTTCTTTTAGAATGCTTACTTAGTTGATATTTGTTCCCAGACCCGCTACAGATGACCTTGTCTCTTGACCGCACACTGGACGCCAACATCTCCAACGAGGAGAATGGTAAATTATATATATACAGTATATATATATATATATATATATATATATATATATATATATATATATATATATATATATATATATATATATATATATCCATTCGTTTTAATGTACAGCCTGTGTTATTTCCTCAGACCCACGGCAAACAAGGGTGTGGCTGGGGCAAAAACTGAACGCAAAGAGCCAAGGAGACAACAGTTTTAGTTCTTTATCATTTTGTAATTACCACCGATAATGAGCAGTTACTATGCTACATGTCCTTGTGCCCAGATCAGCTGTGATAGAGCGTGTCGCTGGGCCGAGCTACAGGCACCAAGAACATTAAGATGAGGGGCAATCTGTATTTTTATACTATGTTAGTATTAGCTCTTTTTTACTGAACAGCTTTTAAATAATTTTTCGTTCCCAGACCCACCACAGGTAAGCGTGTCTCTGGGCCGGACTCTTGATCCCAAGAACATCAAGGAAGGGGACGATCTTTACTTCGAGTGTACTGCCATCGCCAAGCCTTCCCCGCATAAGGTCGACTGGAGGCACAACGTTAGTATCCTTGACTCACTGCACTATCCCATCTCACTGTTGCGCATGTAAACGTGCACTTCCATATAATATTATTGTCATAACTTGATGCTCTTTCAGTTTCCCATAACGAGATACTACCACACTTCTCACTCTGAACCAGTTTTCACATGCACTTATAACTCTATATACGAAAGTTACCTATGCCTGTACTCTTGCATGAATAGGTGCGTGGGAATGATTCACTTTTCCACTGACAATGTGTTGTTCCTCTTCAGACCTACTCATTGGTTTCCCTTGTAACGCACTGCTTTAACGTGTACAGCAGAACTGTCCGCCCTTGTCAGGCGTGTCTCAGCCGGACGCTACAAGGCATACATACACACATACATACATACATGTAGTTGATTTAAGCGAGAGATATAGAACCTTCGTATACAGAAAGCCACAGCAGTCGGTGGGCGACAGATACTGGTCCTGTGTTTTAGGCTACCAAACACACAGAATATTTGAAAACCAGATTTATATGAGAGAATGATTTAATCATTAGTAATGTTTGAAATCTGCCAGGTTATCGTAACAGAAAGGTAATTAATGACAATGCCTAAATGTTCTTCAGTAACACCTCTCATAGACGCGACATCCCAACGTAGAAATTTAGCAGGCTTCATAATATTTATGTGGTGGTTGCAGTAGTAGCAGTTGTCATCCCAGTCTCATGTGAACGTGATCCAGGTGGACTGCGACCCGAAATCCCAATTTGTCCTCCTGCATTCGGGGGATATGGAGAGTACTGAGATACGTTTGTATAACTGGACAGCTCCACCGCCCGGTCTTGTAAATGCCACCACTTCAAGGCGTCCGTCTCTGACACCCACAACATATGTCAATATTAACGTATTACTTGTTCCTTTGACAATGGTTACTTTAGCCTGTTGAACCCGACTACGTCATTTTAATTTTAATGATTGCTATGACCAGATATTCGCTAAAAGGTACGACTCTCGGAGTGCAGGGGCTAAATAAATGTTAAATCTTGTCCCTATATTTTGAAATGTTGCTCTTAGCCTAAATGATGTCACCTGTAAAGCGGAAAAAATAATGTAAAAACATGTGTCACTGGGCTGAAGGAGTCAAATGGCATTAAAGCGAAAATTAAAATATAGTAGAGCTACAACTGAGAGCAGAGACTGCAGTAAGGATGAGTATGGACTTCACTTACCTTACACAGATGGAAAATGTATTACAGATATCAAGCCGCACTTTGTTTGCTCCCAGCCAAAAATAATGGAGATGACTCCATTTGTTGGCACGTCAAGCTTGCAACTGGAGTAACCCGAGTTCGAATGTAAGACGGTTAGTTTCTTGGCCAAAATTCTTCCTTCTTTGGCCGTGTTCACCCATGAATGTGTCTGGGGACCAAAGTGTACTATTAAATTCTGTGGGTCATACTCAAGAGGAAGACTGGGTCGTAACAAAAACTTTAATGGCTTTTGTGCAGGTGATAGGCACCAACCTAACCTTCAGGTTCTGAAAAAATTGTCCAGAGTAGTGATATTACTTTTCGTATGACTTTCAAGAAAAGTCTATGAAGGACACATCGCTGAAATAGGCAAAATGATGTAGACGATGGTGATGGGCGGGCACTTCGTGGTGGCATCACCTCCCTGGAGATTTCCTGGAAACCAAACCATCCCAGCCATCTCGTCCCGGTGGAGTGTTGTGCTCCGTGCTGCTGCTGTCGCGGGGCACCTCACCCACCTGGAGTGCAGCGGCTAGGGTGTCGGTCTCCTCCGACCTCCTCAGCGGAGATCTGATGAGGGCGATCGGTTTCCTCCGTTGCCCCGGTGTTCCGTCTCAGTGACACCGCGGGCAACCCAACGACAACAAGTGCTACGAGGACATATTTTTCTGGCATATTGTTGATAATTCCCGACGATTTGATTCAAGTTCAGAGTGATGTCTAGCAGTGAAAGTGTTACCTGTATGTATTTTATATTTTATTTTTGAAATCAACAGACCATTTGTTTTTTTCACTTATGGAGACCTCTCGTATTGAAAGAGTTGACGAAACTTGTATATAGCCTCTCCTGCTCGAGAAGTGACTTTAGCAGTATTTAAAATTTTAGCAGCAAGAATTCATCATTAAAGAAGTCATCTGACAGAAAGTGTTAAAGTTGTCATTCAGAACAAGTGGCCGTCACCGCTGATATCAGATGAAAGGAAAGTTCAGAGCTGGAGGGATGTTTTGAGAATTATTGCTTTCAGTAAAGAATTTCGGTTATTAAGGTTACTACTTCTACTTTTCATTTCGTGTGACACCATACAAATTGCTCCAAATGGTTACTATTAAATAATGATTCCCCGTATGATGAAGCGTTTTCTGTTTATCAATACCCAGACGCCTTGATCATATAAGAGGTGGCCACAAGAGACTCCTTCATATCACCCAGTCCTGATTTATCACGCTACTCTTTCTCCAAATCAGTGATACATATATGTAGAAATGTTAGGAAAACAACCCACACTACAGTAAGTACTCATAACTCCGCTGACAAAAGAATTTTCAGCTACATATAATGCTAAGCCATTCCCTCCACAACCACGATTTTCTGTCATAAATCCGTTTACATTTCTCTTTTAATCGCTCTTCCAGCCCAAGGACATCACTTACATTATCTTTTTAAAACCTCCAGATCACTTACATTATCTTTTTAAAACCTCCAGAGAAATTTACTTAACTTTGGACAAGCTTTTCGAAATACAGAGGTCACCAATAGCCATTAATAACTTCTCTCTTTGCGGTCCGACCTGAGTAATCGTCCGGTGATAGCAACAATAGCGCAAAAAAGGTTATCAGAAGGAAAGGAGTATTCCCAAATTATAACACATCCTGCAATCTCCCTTCTGTTCGCTTATTCCTGCTCCTCCTCCCCGCGCCCATCTCTCTCTCTCTCTCTCTCTCTCTCTCTCTCTCTCTCTCTCCACTACTCTTCTCTTCCCTCCCCAGAGCCCTCGCTGTACTCGTATAAAAGTAACGGCACCATTAACAACCCCGGTCTCCAGGTCAGTTTATCCAACCAACCACACTGCCATACAGAACTTCTGGTACAAATTTTAGGTTGACTAAAACTTGCACAGGTTGAATAAAATTTGAGATGAGAGAAATGATACTGCAGGAATAACAAGCAATTATCCATTATCCACTCCTTTACACCCATCAGAAGCGTAGGGGCCCGGGGCTTGGCTACTCAGTCCCGATATAAAAGGCGAGTTTGACAAGCCTCACTTTCCCCTGAACGGCATAATGTGAGCAATAAACCTAAACAGCACTCGGATGTAAATCCTTACAGGCATCAATTGGCTAGAGCGCCATACCCACAAGATCACCTGGCGTCATTTATTTATATGGTTACCTGGAATAAATTAAACCATTTGGCTTTTCGCGTACTGTAAACTGACCTGGATGCATTCTTCCAAGCAACAAAATCCTTGTATAATAAAGTACTAGACGTTCACTCTTGAACGTATGGAACTTGTTTGAGCGTGCAAAATGGCTAATGTTGTTATAACTTTCCGTCGAAAAGCAAAGGCATGAAATAGGTTTAATAATTTCTTCATTAACTCATCGTGCTGTGCTGCAAAAATCCTACGTTAGACGATTTTGGCCTTTTCGCAGTACAGAGGCGAAATTGAGAAAAGTCACCTACGTATAACATATCACTTATCCAGAAAGCTCTATAGTGATTTGCTTAGGCCTGCAGTAAGTTGGAATGTGTGTGTGTGTGTGTGTGTGTGTGTGTGTGTGTGTGTGTGTGTGTGTGTGTGTGTGTGTGTGTGTGTGTGTGTGTGTGTGTGTGTGTGTGTGTGTGTGTGTGTGTGTGTGTGTGTGTGTGTGTGTGTCAACAGTATAATGCCGATTATAAAAACGCCACTTAAATAATATCGATAACTGTTCTACAAGCTTTCAAAGTAAGTGCGTAGGTCGAATGCAGGTTTAATGATTTCCGATAAAAGCCAGTTTTAGTGCTGAAGTTGGCGCTTTTCGTTTTTTCTAGAAATTTGTTTACGAGTTTTGAGAACAATCACTAGCAAAACCCTTGTTAAAGGTCCATCAGCTTTTCAGCGACGTGCGTACGTCAGTTTTAGCTTTAATAGTTTCCGAGAAAACTCAGTTATGGTGCTCAGTATGGAGCTTTTGGGGTTTCTTCGGAAATATGATGGCTGCTTTTGAAAGTGTCAGTTCATAAACTCTCCAACGGTAGTCCCCAGACCCAGAATAACGCAGTTTTGTGCTGTGCATGGCCACACACATTAACAATTGTTTTATAGTGTTTTCAACTGAACCAAATTAATATTGCATGACAATAATCAAAAATTGCTCTCTCTCTCTCTATGTATATATATATATATATATATATATATATATATATATATTCCTGCAGTGGATACTCAAACGGCTGATGATGATGATGATACTGTATATATCATCCTGTATATATCATCCATCCATCCATCATCTAATCCAGGGGTCGGCAACCTTTTCAGTGTGAGGGCCAGAGAAAGCTTCTAGGAGTAGCCTGCGGGCCGGAGTGCCAAAGAGAACCCAAAAGTGACAGTGTACAAAAATTTTATAGAAAAGCAGGCAAACCAGTGACTAGATTACAAGAAATTTATTGAAAAACATGCAAATCATTGACTGCCGAAAACAGTTTGTGACAAAAAAAAAAAAAAAAAAAAAAAAAAGCAGGCAAACCAGTGACTAGATTACAAGAAATTTATTGAAATACATGCAAATCAGTGACTGCAGAAAACAGTTTTATCAAGAGACATGCAAATTAGTGGGATGGTTGGTGCTGTTTGCCATGGAGAAGTGATTCAATGTCTGGATCGATTGATGAGGTAGACAAGAGCAGAATGACATTGAGGTGGCGGTCACTTAGCTGGGAGCGAATGCGAGACTTTGTATATTTCATTTTTGAAAAGAGTTGCTCACAACAGCAAGTGCTGCCAAACACAGCAACGACGCGTTTTACATGCTCAATGTAATTTGGAAATTTGTCAGAAGGGAGGACGAGGTCACGGAAGAAGGACAGTGGAGAAGTGGTACGGTACTTTGCCTTCAGTTCATTACACTGACGCTCCACCAACTCCATCTGCAGGGGGGCAGGGGCTTCGTCGCGAGGCGCCGACTTACTCATTTAGTTGGCTAGGCTGTTGCGGGCCGGATTGTTATATAAATATCAAGCAGGGTGACGGGCCATGAGTTCGGACTCTGCGGGCCGGATCTGGCCAGCGGGCCGGAGGTTGCCGACCCCTGATCTAATCCTACGTTGCCCCATGAGGAGCGTAGGAGCCCGGGGCTAGGAAAGTTGGTCCTGGCATTTAAGATGAGAGTGACCAGCCTCACTCATCCCTGAGTGGCATTACGTGAGCAATAAACCCCAACCATCCCATGGATATAAACCTTCACCGGCTCAATCCGATTGGAGCACCGTTATTACCCACTAAATCACCAGGAGCGAAAATTTGGTTATATGGTTACCACTCAGCGTAGTAAATGGTTTTCTGGTGTAAAGGAAACCATTTGGCTTGTCACTCAGTGTAGAGTCACCCACAGGTAGAAGGAAGAGGAAAGAATGAAGGAAAGATAGACACAAGAGGGAATGTAAAGTCACTCGCAGGCAGAAGAAAGAGGAAAGAATGAATGAAAGACAGAAGAGGATGGATGGAAAGAAGGATAGAGAAGAGGAAAGGGCAGACACCCGAGAGCAGCACTACATCAGTTGAGTGGATGGTGAGCGCCCCCACCTACCATATATATATATATATATATATATATATATATATATATATATATATATATACCGGTATACACATCGATCTATCAGTCCATCTATCTATCAATCTATCTTCCTATCTATCTATCTATCCATCTATTTATATATATATATGTTAAAGCGAATTTGTGTAAACATGAATTTCATGAAATCCCTAGGGAATTCGTAGAATGAGTTTAAACTGGGATTGGTTAATGTGGGTAAGGTTTATTTAGGCTGCGGTTAGGTTTGGCTGGGGTAAGCTAGGTTTCGTTTAGGTATAATTCGGGTAGGATAGTTACATTTGGTTAGGTTGTATAGGAATGCTAATTTATATTAAGAACTCATATAAATTTATCTAAAATAACCTAACCTAGCTAACGAAGACTAACTATACCAAAACTTAACCTAGATTATCCCAGCCTAATCTAACCACTGCCTAATATTAACCTTAACCTACCCCCACATGATCCCTATTTAAAGTCGTGTCACGAATTCCCTAGAGATTTCGTTAAATCCCTGTTTACACAAATTTCCTGCAAGTATATATATATATATATATATATATATATATATATATATATATATATATATATGTATATATATGTATATGTATGTATATATATATATATATATATATATATATATATATATATATATATATATATATATATATATATATATATATATATCATATCAGTCAGGTGAAATCGCAGCTTTTTACACTCTTGCTATATTTTGGAAACAGTTCAGTGTCATCAGTGCCATTTGCTTCGAATTCAAGAGACGAGTTTTAAAAATCCATAGACATAAAAGGGGACCAACCACCACCACCACACATCCTCACCCTAGCAATGTACGCGACCACTTTCATTCTTATATATATATATATATATATATATATATATATATATATATATATATATATATATATATATACATACAGTATATATATATATATGGAGCCTCTGTGGTACAGTGGTAAAGTGTGCATTTTCGTACACTGAAGAACGAGGGATCGAACTCCGCCCGGTAATAAACTTTGGGAGCGTTCTTCTGGCCATGTAGTGCTTGGCGGACATAAGGGGTGCTGTGGTTGAACCAGTGTCGCATACTATAAAGTATGCTTGCACCCAGTCGGCCTGTGCGGGCCAATTACACTTGGTTCACAGACTACACACATATCCAAAGCCACTCCAACATTACAGTTACACTTACTAGCACTTCTCACCCTACATACAATCTCTACCAGACAGCCTAAGCCACTTGGTAGAGATACATTGGCTGTATCGTCCCAGCTTCGGTCGGGATAGGCTGGTCCAGCAGTGGACACTCAAACGGCTGATGAGATGATATATATATATATATATATATATATATATATATATATATATATATATATATGCGACACTGGTTTAACCACAGCACCCCTTATGTCCGCCAAGCACTACATGGCCAGAAGAACGCTCCCAAAGTTTATTACCGGGCGGAGCGCGATCCCTCGTTCTTCAGTGTACGAAAATGCACACTTTACCACTGTACCACAGAGGCTCCATATATATATATATATATACTGTATGTATATATATATATATATATATATATATATATATATATATATATATATATATATATATATATATAAGAATGAAAGTGGTCGCGTACATTGCTAGGGTGAGGATGTGTGGTGGTGGTGGTTGGTCCTCTTTTATGTCTATGGATTTTTAAGATTCGTCTCTTGAATTCGAAGCAAATGGCACTGATGACACTAAACTGTTTCCAAAATATCGCAAGAGTGTCAAAAGCTGCGATTTCATCTGACTGATTTTCAAATTCAATGAAAAGAGAAGCATGAGAAGCAACGGCTGATTCCGTGTTGTTAGTACATTAAGTGATGTTGGAGGAGTACCTGGCCTCTGCCTCTGACCTGTTCTTAACGCCTTCACTCCGAGTACGTCATTTCCTTTTTATTATTGATACTACAAGACTTCCTTTCATCTTAGGAAAAAGCTGAGGCAGTATCTACTGATCAAAGAAAAAGCTTAGTAATGACGGTCTTTAAATTTTATCTTTCTGTGTATTACTCAATGCTCCCTCCTGTGAAAGAAAAGCTTGACCAAAGGATCTCCAGTTTTTCCTGTTCCTATTCTGGAATGATCCCTCATTCCCGATACATAACCCTCCTACATACAGGCTTACCTGTTCATGTGACCGAACAGCCGCGATGTCCTTGTTGTTCTGACAACAGAAACACACATTTTCCACGAATCTGTTCATTTCTCAATCTGTCCCTTTATGACGCTCCACAGGCACTACAGATAAAGTATGCTTCTTCCCCTTTAGAACATCCATGTTTCCCAGTTATACATGTCCGTTTATCTATCGAACTCCTTGCAGTATTGTCTCGGATGCCACAGACGTAAGACGAATCTCGCCATCTCTCAGTTCATTATGTATGCAACAAGTCAACTCTGGAACTGTCTTCCTGAGTGTATGTCGCTTTCTACCTATGATCTCACGTCTGTCAAACGCAACGTTTTCAGGCATCTCGAAATGAGTGGATCTTGAGCTTGTTTTGTTTTGTTTTAGAGGGAAGGCCTTTGTTTCCTTCTTCATGACATAAAAAAAAAAAAAAACATCGTACTCTAGCCACCCTTGTGTCAACAGCACTTCCAAGTTGTATTTTCTCTACGAACACAATCAGTCAGGTTCCTTTCAACATTCTCTCCGGTCTCCCTATACCAAGTATATTTTTGTACTTTTTTGTGCTTACAGATGAGTTACTAATGCAGATATTTCTTTCCTGACAAGTAACCCCCACTCGTATGCTAAACTAACTTCACTTACTTTACAACCATCCACTCACAGACTTCACTCGCTTCCATCATATTTAGTAACCTTGATCATATTAACTACCTACACTCTCATTCATCATTCACTCCTCTCATAATCCACACAACCAAAGGACACCTATTTTTTCTCAGGACCCGAACACGCACAGGACTCAGCTCGGTGGCTTTCTTCTCTTTTGCGAGGTGAAGTGTTGAGGGTGACAGATCATAAATCACCACCACCCTCAACCTTTTCGCAGTCAAGGACGTAAAACAGAGATAATATCGCTATTCTCTTTACTCTGCTCCTGCAAAAGGTTATAAAGTTATTATCAATAATGGTTTCCTGGAGGGCAAGAAGCCATTTGGCTTTTCACTCGTGTTTAACACTTTTCACGAAATATGAAAAGAATTGACGAGGACATTGCTCCCAGAGATTTCTCTCAATGCGAGTGTCGTCACTGGAAGTCAGTGACCCACTTCAACTCAGTCCCAGCGTACTCAGACCCTTGTTAACACCACTTTCAACACAATACTTTTTTTTTTTTTTTCCTGCTTTACTTGCACCCATAATTTTTGTCCTTGTCCTTAAACAAAGTGAATATGGGATATGTACACCGTCCACATGAAACGTTCTTTGGATTGCTGTGTTGGCAAGTGGAGAGAGAGAGAGAGAGAGAGAGAGCAATATGAATGCTAAAGCGAAAAGTGAAAGGGATAATAAACTGAAACAGAAAACACGCACATGAGGTGAAAAGAGAAAAGTACTAAAAGATAAAAACACTGCGCAAAATAGCGTGAAAAGACTTAAAAAACTTTGGCAATGCTACGCTGTTGCAACACTCCATCTGACCAAGCACATTCCCCCCACCTTCCTGCACACCTAACCAAGCGCATAACGGCTCTCAGCCCCTCCCCCACAATCTTTTGTTTTAAAGGTGGGCGTAGGGAGAACGCCTTGGGGACACAATCTGGGCCCTTCAGATTCCTTGCCCAGATAGCATTGAAATCTCTGGATTTTGTTTTTAGTTTTTCATTATTGAAAAAAGAGAAAAACTACTAAATACACATCATCCTACCTATGAAAAGGCAGCAGTTCATTATAAGATAACTATGTAAAATTTCATTATAGTGAATACTTTCTGATTTCTAGCCTGGAAACGAAATCTCTACGCCCGGCTGGCCATCCTGCCACTCATCTCTACGGACGGACACCTACTGATCCCAGCGATAACAACACCCTCCTCTGACGTTGTCAGATCTAGAGTAAAAAAGAAACTACGTATCAGTGACCGAAAAGAGATAATGAGAATATCAGAAAGAAAACGGAATAAACGAAGCGACAGAGAACACACACACACACACACACACACACACACACACACAAATGAAAACTGAGAGAGAGAGAGAGAGAGAGAGAGAGAGAGAGAGAGAACAACAAAGAAAACACGAGGAAATACCCGTCGAATGAATTAAAAGGAGAGAAGAAGAACAGATAATTTATACCTGACAGCAGAAGACAGTTAATGAAGTAGAAATGTGCGTACGTAGGGAGGAAAACAGATATAGCATAAAGATGGAAGGCAAAGACAATATGAAAGCAGAGAGCATCAAACATACCTCCATTAAAGAACCTTATCACTGGACAGACACTGAAATTAGATTTATACTGGGTGGCCCATGTATAGATAGCACTCCTCTTCCGTTCCGCTGGAACATTCTCTTGTGTTGCGGGGACGGTTCAGTCAGCGTTATCAAAGTGTATTCTGCATTGCTTATTAATGTCCTCTTCCCACTGTCACATCCGCGCCAAAACCAGCAGACTGGGCTGTTCCCAGAATAGAAAGACAAGACTGGGTGAGTCTTTAGTGAGGCGATATTCACGGACCACCATGTATATAAATAGCTTCATGTTCATATTACATGCCAACATAGTCCACTGTCAGTACTATGAGCTCCTTGCCGGTTACTTCATTAACAAGAATTGTTAACAAAACTCTACTTTCCACATAAATCACAAGAAAAGTCAAAACTCAGATCAATATTACTGAGAAGAATGACAAATGTAAGTGTAAGGAAAATATATTCATGATGACTGTGATAATGACGAACAAATGAAGTGTATTCGCAGTCTTGGACACACTCAGTTTGGACAAGCATCACCGTCTACACGCAGTGTTACGAGGTTTTGCAGAGCGCCAGCTGAAGTAGTGGTAGTAGCACCACCACTACTTGGATGAAAATGTAATGTCAATAGAATCAGAGCTACTTTTCCTTTAAGTGTTGCACTATTGCTATTCTAACCATTACCGCTAATATATATATATATATATATATATATATATATATATATATATATATATATATATATATATATATATATATATACACTGTAGGTGCGCTCACTGTCCACTCACTCAACGTAGCGCTGCTCTCGGGTGACTGACCATTCCACTCTTCTATCTTTCCTTCCTTCCTCTTCTTTCTTTCTTTCCTTCTTCCTTTCCTCTTCCTTCTGTCTATGGGTGACTCTACATTAAGTGACATGCCATATGGTTTCTTGTACACAAGGAACAAGGAAACCATTTACTTCGCTGAGTGGTAACCATATAGCCAAACTGTGGCACCTGGTGGTTTAGTGGGTAATTAAGGCGCTCCAACCGGACTGAGCCTGTGTAGGTTTATATCCAAAGGATATTGCTCACGTATTGCTACTCAGGGATGAGTGAGGCTGGTCACTCTCGTCTTAAATGTCAGGACTAACTTGCATAGCCCAGGGCTCCTATGCTCCTCGTGGGAAAACACAGTATTAGTTGATGTTTATATGCATGCAGTATATCTATTCCAAATATATACCGTATATACAGTATGATGCCAAAAGTTCATGTCTTATATACCATAAATAGTTATTGTAAACTTCGTTGTGGCTACACGCTAAGTAAGCTGGTGACAACTTATTATTCTCTCCGACCAGGAGAGTATGTTTTCACCCCTGTCTGTTAGCAGGATTGCTCAAAAAACTAAATGTGAGATTTGGACCAAATTTGGTGAGTAGATAGCCCATGTCCCAGGGAATAATCGATTAACTTTTGGAACCGATGTTTGTTAGATTGTTTGCCTGTTAGAATGATTATTCAAAAGCCAAATGAGAGATTTGGAACAAACTTGGTGGGCAGACAGCCCATGACCCAAGGAACAATCGATCAACTTTTGGGACCGATCAGGATCGTATTATAGATTCTGAATCAGGAAAACAATTCTTGCGAAAACCTAACCTAAGAGCTGTTTCGAATTGCGTTGCCCTTGTCGGAGAGATGTGCTCCACTGAGTGCCCCTCTAATTATACCTGTCATCTTGTACGTTTTTTTTTTTTCCGATCATCCCAGTAAATTAATATCACAGGCGAAAATGATAATGTACCATAAGTATAAGTAAATTAAGGATGAGGTGCTTTATAGTGCCCTTTTCTGAAAATACAGACCTCTATTTAACACTGGTGTATTTCCGACCGTGCTTCAGGGTAAGGAGCTGGTGGCATCTCCTGGTGTGCTGGTGTCCAACATGACGCTGGTGCTGCAAAAGGTGGAGAGGAACAACGCTGGCTCCTACACCTGCCACGCCACCAACAAGGAAGGATCTGCCGCATCCCCACCCCTCACCCTCGACGTCAAGTGTGAGTTATACCTTCAACTGTCTTGGTTCAGGATTTTCTCTTGTATATTTACCCCTCAGTGTACATTTTGGTGACACGAACTTGACAGAATATGAAGCCTGAATATCTGTTGAGTAAAAAGAGTATACTGCAGACTGCTCACTAAAGATTTGTTTTGTGTCGTTGTTTTTCACGAAGTAAAATAACTAGTCTTCCACTTGCACTGCTCATTTAAATCCACTTATCAGGTCTAATGAAAAGTGTTACAGTCATATGATTAAAAATTAGAGTTACGAAAAGGTAGGCAAAGCCCAAATTACTCACATTTGTAAACAAAGTTTTATTTTGCTTCCAATTTGGAAACTGAGTTACAGTGGAAGTAGTTTATTCATGTCCTATCGTTACACCTGCTAGAAAGCTGGCCTTCATGAATTAAAGGCTTGCTTACTCCATCTCACTCTGACACTTAATAATGTGGCCATGGTCCCGGGAATCAAGTGGTCGCTCATTTAACAGGGCACAAGGAGATACTCCTCCCTCTTCTGTCCTTGCACTTTATATTTTCTGGACCTACGTCTCACCCAATCCTCCGTTCACTCTAATAATAATAATAATAATAATAATAATATAGTATATTATTATTATTATTATTATTAGTAGTAGTAGTACAGTAGTAGTAGTAGTAGTAGTAGCGGTAGTAGTAGTAGTAGTAGTAGTAGTAGTAGTAGTAGATGTAGTAGTAGTAGTAATAGTTGTTGTTGTTGTAGCAGTAGTAGTAGAGATACTGTAGATGCAACCCCAGGCTCATCTGAATGTTAACCCAGTGGACTGCAGACTGAAGTTGTCACTTACCTGCAGCCCATCCTCCTCCTTTCGGGAAGGATAAGGAGGGAGTTGAGGGACATTTGTAAAACTGACCAGCTCCATCGCCCAGTTATGTCGATGCCATCTCATGAAGGCGTCCACCTCCAACACCCACTCAGATCCTTGTCTTGTCTGATGAAAATTTACTCTCTATCTCGGTCGCCTCTGGCCACATATACCTGACGCCTTCACTTGCTTCCACACCTGACGCCTTCACCTGTCTCCACACCTGACGCTTCCCCCTGCCTGCTTCACCAGATACCCATATGATACCAGAAATATTAATGAAAATAGTTACATACTTTGTGTCCAATTCTGCCTTCTTCCTCCGCCTCCCCATCTGACGCTTGCTCCTGCTTCCCCAACAGATGCGCCGGTGTGTGCCACCAGCAAAGCGTCGCAGCACAGCGTGGCCAAGCACGAGAACGCACGCATCTCTTGCAATGTCCTCGCCAACCCACCCGTTGTGGAATTCAGCTGGTCATTCAACAACACCGCCGAGGCCGTCAAGGTTCCCGAGGACAGGTGAGTGGGTGGGCAGTTGAAAGGCAGCTTCTATCTTCAAAAGGTGTTGAAAATCGCTTTGCACAAGCGGGTAGCAGTCCTCTGATTAGAAGCACATTTGTCCTGCAACCGAGAGGTGCCAAGTTCGATTCTTAGCCCGAACAAGAGACCCTTGGGCGAAGTCTCTTTGCACCAGTCTGTTCGCGTTTTGAACTGTGACCTAAATTTCTAAATCGACGGCTGCATTTTGTAGTATGTGGGAAAGTCTGCTGAATGGTTTCCCTGCCAGTCACACGCTAAGCAAAAAACTGTGGGTAAGTAGAGGAAGTTGACAGTAAGGAATGAAATAACATTAAAAAAGTCTTGAAATTTTTGGGAAAAAAATCCCACATAAACTTTTGCTAATGGAACAGCATATCTCGGTTCTAGGAATAAATTCGCCATGTTGCCGTGATATGTGACGGTGAGGAGAAAATGAAGAGAGAATGAAATGTGTAGGAGCTGGACGTTCTGTCCTGCGAGGTAAGGGAAGGAAGAGGTAATGGATGAGAGGGACTATGAAGGGAAATTATGAAGGGGAGGGAGGTTTGACGATGGGAGATATACGGTAGGAGGGAGGACTCCAATGAATAAGTAGATGATTGTGCTGGAATGGGAGGGAAAGGATTTGGGAGAGAAGGGAAAGTGTTTGATTTGGAAGGGGAGGAATTACAGAGGGAAAGAGAGGTGACGTAATCTGAAAAGACTGGAAAGGTGACAGTGGGTTGGAAAAGGGTATATCAGTGCAATGGAAGGGGAGGCATTACACTGGGAAGGAACTGGGGGGGACTGTAATGCGATGGGAGGGGGAGAATCATGATGGAAAAGGAGTCGAATGATTATGAAGGGAAGGAATGGATGGCTTATGGAAGGAGAAGGAATAGGGAATGAAAGGGAGGGATTATAAAAGGAAGGAAAGGATGACTAATGGAAGGAGAATGAGTAGGGAAAGGAAGGGAGGGATTATGAAGGGAAGGGAGGGATGGTTGTATGAAGGATGGAGAGGCACTGCATTGTGAAGTGAAGAGAGAGAAAGGATTAGAGAAAGGATATTGTGTTCAGTATCAGAAAAGAGGAAAAAATAGTGGGACGGTAAGGAAGGGATTATAAAGGGTATGGGACGAATGACGGTGCGAGGGAAGAGAGATGTGTGAGAGTGCAATATGAAGGGAGATGAGAGATTGTGCTCGGAATGGAGGGATGAGATTCCAGGAGAGCGAAAGTTTTAATATCAGAGGGGTGTGAAGAGGGACGTGTGTGGAAGTTTAATAATGAATGGGAGGTGAGGACAAAAATTTGAATTAAGCAGAAAAAGGGGGTAGTGTAGCGGAAGGAAAGTGTGAAATCCTGGTGGGCATGAGTCGTGTGGTAAAAATATTCAGTAAAATGTTGGAGAGGGTAAAGGGAGATATGCTTAAGACGATATGAGAGGAATGAGGGGCGGAGGGAAATGATAACACCGGATATGGTCTGTTGTTCACAGTGCCAATACTCTAACTGTGTATGTTACCTGTGGCGCCTTTCTTGCTCATATTGTCAATACTCTGACTAACAGGTATATTGCTGCTCGTGATATCTTTCTTGCTCACATTGTCGGCTCCGAAATCTCAGTCCTTCCACTACTGCATTACCGTTTATCCGTGGGTGCAGGAACAGCATCTTGCAACAGGAATAACCCAAGATCTATTATATTATTGAAACTTTTGGACGCAGTTTTTATCCATCTTGTCCCTGTTCTTTCAGCAGTTTAAATGAGGTCCTGGATATAACGTTAGCCTTTTACCGGGTAGCTACCCGGGTATGTACCCACTTAGCTGCCTGCCCGGTTTTGTTTCCTCGTTTTCTTTTAATTATTATTTTGTATGTTTGAGTTAAATATATGTAAATGGAATAACCAAATTACAACATAACCTTCTTCCTCCACAATTTAACTCGTAAAGTGCCACAGGCATCAGCTGATGCAATGTGCTAGGGATGTTGTAGGTGTCAATTCAACACGGCTCACAAAAACAACGTACTGTATAAAACATGACACTAGAAGATACTTGGCAACTTAGAAACCTTCCACACAACAGTCACAGACAGCTCAGCCAACAGTATCTCACCTTTATATACGGTAAACCAATAGAGGGTGTGTTCCATAAGGGTGAATCTCCCCTACTACCCTCTGTCAGTAGCAATGATTCAGAGCAAAGAATAATTACAGCTAGGTGCACCAGGTAAAAAATTGCTCTGCAGCAAAATATATAATATTTTTGACCCTAAAAATTAAGCCCAGGTAGCCTAAATGCCCCCCCCCCACACACACACACAAAATGGCATTATAGGGATTAATTTTATAATGCATGTAAGTTACTGCTTTTCTAGTAAGACACATTGCTTAAATTCCTTTTCAAAAAAATGCCAGAGCATGTTTTATTTTTTAAATTCAATACTAGAATTAAACAGTGCATGACTACATTTACTGATAGCACTGGTGATTGTTGGGAGCCCATCATCCACTCATTCGGTGTTGTGCGGTGTACTCCTTCCTTCAGAAGTTTCTGTTCTTCTTTCTGTCTCTCCTTCCGCTTTTCCTATTTCTCTCATCCTTCCTCTTACTAATTATTACTCTTCTTACTACATCAGGTAGATCTATTCTGAGCGACAAGCCAAAATACCTTAGGAAGCTGCTGACAACGCTGAGTGGTAACCGTATAGCCAAATAACGGGGTGACGTGAAGCCTACTTAGTGCCCCTGTTAAAAGGATGGAGACGTAGTTGCGGCGTCCATCTAGGAACCATACCTACACACTAGTCCTCTCACTGCACAGGACTGCCCTGCAGTGGTAGTTACTTGCCTGAAGTTGATGGGTCTGCACAATCAGACAGACTGAGCTAGCACAATAACAACAACAACAGAGAGCATTTGTATTTATAATCATTGCGATGATAGCTACATCGAATCGTCGCAAAAGCACAGTCGCCTTCATCAAAGAGTAGGAGTGGAAGTAGCAATTATATAAATATATATATATATATATATATATATATATATATATATATAGACAGGAAAAAATCAGTAGGATAGAAGATGTGGAAGCAATGAAGAAAGTTAAATTGGGGAAAGCCCCAGGAATTGATGGAGTGTGTGGCGAAATGCTGAAGCATGGGGGAGAGATAGTAGTAGAATGGATGTGGAAAATGTGCAGATTGGCCTGGGAGGAAGGTAGAGTCCCGGAGGATTGGAAGTCAGGTATAATTATTCCCTTGTATAAAGGAAAAGGGGAAAAAGAAGTGTGTGGTAATCATAGGGGCATCTGTCTTCCTAGTATAACAGGAAAAGTGTATGGGAGGATACTTATTGACAGAGTTAGAGAAAGAACAGAGGCATTAGTTGGAGAAGAACAGGGAGGCTTTAGGAAGGGAAGAGGTTGTGTTGATCAGATATTCATTCTTAGATCTTTAGTGGAAAAGTGTCTAGAGAAGGGAAAGAAGTTGTATACGGCTTTCATGGATTTGGAGAAAGCATATGACAGGGTGGATAGACAAGGATTGTGGAAAGTATTAAGAATATATGGAGGAGATGGGAAGTTGTTGAATGCTGTGAAGAGTATATATGATGGTGTTAAGGCTCTAGTGCGTGTGGATGGTGAACTGAGTGAATTTTTATCTTTGAAGGCTGGGTTGAAACAGGAATGTGTCATGTCTCCATGGTTGTTCAATCTGTACATGGATGGGGTAATAAAAGAGGTGCAAGGTAGGGTGGTGGATGTTGGAGTGGCCCTGGTGAGAGGGTAGTGTTTGGAAACTCCCTGTGCTGTAGTTTGCAGATGATACTGTGTTGTTGAGTGAAGACGAAGGAGAGCTGCAAGGCTTGGTAGATGAGTTTGAGAGAGTGTGTAAGAAACGGAATCTAAAGATGAATGTAGGGAAGAGTAAAGTGATGGTCTTTGAGAGAGGTGAAGTCCGTGAATGTACAGCGAGGTTGGATGGTGAGGAATTGGAAAATGTGAGTACGTTTAAGTACTTGGGTAGTGTGATGAGTAAGGATGGAGGTTTGGAAGGTGAAGTGCTTGAAAGGGTACAGCAGGGAAGAAGGGTTGCTGGTTCCTTGAAAGCAGTGATAACAAGCAGGGAAGTGAGCATGGAAGTGAAAAAGTTACTACATGACAGTATTGTGATACCAACTCTAACGTGTGGAAGTGAAGCTTGGACGTGTGCTGGAAGGACACAAGTGAAGAGTGAGAGCAGTGGAAATGAGTTATTTAAGAGGAGCCTGTGGAGTCACATGGAGAGACAGGCTGACGAATGAGGATATAAAGGAGCGTTGTGGTGTGGATGTGGATGTGATAGGAAGCGTTTGGAAGAATACACTGAGGTGGCTTGGCCATGTGGAGAGGATGGAGGGTGAAAGACTGACGAAGAGAGTGTATGTGAGTGAGGTGGAGGGGGGAAGATGAAGGGGGAGGCCGAGGATAAGATGGAGGGATGGGGTGGAGAGGTATATGGGAGAGGGGTGTGTGAGATGGGAGCGGGGTAGTGAAATGGCGGGGGACAGGGCGACGTGGAGGCGATTTGTTTGTGGCCACCCCGAACGGGATTGAGGCGTCTGGATATATATATATATATATATATATATATATATATATATATATATATATATATATATATATATATATATATATATATATATATGTATATAATTATCAACATCATGCTAGACAAGTAATATCAGCTTACACAAGAGTCGGTTAGGTGAAGATAATTTGGATTTTTCTCTAAATTTCTTGCCTTGAATCGATTAACATGTGCACTGAATGTGTTGTGTGGCAGAACACGATGCCACCAGTGCAGCTGCATCCTTAGTTCGATGACCAAGAGCATCGGAAGTGTCTCTTGTCACAGTTCACCTTGGCGCCATCTTCAATTATGCATGCAAGAGAAACGTGGAATCTACACTTTATGTTTCATAGCCAAAATTATGAGCACTGGGCAAAGTAAGAGGGTGGGGTTGGGCCACTTATTAGAAAATAACATTCCACTAGAACGATGGTAGTTAACTATATGAGCTATGTTGATACAGTCATGCCTTCGGAAGAAATCACTGTCGATTGTTCTATATACTGCTGCTTCCAACAAGGCAAAGGGGAATAATCCATAATGAGAGGTAAAATACCAACCTGTTAAAGACTGAAAACATTCCACAGGGAATGCGGGATGGTCTCTACGGAACAGATACGGAACACTGACATATTTCTATACAAAAAGTCATGATGAATTAATAAACATACAAGAATATAAGGATTCCCCAATTTGCATGGTTTGACATTTTACCCCATACATCTCTTTAAAAGACGTACAAGGAACAGTTGTGCCAATTTTTAAGCGACTTTTGAAGGAATAAAGGAAAGATATACATCTGCACACACTCATATAGGCTACATACGGTAGAAATACAGAAATTACCAGGAGAACTTTTCATCTGGCTGAGGAGGTACACCGTGTTATCACTGTAGTGTGTCAGATTTACGTGTGGATACAGTCCCTCACTCCTGCCACAGCATCCCGCCATTATTCTCACACAATAACTACCTACGGTCACAAGTGAAGAAAAATTATCCAACCTTGAGTATTAACTTTGAAGCAGTAATGACACTTCATAAAATGAGATTCGATGCAGTGATAACAAGGTACAGTACAGTAGGTATCCTTTATCAAAAAATTGGATTCTATTGTAATTTTTAGTACCGTCGCATACTTGTGCATGACGCATCAGGTAACACTTTCTGACTACTGAGCACTACTAGAAACAATGTTATTGCTTTCTATATGAAAAATTCGTTGAACAAATATATTTTTTATTCCTCTATTTATGATAATTCGTATTCTTTGCTAGCTGCCTGTCTTCTATCTGTCTGTTATACACTGCTAACGTTTTTAAGATAGAATGCTGAAGGTTTGCGTTGAGTATAAATACCGTCAGTGAAAGGTTTTATTAACTGTATTCTTTTATGACTCAAAGTCCGAAGCTTGCTCTACCCCTTTAGTCGTTCCCCTCCTCCCTTTTTGCCGGACATTCCTATGGGCCGGGCCTTGAAACGCCACTGTCACTAAGTTACTAAGTCCTCAGTTCCTGAGAATTTATTATCTTTCGTCTGTCAGCTCAGCACGCAACACGCCTACATGGTCGTACTGAAGATTCGTCTGACGTGAGTGTAAGTTAAGTTTTGATAATTTGCAAATTTGGTGTTTAGTCCGTGGGAATGTATAGTGGAAGTTGATATCTGATGGGATAGTTTCTAAAGGGTGTCACGATCCGGAAGGTTTGCTCTAAGATACACACACTTCGAGATTTGAAAGTTGTCCTAAAACGTTGGCAAAGTTTTAGTATGCTTGGCCAGTTTGACCAAATTTGGAGAGTGCAGACTTTTACCCCGATTTTAACCTTTCTTCCTGTAAGTTAGGGTATGTATATCTAGTTAGCTGCGGAACAGTTTCCCTCAGACCTTCTCAGTGCTTACGCCTCTAGTCTCTGAAACACAGTTGTCCTAGCATCTCAACGTGAACAGATGTTGAATTTGTCAGCTTTTCTATTAAGCTTGTTTGTAAGGACGATGTTTTGCAGGCTATCAGGATTTCTTTTTTTCTGTTGAGGATTAAATTTGAAGAAAACAATGAATAATGAAAGAAAAGCGTTCGAGACCCGAATGCTAATCGCCCGCCAGAATATGCTGATGGCCAAGTACATGATTTTGACCATATCTTGATACCATGAAGGTTTTAAGTTGATAGTTCAAGCCGTTCATGATATGTAACGGTGGTAAAAGGCGTCGGTAAAGACTACTTGATCTTTGGCAACCATTTTGGTTACCTTATCCTTGACCCCGAGTGCACGTTTTCGAACTCGTCCAAGAATTTAGCCATATCTTGATACCATGAGGGGTTTCGTGTTGACATTTCAAGCTGTTCATGAGATACAATGGTGCTAAAGGCGGGCAATAAAAATTTGTTGAACTTTGGTAGCCATTTTGGTGACACTGACCTTGACCCCGAGTGACCACTTTTGAACTTGGTTAAGATTGTGGCCATATCTTGATACCGTGAAAGTTTCATGTTGATAGCTTAAGTCGTTCATGAGATAATGGGAACACACACACACACACACACACACACACACACACACACACACACACACACACACACACACAGAGGAGGGCAAAAACATTATCGTTCCACCTTGTAAAGGCCGGCGATAACAAAACTTTACTCACGGGGAAGAGACTTGCGTCCTGCAATAGTTTCATACTCAGCATATCAACCATGCCACTACCTGCGCACCCATTACAAGTGGCTTATGCTGTTGGTATATTCTTACTTCCTCATAACAATATTGTTCAAGTTAAGGGAGATCTTTTGTAACGAAGGGGTAAATGTAAATTGTATCTAACCCGCCAATTGGAACAGTCTGTCCTAGGCTGAATAAAATTGAATGGATGTTGTAAAAAAAAACAGCATGTAATAAATAGGTAAGGGGACTAAACGGAATAAGTTAAGATATGTAATTCTTCACGTATCCTCGTGCTTCAAAGCAATTTTTTTTTCTTTCTGAAAACCAGCTGATGTAAATTAAATTCCCTACTTTCACGTTCTTGCAGCAAATATTTCATCTCTCCTGTTAAATTACAAGTTCATCGCCCTTCCCCGTGCTTCACCTGTGCCATTTCACTGCTTGTAAGGTCCGTCATATCTAAAAACACGTATTCCTATAATATTTGATGATCCAGTTATATCTCGGCGACGGTCTGGTATTGAAATTCAAGTAGTCAACTGGGAAGGTTTGCAAGTGGGAGGGATGCTGGGTTTCCGGAATTGGGCTTCATAATGACTGGAGCACACTGGACCAAGGACCGGCGAACGGCACTCGCTTCCACAACACATTCTAAAACAGTATGTTTCCTACCCTGCAAAATGGAACTGGAAGAATCAGAATCTTATTTTAAAAAAGACTCAAGAACAAGGGGAAAGACGATGGACATAACTTTCTCATGGTCGGCAAAACTTCACCTAGTTTATTCCAGTTATCATCAGGCGATTACATTTGGCTAAAGTGGGTAAGTGTGTTTGGGACCTGAATGAAGAAAGCTCATAGTCAGATCCACCTGACATCATAACATGCATGTGCCAAACGCTTGGCCTTGGAAATATTCGAGTTTTAAAGATAGTTTTTTTTTGCCACGATCGAGTGTACTGTACATGGTGTGGGGCGAGTTATAATCGTCGGGGTGGTCTGATGGGATGAAGTTTACCCAGTTAGGCTTCTGCGGCCTCTAGTTAGGTTTCTGGTCAAGCTTAGTGTAATGGCTAGCGGATGCGGCGAAGGTCTCCCAGGCCTGAGCGTGATGGTAAGTGGTAACATTAACCCTTTCATGGCAGGGAAAAAGCTAACATTCTGGTCCAGCGAACGCCACAGGTTTGTATTTTTTCTGAATGTAAATAAAAAACGATATTTATAACTAATATATGAGATACCGGTAAATATGCTGGAGGAAATAAGGCTAAGGACAGTTAAGGACCCAGTAAGTTAATATCTAGTTAATGGTCAGTATAAAGAGTAATCGATGACACGCGAAGCTAGAGACAGCAGGCAGATACTAAAGACTGGAGGGATAAGGGGGAAAAGGCGGGTACTTGAGGGGTGGAGGAAGAAGGGGAGGGGACGGTACTCGTGATTAGAGGGAGGGAGGAGGATGTCGGTACTGCTGGGTAGAGGGAAGGTGTTCAGTACTGGAGGATGGAAGGAAGGGAAGATAGTTGCTGGAGTATGAAAGGAAAGGGGGGAGGATAGATACTTGTGGATGGACATGGGGTGTTCAGGTGCTGGTGGGTGGATGGAGACAGGGCAGGTAATTGTGTGTGCATGGCGACAGGTACTGATGTTTGGTCATAGGATGGTATGGGTACCGGTGTGGACAAAGGGTAATGTAGGTATTGGTGGATGGATGGAGGGGAGGGGTCGGATATTGGTGGATGGATGAACGGAGAAGACAAGTACTGGCTCGTGGACTGAGGTCGATCAGGTGCTGATGAGTGGATGAAGGGAGGGAAGGCGACAGATACTGAGTCAAGTGTGGATGGGGGAAGGGGAGGGAGCAGGCACTTTTAGGTGAAGGGAGGGATGGGGGGAGGGACAGTATGAAAGAAGGGTATTGGTTAGTAGAGGGGTGGGGTAGGAAGTATGCTGCTAGAGAGTTGAGAGAGGCAGGAAGGAGAGATAATACAGCAAAGTGGGAGGGAGAGGGACTGAAGTGAAGGTAATGGCTGTAAGGGGGAGGGGTTTGAGCAGCACCTGTTCCTGTACCGAGCTAAGCAGGGTATTAGCAATATGGGCAACCCCTGGCTCAGGCCATTTGCCCTGAGGGCCGGAGGGGATTCCCGGGTAAATGAAACTATTAATATTTAGAGACGCACCACTTGCCCATTACTTGTGCTCAGACAGAACCATCATGTTTATATGTTACAGGCAGACTGTGAAATCAGTCACTTTGTGAAATGCCTAGGCAATTCGAGAAATCAGTCTAAATTGGGATGGGTTAATTTAGGTTAGGTTAATTTAGGCTGCGGCTAGGTTAGGCTGGGATAATCTAGGTTAAGTTTAGGTTAGGCTAGGCTAGGTTTGGTTAGGTAACGTTAGGTTAGATTAGGTTAGGTTAATTTAGATGAACTTAAGTTACTTTCAGCTTTCATCTAAATCACCCTAACCTAACCTAAACTAACCTAACCAAACCTAGCCTAACCTAATTTAACATAACCTAAACTAAACTTAGATTATCCCAGTGTGAACCTAACCGCAACCTTAATTAACCTAACATAAATTAACCCATCCCTGTTTACACTCACTTCACGAATTGACCAGGCATTTTAAGAAATGACTGATTTCACAGTCTGCCCGTAACATATACATACAAGCTTGTATTT
Source organism: Coenobita brevimanus (assembly GCF_032717465.1). Taxonomy (NCBI): domain Eukaryota; kingdom Metazoa; phylum Arthropoda; class Malacostraca; order Decapoda; family Coenobitidae; genus Coenobita; species Coenobita brevimanus. Next base: position 20,468,323 of record NC_136976.1, read on the forward strand.
TGTCCTCTTGGGTGCCGTGCATATACATTACTGGAAGTTTAATGCTGCATTACTGTAAATTAACTCGAATGCAGTTCATGACAGTTAAGCTTCCCATCTGTAAATGATTCATGTTTGCAATTCCGTTCCTAAGACCTAGCTCTGAGGACCGTATTCATGCTGACACTTGAGGCGTCGTAGAACGTTTTTTTAACATGATTTCATTGCATATTACACAATGATGTTCTTGTTTATCTTGCTTGTATCTATCTATCTATCTATCTATCTATCTATCTATCTATCTATATATACAGTATATACATTAAAAGAAATATATATATATATATATATATATATATATATATATATATATATATATATATATATATATATATATATATATACATAATATATATATATATATATATATATATATATATATATATATATATATATATATATATATATATATATATATATATATATATATATATATATATATATAATATATATATATATATATATATATATATATATATATATATATATATATATATATATATATATATATATATATATATATATATATATATATATATATATATATATATATATATATATATATATATATATATATATATATATATATATGCTTAAGCAGCTAGACCCTCCGCGGGGGCTGGGCCTTCAGCACAGACTGATTGTCGCTTAGTTAGCCATGTCGATTTATTAGCAGTTTTCTCGAAAATGCGTTTGTCTCAGCCAGACAGGCACACAACACATAATAAAGTTGTACACTGACGGTCAGGAAGACTCCCGTCCCCGACCATAAGGAGTCTTCCAGGGGTCGTTTTTAAGGAAATCCCCTTGGCCGAGACATTAGCCACCAATGCGAGAAATTTCTTTGATAGCAAGTTGTTATTTAGTGCACTTTTGGAGCACTTTGGTGCTGAAAACACAGGCTTGTTGTAGCGAGCTATTCTGATGGTTTGTAATGCACCATGAACTAATAAGCTGTTGGCATGCACTGCTTTGGTGGTCAAAACACATCACACACACATAGCCAGCTCTCATGGTTCAGTTCCGAATGGCTGCATCATACCTGTCGACGGCGGGCGGTGGAGATGTGTTCAAGAAGGAGTGAAACACTTTAACCCACTAAAACCTCCCCTCAGAGTGAATAGTGTTTAACGAGTTTTGCATGTAACTTTTTTTTTTTTTTTTTTTTTTTGGGGGGGGGGGGGCACGTCCGGAGGCGTGTGCAAAATTTGGTGGAAAACGACCGTGTGGAGGAGGATGGAGGCAACCCCCCCTTCTCTCTAGTAGTTGAAACGACGAAATGACTGTGATGCTGGATTATATATCTAGACCTATCCTTAACACGGACACTTAAAGATTCAGGTGTGGCCAACATTACATATTTTAACCTTGATACTGTGTTGTATTGTTATGTGTTTAGTAAAGTTGGAAATAAACTGACAAGGAAGAATCGCTATGATCTCTCTCCTATGCCAGAGAGAATGCAACCTGCAGGGCCGTGTTTTAAGTAGCTTATGAAATATAACATTTATTCGCAGTGATTAAGTCTGCATTTTCCACTTCATTGCACCATTTTTCTATGTAAACTTCATTAACACTAGAAGGATATAAGATTCAAGAGAAATTTTAAGTGTAAAATGCAAAAAACAAAAAGCTACAAAGAGGTGCTACAGTCTCCCACGTAATCTGCAATACGACCCTGATCCGTGTCTCCCCACAGGTACGTGATGAAAGGCACAGAGTCCGTGGTGAACTACACACCGGTGACCGAGCTGGACTACGGCACGCTGCTTTGTTGGGCCAAGAATGACATCGGACGTCAGATCGAACCCTGCGTCTTCCAGATCGTAGCGGCAGGTCAGCTACAACTTCATTTTAGTTCACAAGACTTCAGAAGAGACAAAATGTAGTCGTCTACAGGCTAAGCTAAATTAATATCTACAGGTCCATAATTTAAATAATATAACGTACTGTTGCACTACTTGTTTCACCGAGCGACCCGGCCAGCATTAAATTATCAGCATACTTCTCGAATGTGTACTCAGTAACATTACTCATATTTGTCTGTTACGTGATTCATACTTCTATTAATCCAGTATATATATTTTTCATGTAACACCTTACATCTGCACCACTAGTACGGAAGTGTGGTGAAGTAATTATCTAGACAGTACACTGAAATCACAAAACTCGATAATCATAATCTCACAGTTAAATTCTACGTAAATTAAGCAAAACTTCTGAAGGTTATTTTTGTATTAGAAGTAAAAGGAAAGAACTGTATGCTGTCTTAATCTAGTACTGTTCTTAGCTACCACGATTTGTCTTTATATAACCTACTCACTCCACGTAATACAAATTCTCCAGTCCAGCTATTCGTACAAGGACTGATGTTAACCCACTCGTAGCTGTGTTTTCATCATATGTTGTTCCTGCTGCACATGTCAATAAATTGACAATTTGGAATCCTGCTTGTCTGTTCTCGACCAAAGACACAACACCTGTATATTAAGAAAACAGTGAGTATATGGGCCTGGCACTGTAAACACTGAACCGTCACCACTGACCTGATTTTCGAGACAAGTCTAGTATTATATTTCAGGTAACGGGAGATGGTTTTATCCCACTTATAATGAGTCACGGGAGCCTGGGTTTTCATTACAATATAAATTAAAAATAAAACTCGAATAACAATTAGTATTACCAGCCAAATGACTCTGTATTTTGAAGAAACGAATCTTAAACAGTGAAACTACCTACAAAATATTATGCTGTGGGATAGGTAAGGGCAGCTGAAGAGACAAATACTTTCAGTATTTATGTATATACCTGTACGCTTAAAGAAATATGGAAGAACATAAACGTACCGTCTAATACCTGAGTAAACTCTTCAGCCCTCCATAATTTGTGCCATGGATTCTGCTTACACCATAAGCAAATCCCTAACTCGAAGAAAGTTGTAGTCAGGGTTTCACGCGGTTTGTTAATCCGATATCCAGTGTAGAGGAATTAAATCGAAACTTGTTAAAGTACACAATATACTGTTCATAACAGAAAGCTTAGAAATAACGCGTACTGGCTGCACGAGTCATTAATGCAGACAGTCAGATTTTGCTAAAGTCCAGTCTTACCCCGGAGTATGAAACGAAATGGTTGAACTTAAATCCACGAGGTTTCCAGTTGCAACGCTAGGTGAATAGGGATAAAGCGGAAACAAACTTTATCCAAAAAGGCCATAGAATCGAGCTTCTGTTCTTCCAGCCGCTAACTGACGTGCTATCCACTAACTCCTCCAAACAGCTTTTGTTGAGTTACTTGCACAACCCAGAAGAGTTTCGAATTTCCAACAGCAGGTCGTCGTTCGGCATGAAACTCTGGTCTATTCAGCCAAGAATAAAAAGTTGAGCAGGAACCACGGCTCACGAATGTAGCTATACCGATAATTTTTCATGCGTCAAGTATCAGTTTATTTGGGCTGCATTTGGGGTTATAAAAATCAGATACCTATTGCTTTCTTTCCGCTTGTAAAAGCTTAGCTAAATATCTCCAGGTTTTCCTACTTATAATTGGACATTTTCTTACTGTACTTAACCTAGATTCCTAGAATTTATATACATAGGCCGTAATGTGAAAGAGCTAGAGTATTTGGCGTGCCCCGGGACTTGCAGCACCAAATTCAGATGAGCAAATACTATTAAATCAACATGGGTCTGATTCTTAACTGCTGTGGAGCTGCGGCCATTGATGACTTTACGAGTTACTTAACAGAGGTCAATTTTGCCCATCAGTTCATCATTAACCGTAACTGTTGAAAATTATTGAACCCATACAGACATAGATTTTAAAGCTCAAAATTAGCCCTATAGATAGATAGATAGATAGATACAGTATATTTATACTATGTAGCAACTTTTCTGGTGGAATAATTCCACCGGTCGGTCACTTTACCCTTGAACAATTATCATCATCTGTTTGTGGTACGTATATTCTCGGCGAAAAATAACACAAATAAAATAAGTAAACAGTTATGAAACTGCATAAAGTCAAGTGTCTGCGCTTTATCTTCATTTCCGTGTATATAATTCTCTGTTAGTCTGGGAAATACACTCCAGTAATAATGACAGTAGTAAATAAGAAAACGCAACAACAACAACAACAACAAAATGGGCTACTACTTTAAGAGTATCATCCTAAATGGCGACTGTAAACCAACTGCACTCAAACATGATGATAAGATACTCATCAAGGTCACAGTTAAAAAATGAGGCTTGGGGAAAGTTACTTCTTCATATTCAGGGAACTATGATAAAAAAAAAGTTGTTCTGTGCACAAAGAAATTTCGGAAAACTCTCGACCAGACTAGATTCCAGAAAGGAAAAGTCGAAATTGAAATTACAATACGTGTCGGACGGTGAAAAATGGCTTGGGGGAACAAGTACCAAAAGTTTTTACACGAGAGCGTGAGAGAATATAGAAAAATGGAACAGAAACCGTGGGAATGACTGTAAAAAACAAAGTTGAAAATACATAATGGATGTATTGTTTCAGCCTGCTGTAATGAACTCTTGTTTAGCTGCACATGAACAAAAAAATGTGTGTGTGTGTGTGTGTGTGTGTGTGTGTGTGTGTGTGTGTGTGTGTGTGTGTGTGTGTGTGTGTGTGTGTGTGTGCTCTACATGAAAATGAAAGTGTGTGTGTGTGTGTGTGTGTGCTCTACATGAAAATGAAAGTGTGTGTGTGTGTGTGTGTGTGTGTGTGTGTGTGTGTGTGTGTGTGTTCTATTCATGAAAATGAAAGTGTGTGTGTGTGTGTGTGTGTGTGTGTGTGTGTGTGTGTGTGTGTGTGTGTGTGTGTGTGTGTGTGTGTGTGTGTGTGTGTGTGTGTGTGTGTGTGTGTGTGTGTGTGTGTGTGTGTGTGTGTGTGTATCGGGATAGAGGTGAGCCTGATTAATGGAAAAAGGGGGCTGTCAGCGGGAAGTATATGAAGTGTGCAGTACGAATTTTGGTAGAATGACAGAGTGACCGGAAGAGCAAGTATATTAGGTTAGTCCATACCATCCACATTAACTTGCGAGATTTTCTTCATTTTGCTTCATATTTACCGCAGGTCAGTAGGGGAATAAGACAATCCTACAGCTTTGCATTTTTTCCATAGCACTTCTTCCAGAGTGGCATCATAATCTAATATTATATTCGGTAGGTCTATTTCCGAAGAAGACAGCACTGCGGCTCTTCATCCTCTTCTTAACACGTCTTCGTAACTAGCATCATATTTTCCTGTTATTCTCTTTACCTAATCATAAAAGATCCAGAGATAGACATTTAAGAGAAGGTAAAGTAGGCAGAGAAGAGTGTGTGTGAAGTGTGCGGTGATATCTAATCAACGTGTAGAGTAAAAAGACTTTCTAAAAGTGTAAAGTGTGAAAGGGGTGTTTAATGAAGTGTGATGTGAGTAGGCATTTGGTGGTATCAGACGATATCTGGTGAAGTATGAGAGATATATAATATACAGTAGTATGAGAGAGTCTCTGAAGTGTCAGAGGGCGTCTAATGAAACGTGATGGTATCTGATTAAGTGTGAGGGGGGAATCTGATACAGTATGAACTGTGATGGAAGTTAAACGAATGTATGATGGGGTATCTGTAGAAGTGTGACAGTTTCCGATGAAGCGTGATGGGGTACTTGGTGAAATGTGAAGGGATACCTGATATTTATGAAATGCAGGAGGGTTTGTAATGGTGTGAAAATTTTGAGATTACAGGGTGAAACTTGAAGGTCTGTGTAATGAAAATGCGGCGTGAGACGAGGAATCTGGTGAAGTGTGAAGTGGGAGTGTGTATCTAGTAAGTGAGAAATATGAAGGGGATATCTGGTGACGTTTGAAATGTGAGGAGGATATCTGGTGAAGTGTCAGTGGATATTCAGTGACGTGTGACAGGAAATCTGATGAAGTGCTTTGTATTAAGCGGTGTTTTGTGGCGCCAGAGGAATTATCTGATAAAGTGTGAGGGGATATTTGATGAAGGTGTCATGTACGAGGGTATGTAACGAAATGTGAAGTGTGAGAGGGCATTTGATGAAAGTGTGTATGTTACCGTCATTGTGTGAAACGAAGGCATTGTATAGAATGCCTAGGTATTCTACAGAATGAATAGCAGTTTTGACAAAGTATGAAATAAGCTGATTTCATTCTGACCTTATATACTTTACCTACGGATTTTTATAGAATGTCTAGGTATTCAGCAGAATGTCTAGCACTGTGGGGGCAAAGTATAATATAACACAACCGGGGGGCTGCGTTTAGGTTGGGCTGGAATAACGTAGGTTAAGTTTAAGTTAGGTTAGGCTAAGTTGGGTCATGTCACATTAGGTTAAGTTAGGTTCGGTTAGGTTAAGAACGCTAAGTTATGTTAAACGTTTATCTAAATTATCCTAACATTACCAATATAACCTAACCTAACTTAACCTCTTAGCGCCCAGAGCTCCTGTGTGAGGGATTTTGCTGAAAGGGTGCTAGGCGTACCGCCCTCCGCCTGTCGGCTCATAGTCGCGAAGCTCATAGGTCCCTACTCCGGGGTTCCCTTCTTTATAAAATTTTGAAAATGCCCAGTTCCGTCCCATAGCGGGGACGCGGAGCGCAAAGATGATTCCAGTCGAACCTAACCGCAGCCTAAAATGAAATGACTGATTTCACAGTTTGCCTGTTTGCTGCAGTTTGGTCGTTTCATACGTTGCCAAAAACAAACTCGGCAATCTACAGAGTTCCTAGGAATTATGTACAGATGAGTTTATTTTATAACTTGTCATGAACTTTTAGACATTCTGTAGAATACCTAGGCATGTACACTGACGGGTTTCCCACTTTGCAAGTAAGATATAGACTGAGTGGTATCTGATTCATCACCCAAGCTTGCGAATCGACAGCGGGTGTTTGGTTCGATGTGTGTGTGTGTGTGTGTGTGTGTGTGTGTGTGTGTGTGTGTGTGTGTGTGTGTGTGTGTGTGTGTGTGTGTGTGTGTTTTGTGGAGAATTAGAGGTTAAGAGAGGTGTTAACCTGTTGTGTCTTAGAACAACAGGTCAAAAATCAAGGTCACAGGTACTGGTCACAGTTTCACTTAGCGACATCAACTTACGCAAAGTTTTTTTCGATTTAAACCAAACCTTTGTAGGCGTTGTAAGTAATGCAATAACGAAAGATTTCGATTTTGAGAACAATCAAAGGTCAAGACCATAGGGGGGAGGTCAAAGATCAACTCCTGTGTCTATGTGGGAACAAAATACGAAGGTAGTTTTGATTAGGACGAAATTTGTTAGAAGAGTTAATGACGTGCAAGGGGTTTACCCACTATTTATGAGAACAGTAAGTCAAAGGTCAGGGGGTCATGGCCAGGTCTCTTTAAACAGATCTCATCTGATTTACACCAAAGTTTGTAGAATAGTTCAGGGTTTGGCAAGGAGAATGGGCACTGCTTATGAGAACAGTCAAAGGTAAAGGTCACTGAGAAAGAACAGAATTCAGGGTCACTGAACAAGGTCGGCGTAAACAGATTTGATATTATTTTGACAAATTTAGTGAAAGTGATAAAGATTAGGCGAGAATGGAGTTATTCAGTTATGAGGGCATTCGGTCAAAGGTCAAGGTCACAAAGAAAATGGAAACATTTGACCCCCAGACCACAAACTGGGTGCTTGTATTGCGCTTTCTGATTGTCCTTGTTACTGAAGTGGACTTAGCGAGTAAGTGATGTGCAGTTAATCAGTGACGCAATGGAAGTGTGAAGCTGTACCTGATTGATGAACGAATTATGCAGGCTTTCATTTACTACTGTATGAAAAATAAGTAATTATTGATTAAATGAGTGGCATCTCCACTGCATATCAGGACTGAAGAGCGCAATCAGTGAAATCAAAATGAGGTTGCTTCAAATGATATATGTCACTGTGTGGTGCAGTGTGTACATATGTGTATTGTGCGAGACATATGACTATAGCTATGACGTGACTCGGATTACCGGGTGAAGTGGCAGAAAATAATATAATACCTCTGAAATGTATCAAATATCTTATTGCTCTGCAAGATGTAACAATTCGGGATCTATACTGGTGCTTAGGTAGGAGAAAGAGAAAGAAAAACGGCAGGGGGAGGGACTGTGGGAAGGAGGTGGTGGGGAAGCAGGGGTCTGTAGGAAGGCGTGGGAAAGGAGGTGGTGATCTGTAGGAAGGGAAGGGAAGGGAAGGACAGGAAAACAGGTGGCGATCTTTGGGAAGGGAAGAGAAGGGATGGGGAAGTAGGTGGTGACCTGTGGGAAATGTAGGGAATGAATGGGAAGGCGGGTGAACAGGTGTTGGGTGTGAGTTATGACGCGATCCTGAGCCATGACACCCGGGGAGTTTCAGGGATGGAAGATCATATAACACTAAACTGAAACGGCCGGATCACAGCGAGTGTGTGGCGCGCGAGGGATGTGAGTCAGCCTGTTTTGCAATATTCCACCTAGTTTCACCGTAACGGTCTGTCTACATTTTCAGTCTCTGTAGCATAATTCTGCAGTTTTAATGAACCTTGACTATACCTGTGTAAGGCAATGACGGCTGATACAAGCCAGACAGTACCGTAATCCGAACTTGACACAAGGCTCCACGGGAAGTATATATAAACGACTTCAGCAAATTTTGACGATAAACTTACTGATCACCGTGGCTGTGAATTATTATGTCCTTTTGTCGGGTCGTATTCATTTTACTGTTTGCTATAGATTGGTTGTTTAATTCTATTTAGCCTTAAACATAATGAATCTAGCCAGTAATGGTGATCCTATACGCAACTCAAGCTCAAGAAAGTTTCTGAATATGGCTCCGGAATCGCCGAGACAGTCCGGCACCCAGCATGATTCGATGATTCTGGAGCCACTTAGTTATTAAAAAAAAAAAAAAAAAAAAAAAAATCCACACAGCTCCAGCACAAACTAGGTAAATAAAGAAAAAAAATACAGCAATGTCTGGTGAACAGTAATTCGACTTTGATTCAATAGTTTTATTGTGTAGTGCTAATACACTAGGTAAGCAAGGTACACAAATGGCGCACCACCTGGTGGGTTGCCTTGTTATTATTACGTTGCTAACTCCTGAACATGTGTGGTTTCCTGGCTAGCTATTTGCACTGGTTACATTTATTAAAAGCGGCGTCCGCTTCACTGCTTTCTCAACCGTTACGGGGAGTCCACAGCTGATAAGGTACTAGGTTACCTGTGTATCAGTTGTGACTGTTCCACTGATTGGGGAAGTACACAACTAATAAGGTACTAAGTCACTTATGCAGGTACACTTTAATCAACACTACAGTCTTGACAAGTGTTGTAGTAGCATGATCACAGTTGGCTCATCTGTAGTTTGGGAATCTGGGATGTTCGTCGAGTACCGGTATTGCCTTGAGCCTCTGTGGATCGGTGAAATGGTGCACTGCTTCTGCGTCTGTTGGTCCTGCCCACCTTGGTCTATAGTTTGACTTCCTGCAGTCGTGCAGGTAGTAGGGGAGGGTGTGTTCATCGTCTTGTCGACATAGCCTGCACTTGGTATCCAATAATTCAAGTTGCGGGGCCACTTCCCAGAGGTATCGGTACTGTAGTCTGATTCGGCTGTAGGTTGTTTGTAGTTTTCTCGTCCTGAGGCCACATTGTTTGTATTCAGGCGGTTCACCTTTGTCGTATCACAGTACGTGGTTACGGAGGAGTGGTGAGTCTTCATTTGTCGAATGTGGTCCCTATATTCGTCGAGGATTGGTGCCCCTGCGGCTTCATTCAGGTTGTTGATAGGCAGTGGGAACTAGTGGTCTACCTCACTTTTCTTGGGACCCTCGTGCACCAATTACCTGCTCTCTCGTTGCCTGCAGTGTCTACATGTGATGGTGCCCACATCTGGAGGAGTTGCCTGCACTTTTCCTGCACTCTTCTTATGAGAAAGCTAACCCTCTTGGTAAGTCTTGTGCATTCAGGCCACTTAGAGGTAAGCAATTGTAGTGCGCTGAGACTGTGATGATGATCGCAGATCCTATTTCTTTCTCTGCAAGGGTGAGGGCATCTGCAATTCCTAGTTGTTCCTCGTGTGTCGTTGAGCAGTCGTTCGTTTGTTGACCTCAATGTTGTCCATGTACTGTACAATGCCACAGCCTGCAGTGCCGTCTTCCTTGAGTGACCCATCTGTGAAGTAATGATGCCTGGCCTTGATCTCGTGAATGTTGAGTCGTCTGTAGAAGTCGCCCCTGAGCTCCTGATGAGTCATCTTCTTACGCCCCGAGTGATTGGGCAGAGATAGTTCTATGGACGAGATCTCCCATGTCTCCCATGGGGATGGTCGCTCATCTCGTGGCGCGTTGATGAAAGTGGTCGTCTTGGTGTTGCTATCAGCATTCTTGCCCATTTGACCCACTTGGTTCTGTTTTTCATGAGTCTATCTTCTATGAGTACCTCCCTCATGAAACTGTCGTCGTCAGCAGTGAGAGACTGGTAAAGTTGTGCCGCAGTAATTGTCGCAAGCATGTGTCTGATGGGGTGTAGCTCAGCTTCCGCCCTAAGGATACAGTATTTTGAAAAACTGGCAAAAGACAACCTCATGAGAGAATTGACAAACAAATAAAAACACACACATATATACATGCATACATACATACATATATACATACATATATACAGTACGTACATACACAGCCACACACCTACACCCACGTCGTCAATAAACCCAAGCATCCCCTCTCCACACACTTACACCCAACCCACCCATCCACACACACACACACACACACACACACACACACACACACACACACACACACACACACACACACACACACACACACACACACACACACACACACACACACACACACACACACACACACACACACACACACACACACACACACACACACACACACACACACACAGTGCTTACAACATAAAACAGCAGTCTATACATCTTCATTTTATCTTTTAGTGAGGCCAAGTAAATACAGTATATCAACTAAAAAATTTTCTAATATTCCGGTTAGTTAGGCTGTCATGCTCGCCGCTGAATATAAGTTTCATGTAACCTGTAGCTGTATTATAGAATGAATGCTGTACCTTCCAGTTTGTGTCTCTTCATCCAGCAGTAAATTGTAGTGCTGAATGTAACACCGAATAGTGGGAACTGAAAACTAGGGGAAGTTTGAGACTTGGCAGTTAGCTAACTGTCTGTCTTAATGACCCTCCTGTAGTCGATGAACGTTCATCTAAGCCTACTTTTTATTTCTTTTTGCTGTCTTTAGGCAAGCCTGACCCACCACACAACTGCCGGGCTTACGATGTAACCATCAGCTCCCTACAAGTGTCCTGCCTCCCGGGGGACGACGGCGGCCTTGGCCAGACCTTCGTGCTTGAGGTTAGTTACTTCACTAAGTACAGTAACTTACATAGTCTGAACATCACAACACAACACAGTATCATATTTCTTCTCACTCTTAACCTGGCCATCTTTGCGCACTATTTCATTTTCTCTCACCCTCTGCATGCACATCACACTTACTTAGTCTGCACATCACGATGCAAATTTAATCAAGCTGCACATCATAACAAACTAATTTACTCAGTCTGCACATCACATCGCAACACGCTTAATCAACTAGTACATCGCAACACACTAACTTCAACACGTGCACATAGCAACAGAAACTTATTTCCCCACACTCTTAACCTGCATATTATAACACATCATCTAGCATGAGCAATATTCCTTATCCCCAAGGAATAGGCTACATACGTTAAGAGTATACAGAATATGGTTAGATAATACTTCCAAACCTAGTTCTGACAAACAGTGCTTGGGGTGCCCGAATGGAGTGTTCCATTAAGTCAGTTTCAAGTTTTTCCCTTATTTTAGTTCCATGGTGGTGCCTCTCAGTCACGACAGTAATAACTAATCTGCTGTAATTTATCTAAATTTGTATATAATTTCCGTATTAGTTCTTTGGTATGGCGCCTGGTGGTCAGTTGGTTAAAGTGACCCAGTAAGAGTGATGGTTCTAACAACATGTATGGGTTCGATCCCCAAGACGTGATTGGGAGTTTCCGACCATGTAAAGCAACCAAGGGCCATGTACTGGTCAACGCTAGGCTAACCTCGGGTCCCTTCAAAACGAAAGGGATAAAATAGGACTGGTTATTTTTCATTTTCTACAGTAAACCCGACCAGACTGTCACTGACCCCAAAACAGGTACTGGAGACAAACGGTGACTTCAAGCCCGTAGTGGTGGTGACTCGTGAAACGCCTTCCTTCTCTGTGGCCAACCTGCGACCCGCCACAGCCTACCGCTTGCTTGTCAAGGCCAAGAACATCAAGGGGGAATCCAGACCGGCCGAACTCAGCGCCTACACTGTCGCACTCAACCATCCACAGCACGAGACGCCGGCAGGTAAATATATATTAAAAGGGTATCTTGGGCAGTATTTATAAAGATTTTTTTTTCTACCTAATCACACGATACACGTGTTCTATAGCAGTTAACTATTACCACAGGTAGTTTCGTTTTTCGTATTTTGTCACATTAATAATCATTATAATTTGAGTGTGAATTGTGTGATAGTTGTATATGAGAAAAAAAATGCATTTACCAGCAATTATGCACACAGTTTAGGCTTATTAGTTTTAATAAATACAACCCACCATAACCAGATGCTTTTCTAATTACGCGTATGATTCTTTGCGTAACTCTTTTAGCCTGGTTGTTTGCTTTATTTTGTTTTTGTTGTATACAGACGATTAGATCTGATTTACGAGAGACTTTGAAGTGATCGATTTGATAAAACGCTCATTAACAACATCCAGTGTAGGAACTAAACAGAAATGGGGTACTTGGAGTGAAGGTGTTAATCTCGTGCAGACGTATGTTGCATTGAAAGGATGCTTTAGCTGTTAAGTCGGATTACTCTACTGTATATGCAGTACATCCAACTCTTCTCGGGTCGTCCACCCATAAACAGTCAAGAGTAAGTTTTACTTCCAGCAAACGAATTGTCCAGTATATCAATACCTTCAACCTCAAGCATGTATCAACATAATTTAACTGTCATCAGGTGCTAGGCAACAGAAAATGGAAGAGGGCATTAAAGCATTTTACTAAAGACATCATTCTTACGTGATACACACGACAGGTCTGGTTTTGTATGATCCATGAAAGCAAACAAAGTGATATTCGCAAGAAATTTATGAAATTGATACATTATCGCTTACTGCACAGACATACTTTGAAGAAGAATTTAAATTTGCTAGTATGATATAATCTATACCCGCAACACCGAGATAAGGAAATTCGTTATTACCGATTGATGTCGTTGGAGAGAGAAAAATGCGGAGTCTCCGTGATAAAAGTGACCAAGCAAGTTCAGCTGAAAGACTCACGTATGGTACAGTGTATGCGTTATTAATCAACAGGTTTAAATGACATTTTTTTACACGCTTCCCTATGTCAATCATATACTGTATTTCATAGTGTCCCCGACATATAAAATATCAAAAGACACCCTCGGGAAAAGCTACGCTGCAGTCCCACCAGCGTAATGCTGAGTGGCCATCATTTGAGTAATTGCACTAACCTAATGAGGATGTATTACTCCATAAGTGATTGTGGATTCCTAATTTTCTTGACGTGAATTCTATCTTTTTTTTATGCAAGAAAGAAGGATCCAAAGGCTAGGAGCATGCAATATTATTCCCTCCAAGAAAAAAACAAAACAAGATAACAGAGCCCAATTCAAGAGCCATTCATTTTGAGATGTCTGGACATTCTGCGTTTGAAAGACTGGAGATCTCATGCAGTAGGAAATACAGTCAGAGGGAGACAGTTTCATAGTTGGCCTGTTGCAACAAGAGTTGAACAGATAAAGTATGAGAGTTTGTTACTAGGCGGGTGTTACGCGCCAGCCGTAGTGATTAAGGGATGCAAGCAGACAGTTCAGAGGAGCAGCGGTCATTGAAGTAACGATAGAAGAGAGATAAAGAAGCAACAGTGCGGGGAAGAGATAGAGAAGCCAGTAAAAGGAGGAGCTAATGAGACGAAAAAATCACTGACTTTTGCTTGTTGAGAAGCGTTGTATGTTCCGAGCTTCCCGATACATGAGAGTTCTGCTCTACAGAGGGGTGAATAAAACCCGTGTATGAAGTCAACAACTGTGCAGTGGTAAAAAAAGGCAAAGAGTTGGGCTTGCACACCTAATCTCTTGGAAGCAGCTTTTATAAAAGAGGTAATATGATCTCTCCAAGATAAATCCCAGGAGAATGAAACCACAGTATGTTCTAAGATGATGCAAGGTTGAGCTACATAGTTAAAAGTTAGAGGAAACTCCTGTGCAAGATTTTGTCGAGTTGAAAGATGTAAGAACTGAATTCTTGATGCATTAACAACAACAAGATTACTTTTATCCCAATCAGAGATATGAGCCAAGTTATACATTAGGTGTACCATAGCCTCATCCCTTGTTCGTTGAAGTAACTGCTGAGATGGGCGCTACAGGAAGCGAATGGAAAGGTGAAAAGTGGAGTCATCAGCGTATGAGTGGATAGGGATGGATGTACAACTCAGAAGGTCACTGATGCATAGAAGGATGAGAGCTGGTGGTAGGACGAAACACCACTATTGATAGCTCTAGGAGAAGAACGGTGGTCGTCTACAACAGCAGCTATAGAACGACCAGAAAGGAAATTAGTGATTAAGTCACAGAAGGATAGAAACCGTAGGAGCACAGTTTTGAAATTAAGGATTTAAACCAGATTCGATCGAAAGCCTCTGAGATGTCAAGTGCAGTGGCAAAATTTTCGCCAAAGTCCCGAAAGGAGGATGACCAGAAATCTAAATGGTAGGTGAGAAGATCATCAGTGGAGTGTCCCTGGCGGAACACATACTGACAGTTTGAAAGATGGTTGTCATAGGAAAGGTGCTTTATTATTTTTTTTTAAGAATAGACTTAAAAACTCTTGAAATAGAGGATGGTACACCAATTGGGCGATAGTAAGAGGGCTGGGAATGGTCACCCTTCTTCGGGATAGGCTGAATGCGAGCAAATTTCCAGCAAGAAGGAAAAGTACAAGTTGACAGGCTAATGCGAAACAGTTTGCCTAGGCAAGGTGTATGCACGGAAGCACAGTTCTTGAGGACAACAAGGGGGGCTCATCAGGCCCATATTTCTCGTTAGTACTGAGGCTAGTGATGGTAGAAAATACATCAACTGGAGCAATTTTAATGTCAGCCATGAGGAAGTCAGAGGAGGTTAGTATTGGAGGAACAACACCGAAATCGTCCAAGGGGGAATTGGAGGAGAAAGTCTGAGTGAAGAGTTCTGCTTTATCAGTAGAAGAAATAGCCACAGAGCCATCGGAGTGCAAAAAAGGAGGGAAGGATGATAAGGTAAAGTTATTAGAAAGTTTTTCTGCCAAGTGGTAGAAGGAGCAGAAGAATTTGGGTTGGAGAGTTCAGAGCTTTTGGTACGAGTGATATTTTTACTGGTGTGAAGAACAGACTTAGCACGATTCCTGGCAGACATAAAAGAGATGAGGTTCGGGGTTGGGTTGGCTATGGTGCCTTGTGTAGCCTTCTTCTTGTGGACAGCATTAGAAAGGAAAGAACTGCTTCCATGCCCGACAGAATAACTTTGTAATGTGCAAGGCACAGTCAGATGGCTCACGATCATGGAAACAATAATCATTCCAAGGAAAATTAAAAATGTATTGATCTGCAGCTCCAAAGTGCCACAGCCACGGCCCCCCAATCAGCAGCTCCAATGTGCCACAGCCACAGCCTCCCAATCAGCAGCTCCAAAGTACCACTGCCGCCGCTTCTTGGGAGAAGCGATAGGATAGGTTAAGGTGATAAGGCTGTGATCAGAGGAGCCCCACGGAGCAAAAGATTAACAGCATAAGCAGAAGGATTAGATCTAACGAAGAGGTCAAGTATGTTGGAACTCTCTCCAAGGCAGTTGGGGATAAGGGTTGGGTGCTGTACAAGCTGCTCGAAGTCACTGAGGATAGAAAAGGGTGTAGGCTTGTTCACGAAGTGGATCAGTGCAAGGGAGGAGAGCCAAAGGTGGTGGTGAAAATTGAAATCACCTAGTACAGAGGTTTCAGAGAAAGGAGAAACTGATAGGATGTTTTCCATCTTAGAAGTAAGATACTAAAATAATTTTTCAAAGTCAGTAGAATTAGGGAATAAGTAAACAGCACAGATATATTTAGTCACAAAACGACAGGACAGCCGAAGGTGGAGGGTAGAGAATGTTCAAGTTCAGGAACATGAGAACAAGATATGCTGTTATGTACATATACAAAACACCCACCTTTATCTTTGAAATGAGTATAAAGTAGGAGGATACAGAGTGGGGTTTGCTATCAGTCGCCTCAGACAGCTGAGTCTCAGTGAGGAAGAGAAGGTGAGATTTGGAAGAGGAGAGCTGGTGTTCAACACACAGAAAGTTAGAGGAAAGGCTACGAATATTGCTGAAATGAAGAAGTGAGTCAGACAGTGATTCCAGGCTTCTCGTTTGGTCGTCACCAGGAGAGGGACAGAGGGTGGGGGCTTTGATCCCCCCCCCCCACGGGTCTCCAAGGCTTGGTGAATGGACGCCAATTTTGTTGAACTTTGAACAGAAAGTGTAGTGTGCAATATACATGTAGTTTGGGGTTGACAGTTTAAGGAACTTGTATTGGAGAGCATGCTGGCTTACTCTCTGTGTTACTGAAACACTGGAAAAGTTCAGCTAAGGGGGATGGTCAGGAGCTACCCTCTCAGGCTGATGAAATGAGAGCTCCAGCTCTTCCTGTCATCAGCTTTCCATCTACCGCCCTGCTCTATTGGTGCTGCAGTCTATTCTTTATTCTTATGAGTCTGAATTAAGGAAAAAATATTTAAAAACTAGAGGGCCCCCCCAATGGAGGAATCACGCCGGCCGTGAGCCGATACATATCTAGCGCTGCTCGGAAAAAGACCTTGACCTTGACCTACTTTCACCAGTTTCGAACTCGTAGGAGATTTTCATCCCTAATACACACATGTAAATTTTTGTGATGAGATCTTGAGCAGTAGCGAAATTATTGTGGTAATAGCCACACAGACCTTTACCTCCTTTCACCAATTTCGAACTCGTAGGAGATATTCATCCCTTCTACACTCCAATACAATTTTGTGATGATGTCTTGAGCGGTTGCGAAGTTATCGTGCTAACAGACAAACAGAGAGACAAGCTGAAAACAAAACTCGTAGATTTTCATCTCTACTGCACACCTGTAAAATTTTGTGATGATATCTTGAGCGGTTGCGAAGTTATCGTGGTAACAGGCACACAGACCTTGACCTACTTTCACCAACTTCGAACTCGTAGGAGATATTCATCCCTTCTGCACACCTGTAAAATTTTGTGATGATATCTTGAGTGGTTCCGAAGTTATCGTGGTAACAGACACACAGACCTTAACCTACTTTTACCAATTTCGAAATCGTGATCGATTTGTTTCAGTACCAAACACCTGTAAGATTCTGTGATGATATCTTGAGCGGTTGCGAAGTTACCGTGCTATGAGACACAGACACACACACACAGACAAATTGACAACAATACCAGCTTTGCTATCGCGGCTGGAAATAACCATAGTGCCTTCAGTAAGAGAAAACATTATTGTGGAGAGTGATGTTATCTCAAAAGATTTGTCGCATGGAGGATTCGCGAGTAAAGGACAACTGGTTAAAATAAGTTTAAACGCAGAGGGAGATCACTTTCTGTCTATGGAATAATTGTGGATAAACTGCACTGAAGGAAGTAGTTGTGCCTTTTCACGCAAATGTGTTAATTAAAAAAGAGAATGCATGAAATTATTCTGGAACCTAAAGGCTACACACACACACACACACACACACACACACACACACACACACACACACACACACACACACACACACACACACACACACACACACACACACACACACACACACACACACACACACACAAAATCCTTTAATTTCAAAGTATTATTTTCGTTTTCTCCACGACCTTTGAGAGTTCAGATTCCAGTACCCAGTCACGTTACTTCACATCATCGAAATCTAGCTTCAGAGCAACAAAAGACTGCTGTTTCGTCCTTAGTTTCCTTCCATTCCTTCTCTATTTTCGATACCTGAACCCTTGACTCATCACACCCCGAAGTTTCGACCATAGCTTGGCTCTGGGTCTGCTTTTTTCCCTCTCCCTCTACGTTGATTTGGTTCGCTGAGTAACCAGCAAAAACATCCTTAAAAAACTATGATGTGGCACAAAGTACATAAATAATCACATACCTTTATGATGTAGGTATTCTGGGCATCAATTAAGTATGGTTTGGGGAGCACTAAGTATTACAGTCCTCATAAAATCACAATTATTTGTGTAGCTCCAAGCTGACGTCCGCTCCCTCTGCTGATTGGCGCGCGCGCGCGTGTGTGTGCGTGTGTGTGCGTGTGTGTGTGTGTGTGTGTGTGTGTGTGTGTGTGTGTGTGTGTGTGTGTGTGTGTGTGTGTGTGTGTGTGTGTGTGTGTGTGTGTGGGGTGGGGCGCTCACGTGCGAATCTCTCTCTCTCTCTCTCTCTCTCATACACCCACATTTTCACACTCATAACCACTCCCATATCCACACCCACCCTCTTACACAATCGTAGACTCTCATCACCGTCATCTACAGCCAAACCCATACCCACACGCATATGTCTACCCACAACCATTTCCATACCCAGACCCACACTCATACAACAGAAATACATTCACCCACCCACCCTCCCGCTCACTGACACACACACACACACACACACACACACACACACACACACACACACACACACACACACACACACACACACGCACACACACACACACACACACACACACGCGCACACACACACACACACACACACACACACACACACACACACACACACACACAGGAACATATACAAACACATACACACACACAATCCTACACACATAAATACTTACCTACATCATTACATATATACATACATACATGCACACCTACATACCTAACCCACGCCTTCACACCCACATACCCAGAAACTCAGCGACACACACACACACACACACACACACACACACACACACACACACACACACACACACACACACACACATACACACACACACACACACACACACACATACACACACACACACACACATACACACACACACACACACACACACATACACACACACACCAGTTCGCACGCACGCACGCACACACACACACACACACACACACACACACACACACACACACACACACACACACACACACACACACACGAAAGCACGTGTTGAGAGAGAGAGAGAGAGAGAGAGAGAGAGAGAGAGAGAGAGAGAGAGAGAGAGAGAGAGAGAGAGAGAAATTACGATGCACCTCGTTTGGAAAAGTAATGTGATGGACAAGTAAGACGATTTTGTGTGCTCTGGAAACCGTGTTATTTGTCATCTGGCGAACGAGTATTTGCCAGGTAATGTGATCTTCAACTGGGCTTTGTTTTGATCATGGGTGGACATTTATGGAGCTTGTAATATATACCGTACTTTATGTTGCTCTCTTGCTCAAACCCTTCCTAGTTTCTATCGGACCTTTATTAACGCACACCGTTATCATTCTACCAATCCAACAGAGCGGTTATTCTTATTCATGTTTCACTCTAAACTATAAAACATCCTTCCCCATATTATAACTAACTACTTAGGGATATAGCTTTTTACGCTACTCCTTCACAGTAGGTTTTCAGTGCTTTTCTGTTATCCTTTGTTAGTTGTGTTACTTGGATTTTCATAGTTGTTTTATGATTTTTTTCTGTCTTATAGCTGGTATGAAGAGCAGCATGTTTTTGGGCATTTACACTTTATATGGTTGCACAACGATCATATAAGAATCATGCGGATGGAGTAGGCTAGTGAGCAGGTGTCAAGTATTGTACCAGAATCATAATGAGAAGCATAGGGTTGTACTAGGCTATTGCCCAAGTGCCAGCAAGCGTTGTCCCTGAACCTTATGGATTACTGGCCCTAGTGGATGCGACTGAACGCTTGAATGAGACTAGCAGAATGGGCCGCCAACGAAAGCGGAGGATGTGCCCGGAGGGTGTTCAGAAACATACTATCGTTCACTTCTTTAAGTTATCTGATCTCAGGGACAAAGTTCACCTACTATTCTGCTATGTTTAATTTACATACAGTGTACTCGTATGTCCGCCATTTTATCTCTGACATATAATACAGCAATTCTTCTTAGAATATCAGTTCTCTCTTAACTGGGGAATAATACCCAGTAGAGAGAAGTGGAAAGTAGTAGAGGTATAATACTAGGCGACATTTTGCCTCCGACGTGACCTGTACGGCTGACTTTTTAATGATATTGGTGATCGGTTTCCCAGAGCCTACTCGTGGGCGTGAGAGTGGCTCTGAGGTGGCTGTGGGTGTGCTGGTGGGCGCCGTGTTGGCATGCTTACCGGTGGTGATCGCTGTGGTGTTCATGGGTGTGAGAACATGCATGCGGGTGCGGGCTGCCAGGCGAGGGCGAGCCGAGGAGAGTGAGAAGGAGACGGCCGAGATGGAGGGAGGAGGCACAGGACGGCCGCTGCTCACAGGACAAGGTAAGCAAGGTGAATCTCCATAAACATATATCTAATTTTAGTCAGGGAATATTGTGAAAATCTGGGAATAAATTCCTTACCAAAAATTTTCTTCACCAATGTGTTCATAAAGGTGTCTAGTAACACATATTAAAAGATTTAAAGTCAACTCCCGTAGGAAAACCCGTGACAGCTGCTGAAAGTTGTGGTACCTGGAACCTTGTCGGTGAAAAATTGAAAATGTTTATCCATGCTTTAAGTAGCTTGTGAGGGGTCAAACTAGTTTTTTTTTTTTCTTTCTTTTTTTTCAGGATTCTGAATTGATTGCAAATATTTGTTTTGCACCAAAACCACTCCTTGGTGGAAAAATGGTCACACACACATTTTGATGTAAATTTAAAAGTAGCTTTATTCGTTATTTCAATATCTCGAATACTACTCAGAAAACAATACTGCTCCACAATGCTCCACAATGTCAAATGTCTAAGGAGTCTAGGTCTGAGTGTTCACCAGATTCTGCATCATCATGGATACAGTTTTTGCATGTAATGCCTTTGCAACCTCCGCATGCTGAAATACACCTTACACCATTCTTCTTGCAGCTGCACCGCCGGTTACTGCAATCTCCAGTACAGTTGGATCTTGTGAACCGGAGTAGCTCCTCAGGAGCCATGGGGTCTAGTGTTGGAACCGGCTCATACTCATGCACTCCTACCATCCATCCATAGTTGCTGGAATCCAAGGACATGCTCTGCAGATGCAGCCAGTCCCGGGTTTGGAGATAGGCATGGAGAGAGTGCTGTGCAGCTGCACCCTGTTGGAGGTAGAGCTTTTGGTTTGATCAGCCCAGCTGCCGCCTTCCGTGAGAACATGTTGTATCGAATTGCACCCAGAGTAGTACCTGGTGCATGGTATATGAATCGGAAGATCGCAATACCAGCCTTGATCATCTAGTCCTTAGTAGTCTGTACATCAAGGAATATGTCCATGTGTTCTTCAATGTCCCCTGCACAAAACCTGTCAATTAGAGTCGATTTCCCATGGTTCCTGATTGCAGAAACGATATCACAACCAGTGAAGGCATGACAAAAGAGCAGGTAGCACCTCTGTTTTTCAGAGAGACCTTGTTGAATCTTCCTGACTTCGTACAAGCCCCTCGACGTCGTTAAGAAGAGTTAATGATTGGTGCTTGAGCTATGGTGCACCAGCATTACCAGCACGTCTGTGTCTCCTACCCTAACCTGAAAAAGATATGTGCAAAATGTCTTGAACTGTGCGGAAAAAAAAAAAAAAATGTGCAATCCTCAAGTTATTTAACAATGCTAGTACTCTTCTTTTCTGAGGATCAGCACCCATGCATACTAACGTGGCACATCAAAATACAGCACAACACAGCAAAATATCAAACAGAAAATGTAATTGATGTAGGTAATATAACAGTGCTACATAATGTTTTACTGACCTCAACAGAGTCATCTGTAGCAGCAGCCAATGCTGCTCTCACAATCGAAGTGTCAGCATCATTGTCACACTGCTCTACAGTGATCTGATGCTTCCAGAATGTTGAAGAAAGGAGATTGATGAGCTCCCTCTGTTATGAGTGTTGTCCAGGAACTTTGCCCTTGATGTCAAATGCATCATATCTGGTCGAATCTGTAGATCACTGCAGGAGTTCTTGGTATGCCGGATGTGGTCGTGATCTTTTGGCGAGCTGCTATAACCATCGAAGACCACAATGATCTTAGAGTGACTGCCAAGACACTGCACGTAGCTCAGGAAACTGTCTGCAATCTCCTGCCATGTCTGACCATGTTCCCACTTCACAATATAGAGAAGCCATCCGCCATCAACAACAAGACTTGAGCATGGTTGGTTAGTGAGGTCAAGCGGCTGGGTCAGCATCTGCAGGCTAGTCTTGGAAAAGCTTGCTTTGTTCACCTTGTTCGTTTTCTGATCTCTGTTGCTGAACAAGAACAAAAGGAAGGGATTCAGCTCATACTCTAAGCTTATCTCAAGTGCCATATCCCGTTGAGCGAAGATTATCAGTCGGTTGAACAACTTGACAGAGTTTAGGTGAATCTTCTTGTCACTGACCTTGGGAATCTTTCTGAGAGATGACAAGGCCTGTACCTTGAACTTCACCTCCATGGTCGATGTTACTGACTGTCCATCCAGCTTTATGTACATGTGTCTCCCAGCTTCAGCTGCTCTCTCAGCACTGACTGCATCATCTGCAGTGCTTGTGAATCCCGTTGAGAAGGTCAAGCAACTGCTTGTTTCGATCATGGTCGAAGGGGTTGTTCTCCTCAAACCATTTGAGGGCAAGTTCAACCGCTTCAGCATCTCGCTTCATCCGTGTTTTGGCAAGGTCTTTGTGGAGTGGACCATCTTTCTTGACACCTTCGTCCATGCGCTAGTTGACATCGGAGAAGTGGATTAGGGTCTGCACCCAGCACTTGTGGCCTGAAGCACGATTTCTCATCTTCTCTCTGCTCAACCCACCTTCTGACTTGGCTGCCTTCATCAGTGTTTGCTCGATACAGATGTCACACCAGGTGCCAGACCGATCATGACAAGAGTAACGAACAACGTGGTTCCCGTGGCCAGTGAAACTTTCGAAGATCTCCTTTTAACCAGGTGAAGTTGAGAGTTGCTTCATCAGCTGACAATACAGCCGTGTGCCCTTGGCGTAATGATGATGCCTCGCAGCTAAGAAGATGTCCAGAATCCTGGTAACAATACAGGACAGGTGCCCATTGTGGTCTGCAAGCCTTTCAGTTTTGATGAAGATCTTGACATCAACCATGTAGTGGTACTGCATCCAGAGTGCAGGCGTTCTTCCTCCTTTTGCAAGTCTTTTGAAAGTTTCTTCAAACCTCTCTTCAAAGATTGCCACTATTGGTGCTGTGTGCCTGGCTCTCATCTTCCCATTAGCTACCTTCTCCATGAAGGCCCTCATCTCACCAAGTTCCTCCTCAGTGAAGGCGTGTGTCATGACGTGCTGATAGATGGCTGCATTTATAAGGAGGTGAGAGCGGATTGCCATGTCAAAACACCCTCCATTCAGAATGTGGCTGGCCGTTGTACTTCCTGGATAGATTAGCTGGATCGACTCTAGTAGTCCAGAATCATCCATGATATTACCCAAGGAGCCAAGGTAGGACTTAAGCATGTGAAATCCACCCAACCTTGGAATGATGGGTAGATTTTCCTGCTTTATGATATCCACAGCTTTGAGCCAGATGGGGAGATTGAAGGTCACTATGATGATTTTGTCCCCAGAGAGCCGCATGCACTCTTTGAGAGTGGCGATGATGGTCCTGTGGTCATTAGGGTCACCTTTGATGACTGGGAGGAAGTTCACTTGTGTGCTCAACTTGGCATCATCGGCATTGATCCGCTTCATCCAGCCATTCCAGTTGGAGTGTGGAAGTCGGGATCTTGGGCTTTTATCACCCACCCTGCTGCCCAGAGTGTGTCACCTGGAGAGAAGAGAGGCTGGTCTTGTGTCACAGATGAGGAGAGCTCAGCGATGGGAAAAAACGTAATGGAGTTTATCCCTGTCTGTTTCCTGTTGGTAAATGGAAGAATCTTAATCTCAGTTGCCTTCAGGATCCTAGCCTTGTCCAGTGCCTTCAACTTCACCCTGTTGACAGTTGCTGTCGTCGGATCATGTGCTGAGGGTGGTGCTGGAGAGATGACTTAAACAAACCCATAAAATGAAAGGAGTGTTCCGGTAAATAGAAACAATGTTGAAATCTATACTGTCTCCAACAAACTGAGTGACTGCGCAGGTTGAGTTGTATCCACAACCTCCATGGTGACCACCTAATCGTTATTCTGTATTTCACTTTCATCGCCTGCTGTAACTGACAGATCCTCAAGTTTGACATCAACCTCAAGCTCATCATCTATCTGAGCATCAGTTTCTTCAACAATGGTACCAAGAGCGCCAGAAGTATCAGAGATGTCAACTCCAGTCCTGTCACTGAGGAAGCAGTATTTGTAATTTTGTGTGTCTGCATAGGATTCCGTGTACCCCAACCGGTGTAACTTGTTGAGCATCCACTTGGACCCAAATATACGATCCAGTTGTATGGTAAGCCCCATCTGGTGCGGCAATACCCCTGACCGAGGCCGACAGGCCTTTATGAAGTTCTGCCCCCAAATTGGTAATCTTTCGTCTGTCTTCACAATCGGTCTCAATAATATCTGAAGGCTCTAAGGAACAAGTGCCAGCTGATTAGGGATATCAGTCATACTGTGTACAGAGGGGTATGACTTTGGATCCAGATCGATAGTGGCAGTGTCGTTGCAACTAAACTTTAGTGCAGTCTTTATGATGTGAGACATCTCATCTCCAAATTCAACATCAGCATGAAGCATGAGGGAGGGGGGGGGTGGCCGTTTTTCCACCAAGGAGTGGTTTTGGTGCAAAACAAATATTTGCAATCAATTCAGAATCCTGACAAAAACCCTAGTTTGACCCCTCACAAGCTACTTAAAGCAGGGGTAAACGTTTTCAAATTTTCACCGACAAGATTCCAGGTACCCCAACTTTCAGCAGCTGTCACGGGTTTTCCTACGGGAGTTGACTTTAAATCTTTTATTATGTGTTATTAGACACCTTTATGAACACATTGGTGAAGAAATTTCTTGGTAAGGAATTTAATCCCAGATCAGCCAAATACAGGTATCTGATAATATTCCCTGACTATAGTGTTAACCCGTTCGCTGCGGTTGATGCACTTCAGGCTAACACCACATGATTTAATTCAGCAGAGAAAATTCCTGGTAGTCCAAGGGTTCAGAACACTGTTTCTAATAACCTTTTCATTTTAACCAGTACAACTCAGAATTTTACTTAATAGAACAGTCGATTTTGTTTAGTCGGCAGAAATCCTAGCAGTCAAAAGGTAAAAAATTTAGTGTACTGTACTTCAGATTCCACACTAGAGTTAGGGCTTGCCATCAAGTAGCTCTTAACTTATGCATTACACTTACATGTATATCCTAATTAGTGAAATGTCATGTCAACAATATCATATCGACTGCAACTCAAGGACAATCAATAAGCATGGACTAGTTCCAGGAAAAATAATATTAACTTCCTTGCAGCCTCTTTCACTGTCCTATATTCTTACAGCGCTCTTCCATTTTATCCTTCTTCATTTATTCTGCTTTCAGATTCGCAACTTCCCTGACTTCCACCACCTTACTTCCTACATTCCTCCAGTATTCCTTCACTTTCTTACCCCTTTTCTCCACCCCCTAAATATTTCTGTCTTTCCATGCCTCAATATTACCGTTAACTTCTTCCTCCAAATATTTCCCTCCCCCAGTACTTTCCCACCACACTGCCCCAGCCTGCCTCCCTACTTGTACAGTGCCTGTTTCCTCAGACTTGAACTGCCCTGAAACAGTTAATTAATAAACATATCAGTAAATACCTCCATCAGTAAATCAGTAACTCCTTCTTCCCCCGTCCCCCTCTCTTTATGACACCCTTGTTGCTCTTGCCTTGTCAGGTACGCCTGGTTCTGGAGGCGGGGTATCGTGTGAGAGTGGGACTGACATCACCACCATCACGGGCGGAGTGGCCATGACAACGCCAAACCCACCATCCTCACACACCGACACCCAGGTGAGTACTTCACACACACACACACACACACACACACACACACACACACACACACACACACACACACACACACACACACACACACACACACACACACACACACACACACACACACACACACACACACACAAGCACACCACCACACAGACATAATACCACACCTAGAACGAGTGTTACCGATCAATAGGACTGTCTTACAGGTCCGCAAATACCACCACACATGACAAACAACGCAAAACAACACACCCAATAACAACACATAGATCAGGAAATACACCTGTGTAAAAAGCCGAAAAGTAGCTCACTGCACACCGACACTGGGGCTATACAGGTATACAGGTCGGCCAGCACTACTACACTAAGCAGTGTGGAACAAATGACCACATGCTTCCAAATAGGTGTCACACACGTCTTCAAAAACAACTAACACAAGGAACAAGCGAACGAATACCGTAACACACCATGACGCAAGTCATTCACTGATCAGTAGCCTGCACCACAATGGCACCCAGTACTGTAACTTATTTGATTCACACACTTTTGTAGTATTCCAGCAGATGCTTCAGCAAAACACTTCTCATTTCATATTCATGGTCTCTAAGTTTGTTATACTCTATAGCGATGTCATGCGATTTTAATGAATATCAGTATCAAATATTAAATAATGCTACTTACAAAAATGATACATATGTAACACCCACATATGATATCTATATGCTTAACACTATTCCGTGCCAGAGTTGGCCTGGAATAGTGTTAATAAGTAGTATTAACAGACAGCAAGAAATCCGGTATGTTGCATACTGTATCAGTATGCTGACTTTTAATCTGTCAAAAGAATAAATTTGGCCCAAGCAGCCTTTTATGAAAATCACACATGAGTCATCTATGTCATATTCCGTTACATACAACCCTACCTGTCTTCCACTGACCTATTGCTGTCTTCCAACAGGTGGTGCCGACCGAGACAAGCCTGTTGTACCCAGGGCCGAGAATCTACAGTCCTAATCGAAGTCAGGAAGTGGTGGCGCCGCAGGTGCTGACTGCCGGCGTTGCACCACTGAGGCGGGGACCTTATGCCCCCGAGGAAAAGGTGGATGGAGAAAATGAACTGCTGGAGGTAACTGTCCCTCCACCAGCGGGCTACAACCAGGGCTACCAGGCCTCATATCCGTCGGGTCAGCCTCTTGAGCAATGCTATCCACCTCAGGGACCCCAGCGGTTAAAACCTGGTTACCCACATGTGTTCCAGCCTGTCCTCCCCGGGGGCCACATGCCTCCAACGGGGTACCCATCAGTGGCCAGTAAAAGTGGTCACACAAACCTGCAGTACATATCTTCGGTGCCCTTAAGTCAAGGTTATAGCCCGCAATTGGGCATTGCCAGCAAGGTTCCGACATCGTCCTCGTATGCTACTTTGCCACACAGCAAAGTCTCCGAGTCGTCCTCGTTTTCGGCTCTGCCTGTGGGCAAGGAGTCGTCCCAGGACCCCAAGATGTCGACGGTGTACAACCCCCTGACTCTGCTCGCCTCCAGTCAGACCTTCGCGTCAGACGCTGACAGAGTCCTCAACACGGGGTCGCTCAAGCGTGGCATTAAGCCCCACCACGGACAAGAAGTGCTCAGAATACGGGACAACGCTAGGAGCCGCAGTGCCAGCCTCACCTCCGTTACCTCAAAAAAGGAGAGCTCAGTCTAACGCAGGCTTACACTCACACCAAATGTTTTATAAAACTGGGGCGTTTTGTGGGGGGTGGGAGAGACTATATAGACACCTGTGACCGAATACTAATCCCCCGGTGATTTGTCTGTATAGTCACTTAAAGTATAAAATCATTATGTATTTTGTCTAGGCAAGGGAATTTGGTCTACGAAAGGAAAGAGTGAAAACAGATGTGTGAGTGTTTTAGCGTGAATGAGGAACATTTTCCATACAGTCTTTCAGACATAATCCTTCTGACTTAGAGCAGTAGACATTTGAGTGAGTTCTTGTTCTGTACAAGAAAAAAAAAAAAGTTGTGTGAGACCCGAGTGTGGGAGGAACTGTCGGTCGTGTTTCTGAATTCTTCAATCCAGTGATATTTTTTTATTTGTCCCTGCTCTTCCCAGGTGATGAAAGTAAGTTTATGAAATATTTTGTGAGACTAAAGGTTTAACATATACAGTAGCCTTAATGAACCTCTTGAGTACTAGTTGCACATAATCCCTGAATATAAGGTATTTGTCTGGTGGCAGTTTGAGTAAAATGAAAAATACGTCATTGGACTGAAGCCATAAATGAAATATACGTGGTCAGCAAGTTAACTGATATCCAGTGCATGTTTTTTTTTTTTTTTTCGAATAATCCCCCTTTTTTTTTTTTTTTTTTTTACCCATTTTACTACGTGATTTTTGCCCTGGGTACTAAACCAAAGCGTACAGCAATTGGACTGATTTCGAAAAAGAGCATGGACTCTGCTGTGGTTGTGGACTGTAAGGAACCGAGACTAATCCCTTGATTATGGTGATGTAATATTAGGTCTACAGTATTGTGGATACTTTCAGGCAACATACACTAGCTGTAGAAAGACCTCTGCTACTAAATTGATAAATGAAGACAGTACCTTACCCGCCTCTGTTTAAAAGTTTATCCTAAGCAGAATAAAATCATCTGGTGGAAGGAATAATAAAATAAAAAGAAAACATCCGGACTGAGGCAAGTAATAGGTGGAGACGGGGTCGTATTCTGACTGGAGGCTATTAACACCTCTTCCTTAATGGATTACTCATAGTATCCACCTCTTCTTTATTATTAACAGCAACCATTTCACATCGATATTACTAGTGAATACATAGAAGGAGCATTCAGTGAGGGCAAAACCGCGCTCTGCAATAACTGATGGAAGGGTTGAACATTTGACTTTATTCTGTGACCTTGATCTTCAACCGATGTTCTCAAAATCGAATTTCCTCATTCTTGCCTGGCCCTCAACCCTTGCATCATTTTTTTGTCCAAATGGGTTCAGGATTGAACAAACCTTCTTATGTGACCTTGACCTATGACCTTTAGTTTTCAAAATCAAATTCCTTCATCTTTGGCGGAGCATCAGTCTCTCCACTAAGTTTGGTCCAAAGAGAATCAAAACTATTAGAGTTGTAGGGTCAAAAATATGACCTCGCCCTTTGACCATGACCTTTGACGGATTGTTCTAAAATTGAATTCTTCATCCTTCCTTTACCCTCAACCCTCACACGATGTTTGGTCTAAACGGGACAGAAACTGTTAGTTTTTTTTTTTTTTTTTTGTCCAACTGTGGGCAAAGGCCTCAGGACATGTATCTCGGGGACAGTAGCCTATCCCAAGACCCAGTAATCCTCTTACACCTCCACATGTCACCACTTCGGCGCTAACACCCACCTTCCATATTGAATACATGCTAGGGTTGTCTCATACAGGACTGGTGTATTGGTATTAGTGGGTGTATTTTTACGACATGTCGGCGGGTCATCTGGTAGATCAGGAAAGTCTGCTTTTTATGAAATTCACATCCTTAAACTGTTCCCTGCCCCAGCCGGGATTCGAACCTGGGTCCATCAGGACTGCAGGCCGCCTCTCTACCGATTCAGCCACCACCTTGCCATACAACCCTGATCTTTGGCTGAATGTCCAAAAAACAAGTTTGGTCCTGATCAGATAATCTTTTTTTTAATTTTTTAGTTATTTGTTCACACAAGTGTCGAGCTTTCACCTTGTCCTATTACCATGATCTTTGACTGATTAATCTCAAACTCGAATACGTTCTTGACTTACTTTCAACCCTTTTATTAGGTTTGATCTAATTATGATCATAAATGTTTAAATCGACTTTTCCATGTGCCTTTTTATTTTGACCTCGTTTCCTTGAAAACAACATCTCAACCTCCTAGGTGACCCTCAACCTTTCCAGAATGTTCGGTTAAAATCGGATGATAGCTGAGTTACACTGTTCACAGGCACACAGACACAGGGCTTGTAAATCATAACACCTGACTCTCTGTCGACAGCACGAATGTAATAACATGCAAGACACAGTTAAGGAGCAACACGGGAAATAAACATCAGAGGAAGAGGTGCTACAAGGTCTCCTATGCCGCCTGGAAAACGGCAGCAATCAGACATTTCCAGGACGCAGAATAGTCTTTCTGGGGATTTATTACTTAACCCAGTTCAGTCTGATGACAGATTTATGAAAAGTTCACATTTTGTTCTTGCTACCACCAGACGATTTTCTTCAACATAGGAAGGGCCTCTGTTGGTGGTGGTGGTGGTGATATTGGTTACGGCTAATGCCTCCAGTTCGAAAGCTTCCTCGGAATTGAATTAAGTCATCTAGATATAGAATAAAAAGCTTCACCGGAGTGAAGGGGTTATCATTTTCAAGCCAAGAACATCAGTAGTTTATCTTTGGTCTTTCCAGACTATTTTTTTCTGCTTGGGGACATTTTTCTGACTAAGGCGGCTAGATACAAATATCATTAATCCTTTCGCCGGCAGTCGAACTTTCCAAGTTTAATAAAACTGACGAAACAGCAAGATGACGCCAAAAACAAGTCGCTTAATTCAGGGCGTAACGCGTTTAGTCATGCAGCATTCAAAGAGTAGCTCCAAAATGGGGCTTGTGATTATGGAATATTTCACAGTGTAATTGGATGTGTAGGGAGTGCAGAAATTTTGCAATAAGATATGATAATAACTGCAAAAAAAATGACGATGCAAGGGTAAGAATTGGGTAGTTTTGTGGGTGGCCTCTTCAGTCCCAGGAAGTATTTTTTTTTTTTTTTTTATTCTGACAGCCACCAAACGATTATACTAAGTAGAGGCGAGCCCATGGTGGTGAAGGAGTGAATGAGGACGTCTCTTTGAAACTGACATTTCGAACTTTCTTTCCAGTGTAAAAATAATAACGTCCTGTAGAGACAGCTAAAACGATAAAAATTAATCGGACTGAAAGGTTAATCGCTTCAACTCCGATGCCCTATTTTTCATTTTGATTCTAGCTACTTCAAGACATTTTTATTCAGTTAATGGGAGACACATGATGGAAGGGTTGAATTCTGCTTCTATCTACGACTTCTCCGGTTCAAAAAGTCCATCCTGAGCTGAATAAAACTGTCCTGAGATGACTACAATATAATATGCGTCATTGGAGTGAAGAAGTTCTGCCTGCCCTGCCTAACCCTGCATCCTGCCCGGACTCGGACAACCAGAACACTCTGATGACGTATTGGTTTAGTGTGTCTACTACGAGACGATTGTATTCTGTTCACGATAGAGTTTCCAGACGGTAAAGGCGGTATTCTCTTGCGGTTAGGAAGCTCACTAATACCTCTTTCTTAGTGGTTTATTTCAGATTCTGCAATCTGTGTCGATATTAAAAAGCTATAAGAAGGAAAAAAAGAGGATGTAAATGAGTAGTTTGGAAAATATATCATTAAGGAAGAGGTACTGGGGAGCCTCCTTAGCCGACGAGAATACAGGCCTAAAGGTTGGATGAAGCTTTCAAACCCCTTCACATCAAATAACTTCCTCTGATGTGAATAAAATCGGATGGAAGTACCAAAATTAAACCGACAAATTACGTCAGAGAATTGTACGGGTCAAGATGGAGGATGGCGATGCGAACTGACAGAGTGAGGGGAAAATAACAGCCTCCGCCTAACACAGAATTTCATGAATAACTACATGACAGAAGATCTCGATTTTCTGTTTTATTGCGATAATTTCAACACAACAACGACAAATGGAATCCCATATGATTTGTAGTACGTATAACATACAGACCAATCAGTGATATATAATATTCTAACAGTGTTGCTCAGACATAAATTAGCTTTCATTTTTCTATAACATGTAATCCGACACTAGCATTTCCACTGTGATCAGTTAGTTTTTACCTGATGTATATGCCGATCCTACACATTTTCTTACCAGAAAACATTCGCTAGGGAAGTAATGTTGAGTGATCAGCCTGAAACATGCAATTTCTAAAAGAAATATATACCGGAAATAATCCTACTTGGAGCGCCAGAAAATCAGCTTAAGAACAGTAATTCTTCACTGTGTACGTCACCGAGCTCAATATAAACAGATCCAGTTATTCTGGTGTGCTCAGTGTGTCTGGCAACCGTTACCGTTAGTAAATTGATCCTCGGACCTCATCATCTGGTCAGGTGTGTGTGTGTTTTTGTGAAGTGCAGGAGTGTTGAAATGAGTGTCGTTCTAAATGACTAGTCGTCCTCCTTTTCCCCTGCACCCGGGTGGAACAGTCCATCTCAGAAGTCGACTCACGAAATTTTCATTCCGTTTTTGCAAATCGCATAACAGTAAAGAGTCATCGTGGGCTACGGTGGATATACTTTGAGTGGATGCTGAGTGAGAGTGACTTAAAAATCGTTGAACCCAACCCAACCAGTGTGGACTCTGCAACTTCTGAAAGACTCACATATACAGTATCGTAAACCTGGCAGGGAAGCTTAGGGAGAGCTTTGGATTTTAATGCGACATTCTTCACACTGCAGGAACACCGTGGGCTCCTACTTCTGAGTATGACTGTTCCTTGTCAGTGACGCCTGAGATCTCCTGTACCTACTATATATATAATATCTATATATAGCCAAACTATGTTCTGTGTAGCACTATGTTCCAATATTTATATACAGTGAAATAAATCATAAACCTTTCTACTGTACAATGTCTCACAGAAAACAAAGAATATAAAAATATTATATACGTGTTTTATATATCTCAGAGATTTTAAGTATGTTAAGTTGCACAAAGGGAGTTTACACGATAATGGATAGATCGGTGTGTACCATAGCTGTTCATGAATAAATGTTGAGAAAAAATATCAAATACCAACTACGTACAATCTTATATGTAATACCGTATTTATTTTTGTTTCCCTCTCGTTCGACACCTCCCCAGCCCATTGTACAGAAGTTAACAGAAAAATATCCCTAAATAGTACTCTTAAGGTTTCCACGGTCAGTGATACTTTTATACATGACATAAAACATTTTTGGGAGAACCTTTGTGAGTGTAGTTTAGCCAACAGGGACAGTGTGTGGCGTGTATAAGAAATAAACCCTAACACTAAACACCAACTTTTGTATCATTGATCTTTATTTTCGATAATATAGTTAGTCCAACTTATCATGACCAATTTTTTCATCCTTTTGCAGTTCATTTTCCGTAGGTCAGTGTTAGAATATGTTCTACATCCTAACCATAGTACCTCGTCGTGACAAGCATGTTAATGTTGTTAATTATTTATTACAGCTCAATATTCGAAACAGAGACAGCAACTATTGGTCAAATTAAGTTGACGGAGTATTGCAATGGCAGCCATTAGGGTAGCGCTGGAATGTTTACAACGTCTATAGCATATTCAAAAGAGTTTAGCGACCCTATCGGGCCGGTAACTTCTTGCTCCTGCCAAGGGCACTCGGGCTTTGCCATCAATTTTAACTCTCAAGTGGTTACCATGTATGGTTGCATACACCATACCTAGCTTGAACTTGCCCTGACATACCGGGCGTGTCCATGCGAAATTTCAGTTCATTTACCCAGTGGTATGACCTGTAGAGGGTTCCCAACGTCCGCTGAACAATCGGGCACAAATGTGTGAGTGGCTCGCGCGTAACTGACAACACGCAGTTATAATTTACACCATCTCAGATGGCTCATCGTTCCGCGTCATCTGATGTACTAATACGTTACGTCAAAATGCGAGAAGGTCAAATGTGGACACGCAGACGCGCGCACACACAGACAACCCGTATTCGCATAGTATTATATTGTTCCTTTTGTACCGTGATTGTTCCATTTTAGCCAGAATAACACTAGACGACTTCATTAAATTTGGGAAGGACTTCTGGTGGGAACGAGATGTTGAAGCCTTCTACAGTATATAACCCCGACAGTTTGAAAAGTACGAGTATCTCCCGAGGTGAATAATTCTACCTGGGGATAGTTATTATACAACAGAAAAGACGTTCTCACAGCCAAGGGGTTATTTTCGTCATCA
Source organism: Coenobita brevimanus (assembly GCF_032717465.1). Lineage (NCBI taxonomy): Eukaryota > Metazoa > Arthropoda > Malacostraca > Decapoda > Coenobitidae > Coenobita > Coenobita brevimanus. The sequence goes on from NC_136976.1 coordinate 20,502,704, forward strand.
TTCGTACAGTTATCCAGCTCTTTATCATCTTTATACTCTCCTTTACTTAAACAAAACAAAAATTCCTGTAATTCCATTAGTAATCTTATACCTCTTTCATATTCCCACTGTCAACAATCATGCATTATGAAATTCTTTTGTATAGAGTGAGGGGCTAAATACATTAACCCTCAGGTTCCTACGACTCATTCCCAGCTGACCAGAATTATATGGTGTTAGTTGGACGAGAAAACTGCCGTTGTCTCAACCATTACTGCTTTAACGGACAGTACTAACATACTCAGGCTCCTGTGACTCACGCACCTCAATAAAAACATCTGGCGTTAGGTGAGACAATACTAAAACTGTTAGGTACAGACAAGAAAATGTGGATGCAAGATGAGTACTACAGTAAGCAGCACGACAGATACCAAACCTGTTGACATTTGCTTAGTGCGGAACTGCGGCGAGAAAGTTGGGAAGGAAAGTTTGCAGCTGTTCTTGGGCTGACGAGTCAGCATGTAGAGCCGTAGCTTACCTAAACCATCGCGGAAGCCGACTGGTTTTATTAGCCGTCCCTGCCCCGAAGGGGCTCGGTGTCGGGTATTATTTTCACTCGATTTGTCTGCCTGTTTGTCTGTCTGTCCGTTAACAACTGTACGCGAAAACTACAGGTGCGATTTTGACCAAAATTACAGGGATGATGGGCTATGACCTTCTGATCACCTGATCAGATTTTGAGCCAAATTGGGCCAAGACCCAGGCTGTAGGCCCCAAAAATGTAAAAAAAAAAAAGTTTCTTCGCCATAACTCCTTTCAAATTCGTCATATCGACATGAAACCAAAGTCTAAAAGTGCATCTTTCTAATCTACATCTTACAACATGCCCCATTACATCAGGGGGGTCACCCCCCCCCTAGTTAGCGGTAGGGGGGTCGGGCCTAAAATTTCAAATGGGCATAAAATCAATTTTCAGCCGATTTACTCCAAATCTGATATGTGACATCTCTGACCAGATATCCTGGTGTGTTTATACGTCAGCACTAAAATGACTGCCAGGGATGGGTTTGCTGGGCATTGACACAGCATCCTGTTTCTCTTTTTATCCATTACTCGGCATCTAAATTTTTTGCTGTATTTTTTCCTTTCTTTATGTTTCTCCATCATTCAGCATTTCTTTTTGTTTTGGTTTCCATTTAAGCAATTCTTTTATACAAAGTTTGTTTCATAATTCTTGCATTCCAGTGTTCTTTCGACACCATCAGCAGAGTGCAGCTATTTTCTCCCTGGACTGAAAATCTCCGTGGATCAGTTTTTCCTCTGGGCCCATTATACCCCACGCCCTATTTCCCCCACAGATCATTTTTTCCTTTTCATCCATTTATCCCATGTTCCCAAAATGTCCATTTCTGTCAAATGCTTTTCCTCCACGGATCAGTTTTCCCACACTGATCTACAGTATTACTACCATGGACCAATTTACCCTTAGTACCTATTCCCCCCATGGACCAGTCTTCCCCTCACCCACCCATCCACTCACCCAGTGTAGAGTGTCTCAGTAGTAGGATAACTTACCAGGTTCAGAGAGAGAGAGAGAGAGAGAGCACAACATATTTAATAGTAAAAGATGAGGTTAGACGACTTTATTTACCTGAGTCATAAGCATCCGCTTTCATGATCGGGGCAGCTCTAGTAAACTATTTTGTGCCAGCTAACATTTCCAGTAAAGAAAGATCCACAGGAACCACGACAGGACGGGAGCAGGGCCTGAAAATATTAATATACTGCCATCAGTAATATCATGGGTAATTCACAAGAGCTGAGGGTACAGGAGTGGACATAAGGGCCCGTATTTTCGGCTATTAAGGAAGCTCCCTAATACCTCTTTCTCAGTGTTTTATTTTGGATATGGCTGGTTATTATCAATATGTACATTACTAATGCAGAGTATGGTTGCACTTGAAGAATTTGTGTAACACAGAATCAAACAGCAAGATGTAAGAAGCAAAATGAATCACTTCGGAAAAGGTGTTAGGAGCTTCTTTAACCGATGAGAATACAGGCCAAGGTCTTGAGACAGATCGCCTGCTGAGGCAGGGAACAGTTTGGCGATCAGGACTTCGCTTCAACAGTTTTATCTGGCCTTTCACATGACCCACCGACGTATCGTAAAAACATCCCCATTAACAGGCTACCATCACATCAGTTCTGAATGAGATAACCCCAGTATGTTTCAGTATGGATTGTACGGTATTCGTGCCAAGGTGTCATAAAATGACTAAATGTCATAAAAGACTTTGTATTTACTTGTAGAGAAGTTATATATATTATGAGACTTGTGGACGAGCTGTTTTATATCTTGGAGTAGCTTCCCATTTGTCATGTAGTGACAGGAGAGGTAAAGAATAGTATGGGACTATTTTTATTTGTCTTGGAAATATTAACAAGTCTCTGTCTCGCTCTCACTCCCTCTCTCTCTCTGTCTCTCTCTCTCTCTCTCTGTCTCAAGTTGCTAAGCCCTTCTCCCCATTACCTGCCTGTTCTAAGACTTGTCTCCTTCTGCTCCTGCCTGTTCTGTGGCTAACCTCCGTCTGAGCTCTCTTTCCTAAATTCTGGTGTAGCAGGGGTGTGTCACGTGTGTTCCTTGTGAGTGGAAAGTTCTAGCAGCCTGTGTGTGAGTATGTGTGTATGTGTGTGTATGGTCACTAGGCGCTGTCGTGTGCCTATCAAGCATTGCTCGAGTTAAGAGTGTGTAAGCATGTTTAGCACTGCTCGATTCTCGCAGACACAATACCTTCTCATCATCTGACTCCCTGCTTCTATCTGTCTCTCTATCTATCTATTTATCTATCTATCTATTATGATTTGTAATTATAATATGTAGTCCTGATATCTGCTCGGCCGCGCGAAAATGGCGTACCATCGACAGTTAATAGTCCTAACATATTAATACACATTATATACACATTATAATGAACTTATAAGCTAATTAAGTGAAATACATAATATTGTAAAAGTAACATAATTGTATGAATATTGTATACATATATTATTCATAGTAAATAGTGATTATTCAGTAACATTACATTTTAAACAAGTTGTATGCATATTTGAATAAATGCATTAAAGTAAATTATTTAACTGTAATACAGTATGTACTTGGGTTATTATAGTGAAATGCATAATTGTGTTGGCCTTATAATTGTAGTTACATTTTGTTAATGCAACTATTACATAAGTGTCTTGGCCTTATAATTGTAGTTAAAGTTACATAAAAGTTACATCTTGTTAATGCAACTGTTAATTGGCAAAGTGTAACATAATGCAATCGTTTGTCGTTACATAATTGTTACATATCGTTTGTAGTTACATAATTGTAGTTAAAGTTACATAAAAGTTACATCTTGTTAATGCAACTGTTACATAATGGTACATATTGTTTGTAGTTACATAACTGTAGCAAGTGTAACATAATGCAATCGTTTGTCGTTACAAAGGTAGCGACATGTGAAAGTGTGAATCGCAGTCTACGTATATATATATATATATATATATATATATATATATATATATATATATATATATATATATATATATATATATAGTATCAACCAAAGAGAAGGGTACGGCAGGGTGGGATGAGAAGGTTAAGAGAGCGGTGGAGGAAAAGAGGAAGAAGTGGCTAAAGTGGTTACAGGATAGGGGTTCAGTTGAAATAAGAACTGAGTATATTGAGAGCAAGAAGCACGTAAAGAGACTAGTGAAGAGGAAAAAGGAGGTAAACGATGATCTGGGAAGAAAAATGAATGCGAACTACTCTGAAAATAGGAAGTTATAGTGGAAAGTGGTGCGGAAATGTAGAAGTGAAAGTGGAAAGAAATGTGATGGTGTGAAGGATGCAGGTGGTAGGTTACTAACCCATGGAGATGAAATAAGGACCAGATGGAAAGAATAATTTGAAAGCCTGATGAATGGGAATAGAGAGATGAGAGCGGCTGTAAACATAATTGGTTTTGGCGGTGTGCAGAGAAGGAATGCAGTGCCAAGAGACTTGACACTGGCACAGGTGAAGAGCGCTGTGAAACGGCTGAAAAATGGGAAGGCAGCTGGGGTTGATGAGGTGTATGCAGAGATGCTTAAGTGTAGTGAAGAGAGTGGAATGGAGTGCTTGCTGGAGATATGTAAGATGGCATGGATGAGTGAAACTGTGCCTGCAGAGTGGAAAAAGGCTGGGATTGTACCCCGTACAAAAATAAAGGTGAGCGAAGTGAGTGCAAGAATTATCGTGGCATAATTTTATTGAGTGTGGTAGGGAAGGTATATGGAAGAATTATTATAGAGAAAGTAAGAGAGATATCAGAAGTCCTAGTGAGTGATGAACAGGGTGGCTTTAGGAGTGGCAAGGGATTTGTGGATCAAGTATTTGCAGTGAGACAGATAGCAGAGAAGGCTTGTGAGAAGAACCATAAGGTGTTTATGGCATTCATAGACAGGGGCGCACCCAGGAATCTTCTAAGGGGGAGGGAGGCCGTAATGAGGTGAGGTCAGGTAATCCGATAATTACTGGGAGGTCATATGCAGGTTTAGAGTCTGAGAGCTGCTGGCTCATGTGTTACTCTTTGTTTGTACTTGCCAATTTTTCATGTTTTGCTGTTATCGAAATAAATATATATAAACTTTTAAAGGACCCAGAGAGCTAAGAGGAGGGCCCGGGCCCGCCCCCCCCCCCCTGGGTGCGCCCTTGTTCATGAATCTGGAATAAGCATACGACAAAGTAGACAGAGTAGGATTGTGGAAAGTTTTGCGCATTTATGGTGTAGATGATGAGCTGCTAGGTGCTGTCAAGAGTTTTTATGATGGTAGCGAAGCATGTGTAAGGGTTAATGGGCATCCAAGTGAATGGTTCACGATCGGTGTGGGCGTGCGACAAAGTTGTGTGATGTCCCCATGGTTGTTCAATGTATATATGGATGGGATGATGAGAGAAGTGATAACACGAGTAATGGAGAGAGGGATGGCGTTGGTAATGAATGGTGATGGACTATCTCAAATTTGTTGTATGCTGATGATGCAGTACTGCTTGCAAGTACCGGACAGAAACTTGGTAGGCTAGTGCAGAGTTTTGCTGATGTCTGTGAGCCTTGTGCCTTGAAAGTAAATGTAGAGAAGAGTAAAATGCTGGTTATTGTGAGAGAAGGGGACTCCCAATGTGATGGCACAGTGAATGGAGAGAGAGACTGGAACTGGTGAGAGAGTTCAAATACTTGGGTACAACGATAGAAAAGAGAGGATAATGTGCAAAAGAAGTTGAAAGTAGAGTGACACAAGGAAGAAAACTAGCTGGTGCAATGAAGGCCTTGATAAGAAACAGAGGCTTGAGTGTTGAAGTTGCACGAGTTTTACATGAGGGAGTGTTAGTGCCAACGTTAACATATGGGTGTGAGACTATGGTGTGGCATGAAAATGAAAAATCAAGAGTAAGAGCAGTGGAGGTGGGACTGTTGAGGAATTTATGTGGAATACAGAGGGTGGATAGGATATGAAATAGTGTGATTCGTGAAAGGTGTGGAGTGACGAAGTCGGTGGACACCAGAATCGAAGAGAGTATCCTGAGATGGTATGGTCATGTGGAAAGAATGGATAACAATAGAGAGGTGAAAAAGGTATACCTGAGCGAATTTGAAGGAGGGAGGAGGCGAGGTAGGCCAAGGAGAAGGTGAAGAGATATGGTGGTTGAGTGTTTGAGGAAGAGAGGTTTAGAAGTCGGTGAGGCTAGGAAACTGACAAGAGATCGAGCTGGCTGGATGAATGTTGTGTAGAGAAATGCATGATCAAGGATTCTGGCACCTCTTGTGAGCATGGCAGCGTCCGAACTGACTCAATCGGATACGTTTGTATGAAGCTGCAGAATGTGGTGAATGTTTTTTTTTTTTTTTTTTTTTTTTTTGGCGTATCCGGTAGAGCTAGGATTCCTAGGGCTTGAATGATGAGTGAACGGAAATGTGGCCTATTTGGATTGGGCAAGTTTGTGCTGTCTGGACATTGCTACTGCTCACCCTGCCCTTGGGTGGGAAAGGAGGTCCGGATGATGATGATATATATATATATATATATATATATATATATATATATATATATATATATATATATATATATATATATATATATATATATTTATTACGAATACAGAACTCTACGCCCCCGAACGTCCTACAGCAAACTAACGCAACCTCATTTACTCATATTCAATCTCCCAGCTATCGTAGTTAATGGTCAGCATCACCAAGCTTGAAATATTTACAACCAGGCTTGTCCATCACTCTAAGGTTTACGCTAAAGCGGTGAAAATAATTGTTTTTCTATCTTTATCTGGCTGTCTCTGTCTATATCTGGCTGTCTCTGTCTATATCTGACTGACTCTGTGTGTGTGTGTGTGTGTGTGTGTGTGTGTGTGTGTGTGTGTGTGTGTGTGTGTGTGTGTGTGTGTGTGTGTGTGTGTGTGTGTGTGTGTGTGTGTGTGTGTGTGTGTGTGTGTGTGTTCCTAACCAAATAGTTCCTTAGATATCCAAGGCATATTATGACTTCAACAATCACGATACATTAAATACACCCTGCTCCAAAAATATAGGTAAGAAAACTGGGATTAAGCACACTCCAAAGTGTGGAAAATATCTGTTTCTGGGTCTATACACACCCAACAACACCTTTAAATGATAATCTCCAAGCAGGAAAGCTTTTGTGTCTCAAGAACTTCGTCTGTAAAAAAAAAAAAAAAAAAAAAAAAAAAAAAAGAGGAATCAGACTACACAGTGACATTTATACTTCCTTAAGGTCTAGAAGGTGAAAATGTGCCAATGGAGCAGAAGAAAGTTGTAATGGTTCCCTTGTAACATAGTGCACTCCCTGGGTTTTAGTCTTCCTACAACTTATTCACTTGTTAATCATTTGGCAAAAATATTCAGTGACTGGTGATAGCTTATTACAGAGTCATGGCAAGAGGTAAAATGTTAAGTTACCAATAGTGTATAATTCAACTGATTCGTTAGATGTCTGTCCAATTTCGAGGATAACGCACCTCTCAAGGATGATGACGTATTATATAAAATATTCTCATTGACTCCAGATGCTTTTGTAGTGATGGGGTTAGGATTTCTCCATGAACCCTTTCATAATAAAATTTCTATCCCTATGAAGAATAAAATTGTCTGAAGGCATAAAATATAAAATAAATACTGGATATCATCGGACTGAAGGAACCTACAGTAATTCAAACTAAACCAGATGGAATACAGGGTGAACACAGCGTGTCTTCAAAGTACGCAGTGATGGTGGAGAGGGAACTTTCACGTAGTGGCATCTGTATAGCTAGGTGGTTCCACAACCCAGTTACACGAACATTCCTCAGCCCTCCCCTTATCCCTGGCAAGGAGGATGGTGTGCTGCGGGCTGCAAGAAAAAGAGCAACTTCATCTTGCAGACTACTGGGTTTATGTTTACAACGAACCTGGGGCAACAACAACAACGGCAACGACAACAACAACAACAACAAAGTTAACAGCTGCTCAGCTCCTGAAATCATTTTTGAAACAACTCCGAAAAAACCAGCAGGGAACAAAGTTACTGAGTCTAACGTGAATTATTACTCTGCTGTTTTCCTTCCAATGTTTCGAGCATCATCCAATTGGAAAGCTGTTCATAACTGCATATACACGTTTATAAATACAATTTTGATACCGATGGTTGGAAAAAAATATACCGTATATATCGCGCTATCATCAACAAAATTCATTGCAAAACAATGAAGCCAGTTGACAGAGAAATAAGCAGCCTTAAATACTTCGTCAATAGGGAAACTCTTCATTGCCCACGGTCGTCGAATGCGCCATTCTTTATTAATGGGGTTCCATTTTTCTGCTGAAAACAATCAGGCTGATAATGCTGAGGGAGGGCGGGAGGAAGGGAGGAAAGATGTATGGCAGCCAGGGAACAGAAAGAAGACTGAAAAGATAGGGAGAGAGGATTTAAAAGATGGAGAATAAATGATTATTATTGGAAACAGAGGAAGAACTGATGAAATGAAGGAAGATAACAGAGAGAGAGAAAAAAAAAAATCAGGAGAACTAAAAAATGGGAGCAAGGGACTATGATGGATATTCAGGGTCAGAAAGAGACTACACTGGATTCGTTCGCCAACTGTCCACTACTGATGTGCCCCACGGTTGCCCTTGTCCCCTACAGTGTACTACATTAAACCTCGAAAATAAAGAAGGAAGATCTTACAGTAACCTTACCGTGTATGTACATTTGCACGATCAAAGGTGGCTTGGTAACAAGAATAAGGCTTTCTCATGAGCTGCTTATCAGTTTCATGGCATTACCATTCTCGCAAATATACGTTGCTGTGGGTGACGCAGATACTTGATTTCTTCCACCATTTCGATTTCTCTTCTTCCATTGCATACGACGCTTAAGTAATATTCTCTCTCAGTAACCATTAAGTCTACTTTCCCGTTGCTTAAAGTCCATTTACCCACAGGTATTCACAATAATCAGAACCGATCTGTGAGGATCCCGTTCACTTCTAGCAAACAATGCAGTATCATCGACATACATACTCCATTTTTATATTCCGTTTAAGACCATTTTCACACTCATTTCCATACCTGATACATGGACTCACATACAGTCCCACCCAGGTATATACTGAATAACCACAGAGAATCATACAACACTCTGTCACTCCAAAGTTGATAAGGACCGATCTACCCATAAATAAACGGGGAAAGAGATCTTGCAAAGCACTGCACTTAGAGTAAAATAGCTCCACCACTTAGTATACAGTAGTATCTTTCCAACCAAATTACTATAGTTGTGAGCTGCTTGGATATAATATGGAAAAGAAAATTATACTGCATAGGGTATTTCAAGCAAGAAAGTAATCTTAACAATGGAAATTTTTGGTCGCATTTTATGTTTAATCCTGGTTTTTCCACTTCAGCTTCATATCCTTAAAATTGCAGCAAAATATACCTATTCTACAGAGCGCACACACACACACACACACACACACACACACACACACACACACACACACACACACACACACACACACACACACACACACATGCACGCACGCACACGCGCACGTCAAAACATAACATACTCCCTTTGGGAATTGCGGGTGTAAGCATTCTGTGTTTATGAGAAATAATGCTGAATCTGCAGCAGCCACACAAAGGCAACATACATACCACAAATATGCCAGAATCAAATATTTACAAACTACAATCCGTTTAGCAATTTGGTAATTACTGGGTGCATTTCACTCCAGTTCACTGTAAAGGACATTTGTTTTACATGGTATGTTGAAAGGAAGGTGTGTGTTGAGAAACAAACTTTCCATTTAACTAAAAATCAAGAGTAAATTCAGATATCCAAAAGAACAAGACAAATAACGCATACCTATGCAAAAAGCAACCAGCAATGATCTTAACATATTTACTGGAATTCTTTGTGATGTTGCCTTGACTCCCGCGTGACTTACTGAGATATAATTCCTGAACCCGTGAGAATAAAATTCGGATTTCGGAGCAGATGCTACTGAAACGGAGGGAAGGGAGGGAGCGAGGGGGAGGTGAGTATGTTTGTGTGTCAAGTGGAGACGCAAATGCAGTAAGATCCAGTAAGAATATCTGTCAAGAGATTGCAGGAGTTTTGTAATGACATGTTTTTACCCACTCCTCAGAAAGCACGAGTGATACAAGCCGTAGGCTACCTGTTTACTAGGAGGAGGAAGAGGAGATCACGAAAGTTTAGAGAGCAAACGTTGCCTTACAACGGGGAGCATGCCATTAACAGATAACTGCTTTATAGCAAACTGTGATTCTATTACAGAAATATTTCTTAGGCAGCACGTGGTGTCGTGCAGCTATTATCTGTTGTGGAGCAGGGCCGCACAGTTTTCATTGCATGGATAATTACATTTTTTTTCCAGTTGTGCCAAATTATTCTCTATTTTAGTGCCACCTTCCCTAATATAGCTTAAGACTACGAAGTGAATGCATAATTTTCCAAGAGCCCTAGGGGAAGATAGCATGGGAAAACTGTGACCCTTTGATATTTTCCTTGTTTGATCGTTTTATGCAGTTTACATTTGCCCTTTCCTCGGGTAATAGATTGTGTTTTCTTTAAAATTTAACTCTTTCACATTACAAATAACTGTTCCGTCACGCTACGTCCGGAGTGAACCTTTTGGGTTGTATTCTGTGAGGCATATGGGTTCCGTAACATCGCTTCCTCAGGGATTTATTTATGCCATCAGTACAAATAAAAAAAAATCAAGATATAATATGAATAATAAATCATTATGAAAAGATGCTAGGAAGCCTTTATTGCCACTTAGAATACGACCCAACAGATCACATGGATGAGTAAGAGAGAAGATCGGGAGACAACCAGACAGCTGAACGACGTATGGTAAGGTGATCCCTGAGATGGGCTAATTTACATACAGCAACAGAAATTTGTTGGCCAAGAAACTTCAGCCAAAAAGATGAGTGTACATCATTAAAATGCATGAGTTTTATGGAAATTCCTGCTCAAGAGTTCGAACACCAGCTTAGTATGACGGTATCACTGTGGGGCCACGCACTGTGTTGCCCTTGGATGGTATCCAGCAAGTATGGAATGAGGCAATGGAAGTACACTCGCTAACTATTTCTAGTGTGAAAAGTCATAGGCTCAGTGAAATCACCACATAAAATATCATATTATAAACAGGGCATTTCAGTATTACTGGTATTCTTTATATTATTTTCTCTGGGAAGACATGCCGGTTGCTTTGTTTTATCTGTCTCAGATTAGGATAAACTTCTAGGTTTAAAGCATCACCAGAAGGAGCTTACTAATCGTTCCGATTTATTGTAGTATATTCTAAGTATATTGCTGTTGCGACAACGCTTGTCGCTTGAGATCATTTTCTTTTATAATTGTAGCCTGCCTCACTATACTTACCATACTTTTCCTGCTGTCTTTGTGACGTAGTATGAACGAATGAGTCGTTGCTTTCATGACGCTTTCGTAAACAAAACAGCACCGTCTCAAGTTACCACTTTCATGCATTGCATTTTTATCCTTTTTCTGGATAGGTTAAATAAAGCTAAATTAAGTCAGTTTAAGGTTACATGAGTTAGATTAGGAGTGGACTGGTTAGGTTAAGTTAAGATAGAATATTTTTGGGTTCGTTGGGATAGGTTAGGTATGGTTAGGTTTGCATAGTTTAGGTTAGATTAAATTAGGTTAAGTTGCGTTAGGTTAGGTTGTGTTGGTTTCAGAATGAGTAATAGTTTAAACAATCGGAAGAAGGAAAGACTGGGCAAGAGTAAACCAGTATATTTGGTACGGGCTCTTTTGTGTATAAACACGTAGCGGATTCCGTCTGGGAACACCAGATGCTGTTGGCATCCCTACGTGTCAAGTGGGGTTGGTGGAGGATTAGTGCCCCTCCCTGTAAAACAATTAACTCTAAGCCCTTGACCACCCCGTTTGGGATACATGGCGTCTGGCAATGGATGGATGGATGGATGGATTCCGTCTATCTGATGAGCTACTGGCACGAGAAAGGTGTGGTAGGGGTGGTCAGGTACAAACATTACTAAACAATCAATTTCTAACAAACAAACAAACAAAATCACAACTACAGAATTTTAAGAATGATGTTAAAACAATTCATTACAAAAGAACTGATTGATAGGTAAGCATCTTCTGGTGATGCCCTTAATCTAAAGTTTTACCCACATAAGGCTCCAAAGTGTAAGAAAATAATCTTCAGCGACAGTCACTTTATTATAATAATAAAAAATAACGAAGTCAAAGGGGAATATGATTCCTTTACACTGGCTTGGTTTACTTTAATAACAGCGTGGGAGTTTAACTGGGAATAAGAGTAGAATGTACGATGAGAGACGATATCACGTTACATATGTATGACTTAGAAAGATGTTACACAGCTTGATATTCTTTTGCAGAGAAGTACTGTGGGAAACGTATATTGTTACACTTTATTAAACTAAACTATGTGGAAATTTAATTCAAAAAGTATTTTTTCCCCCGAGAGAAGGCAATATCCCCACTCCATACCGACCCAAGTGTCGTTGATCAAAATCCCATTTTAGATGGAGTGTGTGTGTGTGTGTGTGTGTGTGTGTGTGTGTGTGTGTGTGTGTGTGTGTGTGTGTGTGTGTGTGTGTGTGTGTGTGTGTGTGTGTGTGTGTGTGTGTGTGTGTGTGAAATATGTATATTTTAGCACATTCAGCCACAGGAAACCTTACATTATTTCCTTCTTGCAAGCTCTCGATGATTGTATCGCTATAATTGTTTTGTTTAATCAATGGGATCAGATTTTGTATTCATTATATCTTCCAGAACGCAGTGCTCTCCAAGGCTGCATAATATCATATGGCAGGAGGAAGAATAAAGGAACAACATATGCCTCCCTGTGTCTTTCGTGCATGTTCTCCGTGTTTTATGTATACGTTCTCAATTCTTCTTCACTTCTCTCTCCCACTGTTGCTTTTGCTATCTTCATTTGTCGCAAGCAAATCATGCCTATGTCAGGTGTCAATTGCAAGTCATGCTACATACCTCTCTTCAACGAAGGGATGTAAGTAAAAGCAACAAAAGGTAATAACCGCTACATATATTATACTGTACGTTTCCAAGGAAAAACATCCCAGTAGTTCACCAACAGCCCTGCTCTGCACACTAGGCAAAATCATGAAAATGTTAATTTTAAAGAACAGCAACTGCCATATCCCTCTTTCTGATTCCCAACAAGGATTCAGGCCTAAATACTCAGCCACATCCCGCTTTTCCAAGTTAACTCAGCTTATACTTGATGGATTCAGCTTGAAACAACCATCACAAAAAAGAACCCTAGCAGCTAGAGACACAAGCAGAACTTCTGACAATTTACTGACACATCTTAATAAATTAAACCCTAGACAATGATATGGGAGAAACATGAAATAGCTCATCAACTTTCTCTCAAGTAGACTGGTCCAGGTATTCTACCATAACCAAAGTTATGCAGGGCTCAGGCTTTTCAGTCTCACTTTTAGACCTATTCATCCTTTAACTGCCAACCTCTCCCCTTTCAGTAAATGTCCTTCATCAAGGACATGACAACAGCATCGCAACACTTCAAAATTCAATGAACAGGAACTCAGCTCCAACTGTACTTATACTCACCAGAAACTAACAAAAAACAGAATGGTTGCCTCACCAGTCGAATCAACCATTACCCATTTCACTCCAGAGAGAAATGGATCTCAAACAAACCCTCCAGATTTCCTCTCATCTAACCACTTCCACAGGAAAGGCAGTCAGAAATTCCAGGACTCACCTTGGACACACACATGACCTTTTCTCAGCATACAGTTAACATAGGAGAATAGGTATCTCCTAAACTCAATGATTTGAAGACAGTGAAAGGAAGTACCTTTGGACACCGAAATGAATCTCTGATTACCGTTTACAAACAATTCATCAAAACAACTGACAACTGTTAAGATAGGATAATTTGGACTGTATCGTTACTTAACAAAGATAAGCTACAAAAAGCACAAAACATGGCCTTATTACTAATAACCGAATGCACAAAGACAACAATTATAAATCATAAACACCAAGAAACAAAAATGTTTCCAGTCAAGGATCATATGAATATGAGAGTACAGCATATAGTTCATTGATTCGGTTCAAGATCCATTCCACATTTGTAACGTCATGTTGCATCAACCTTGTTACACAAAGAAACAGGAAACAAACACCTGCTCTAAACCAGACAGAGTGTTTAAGCAACATCCCCATTCCTCAACCCAACACTACACTTCACAAGCACATACAGATTTAGCCACCACAGCTGTCTAAAACCTTCAACCAAATCGTATTCTTCACGAACCACCACCAGACATACAACACTCATGTTACTGTATCAAAAGAATTACGAGTACACCTAGCCAGACTGTAATATAGTTAGAACCCTTCTAATATACTATAGCAGTAGCCGCGCGCGCGCGTGTGTGTGTGTGTGTGTGTGTGTGTGTGTGTGTGTGTGTGTGTGTGTGTGTGTGTGTGTGTGTGTGTGTTCTTACCTAATTGTATCTTTACAGGAATGTGTCAAGCTCGTACTGTCCCGTGTCTTAAACCATATTTATCGTACATATCCTTAAATCTGTGAATTGTTTTGGTACACACTATTTCATTCGGTAGTGCATTCCACTGATCAATTGCTCTATTTGGCAAACTAAATTTCCTTCCGTCTTTATCATCTCTCTTCTTATGCAGTTTTTGCAGTGTCCTCTTGTTGATGGTTCCTCATAGGTTAAGTAATCATTTATGTCTATTTTCTCCTTCCCTGATATGCATTTATATAGCATAATTACGTCACCTTTTTTCCTTCTCTCCTGTAGTGTTGGTAGATTCAGTCTTTCTTCGTAGCTTAGATCCCTTAAGCTTGGTACCCACCTTGTAGCGGCCCTCTGAACTTTTTCAATCTTGTCTATGTTTTTTTTTTTTTTTTGAGATGAGGACTCCAGACTACTGATGCATACTCCAGGGTTGGTCTGATGAATGATGTTATTATATTTCTTAGCATGTCCTCATTTATGTATGTGAACGCTATTCTCATATTTGCAAGCAGTGTATACATGTTCCGTACCTTCTCACTGATGTGGTCAGCCGGAGATAGTCTGTTATTGATAATCACATCTAGGTCTTTCTCTCTTTCTGACGTGTGTAGGGTTTTATTTCCTAATGTATAATCCCAATCAGGTCTTTTTCCACTTTTACCAAACTTGATTACATGACGCTTGTCCACACTGAATTCCATTAGCCATGTAATACTCCATTCATGAAGTTTATTTAATTCTTCTTGTAGCTCTTTACAAGAGTCTGTGTTAGTAATTCTTCTTTGTATTTTTGCATCATCTTCAAGCATATTTAGATAGCTTTCATTTGCATCGTTAGTCTATATCATTTATGTACACTAAAAACATGATTGGCGCCAGCACTGAGCCCTGTGGTACTCCACTAGTCACTTCTCTCCATGAAGAGTAATTTCCCCTTAGTAATGTTCTCATTTCTCTTTTTATGAGAAAATCTTGCATCCAACAATACAGTTTGCCTCGAATTCCTCCCTGATGGTACAGTTTCCATAAAAGTCTTTGGTGTGGCACTGTGTCAAATGCTTTCTTGAAATATAAATAGATACTGTCCACCCATCCTTCTCTTTCCTGTAATGTGTTTGTTACTCTGTCATAGTAGCACAACAGATTAGTAACACATGATTCTCCTTTTCTGAAACCAAACTGTCTTTCTGTTATCATATTGTGTTCTTCTAGATGATCTACCCAAGCTTTTCCTATAAGCTTTTCTAATACCTTGCTTACAACACTGGTTAGTGATACTGGTCGGTAGCTGAGTTGATTTTGTCTATTCCCTTTCTTGAATAAGGGAACTATGTTTGCTTTCATCCAAATATCAGGTACCATAGTTTACCTTGTCTCAAGGATATCCTGAAAATTAAAAGTAATGGTTTACTTAACTCTTTGCACATTCACGTTGCACCCAACATGAAATTTCATCAGGACCATTTGCTTTTCCTTTGTCTAATTTACTTAGCTCCTCCTGTATTACTTTTTCTGATATTTGTATATCTGGTATTATGTGTGGGCATGCATGTTCCACATAATCCCTCTTAAATTTTTTTTCTTCTGTAAAAACTGATTGGAAATTCTTGTTTAGTGCTTCACAAATATCTTTCTCTTGTGTACAGGTGATTTCCTCGTCCGTAATGTATTGTATTTTATCTTTTACTTTGATTTTGTTTCTGATGTAGCTGTAAAATAACTTCGGTTGATCACTACTTTTATTTATGATATCCTCTTCAAACTGTTTTTGGGCTTCCCTCCTTATTCTTGTATAATCGTTTCTTGCCTGTTTATAATTGTCATATGCCCTTTCACAATTGTGTTTTCTGTATCTATTCCACAACAAATCTCTTGTTTCTTTTGATTTTTTACATTCTGTATTAAACCATTTCTTTACTTTCTTTTCTGCTTCTTTGTGCTGTGGGATGTACATCTGGACTTCTATTTCATAAAATTCACAGAATTTTTTATATATATCATTTAAATCTTATCCTTTAAGCTCCTTTTCCCAATCAGTTTCTAAGAAGTACTTTTTTAGGTCATGATACTTTCCCTTTTTATAGTCTAGGCTCTTTTGGTAACTTTCATTGCTGTTAACTACGTCATATGCAATCCTGAAGTTGCAATTTAGTACTGCATGGTCGCTTATGCCGAATGGAGGGTGATATATTAAATTGTCAATATCGTTTTCTTGCCTAGTAAATATGAGATCTAGCATTGAGGGTATATCGAGTCCTCTTTTTCTGGTGCTTTCCCTTACATGTTGCCTTAGGAAAAACTCTTGCACGAGATCCAGGAGCTCTTAGTCTCAACAGCTTTCTTGGCTTATTATATCTAGAGTATTCCAATTTATATTTGTATTAAAATCTCCTGTTAGTATAATTCTTTCCGATTTCTCTTCCATTTTTTGTAGTAATGCTCTTAAACTCTGAATTGTACTCTGTCAGGTCCTCATATTCGTCTCTTTCCCATTTGTTTGATCTGGGTGGCATGTACAAATTGGCTACAATTACTTTCCCTTCAGATGTATTGATCTCTACTGCAATCAGTTCTACTTGTGAGGGTATAATTAGTTCTATTTCTTTGACTTAGATTTTTCTTAGATAATATAATAATTCCTCCTCCTTTTTTTAAGTTCCTATCTCCTTTCCATATATTATATTCCTCCAAGTTTAGGATGTCATTTGATATCCTTGGTGTTATTTTGTTTCAGTTAGGCATATTATATGTGGTTCATTTTCTCTGACATAATCATTCATCTCTAATAATTTACATACCATTCCATCCACATTTGAGTACATCAACTTAATCATCTTGTTTATATACTTGTCATGCCTTTGTTCTACTACCTTCCTCCTTTTTATTCTCTCCTGTTTATGTACCACTTTCATACCTGCAATCCAATTACCTTGTAAAAAAAAATGTATTCTTCTCCTCCTCTGATCTTCCCTCATTTTTTTGTTTTTGCTTCCTCCCTCTTCTCTTCCATTAATTCCAGTTCCTCTTGTATTAGGCATCTTTTTATCCATACATTTTTGAACTCCTCTTTTTCCATAAGATTCTTTGCATTTTTTAGTATCTCCTCCACGGTGTTTACACTCTGGAAGGTTACCTTTAGGGGCCTTGACTTGCTTCTCTCGTATTTCCCTAACCTTTTGTGTTCCTCTATGTCTTTACTACAGATTTCCTCTGATACTTCTTTCAATATGCTCATTGCATTTGCCATCTCCTTTTTGTCTCTTGATCTTGTTTCTTACTTCTTCTTCTTCTATACCAGTGATTACTATAGATTTGTTGATATCTGCTGAATCTCTGAATAATTTAGGATTGTTTTGGATTATTCTTTTCACTTCCTTTTTAATGTTTTTTTCTTCCACCCTTGTTTCTAATTCTTTCTTTACTTTCACCACTTCAGCATATGTGGTTTCCACATCATTTTTGTGGCTTTGCACAGCTTCATTCACCTGTGTTATCTTCTCCTCAATATTACTGCTCTGGTCTATCAGACTGCTTACTTGCCTAATTGTCTTTGTATCATTTTTAAACTCTTCCATAATACTCTCGTGGTTGACTACTGTACTTGCCACTTCACTGATTTTCCTCCTAAGTGAACCCAATTCTACTGTCAACTCATCTATGGTTGTGTCTTTCTTGTTGACTTCCTTTCCTAATTTTTCTATTTCTTCCATTTGTAAGTGCATCTGTTTCTTAATTTCATCAATCTCATTCTGAAAAGCTATCTCTAGTCTGTGTACTCGTTCCACCAGGTTATTGTGAGTCTCCATTTCAACCAGTTCTTGGTGAAAATCATCATCCTGCTTTCTACCTTTATCTCTTTTCTTTTCCAAATTTGCTTTACTAAAGCATATGGTCATCCTGCAGTACTAAAAGCACATATAGTACTTACATTCTCTGGTGCAGTCGTAAACTAAACAAATGATCAGCTGATTTTGCGCATTCTTGCGCTACTTTGTTTCCTTTACTGTTTGAACAAGTCTTACTTAAAACGTCTTCTTTTTTTATATTAGAATACTATTTAGTCTAACCTGGTACAGGGCTTGACTCATATAAAGATACTAAATTAAGTAATGCCACTGGCCAAGTTGGCCAAGTTAGCCAGGTATGGAGTGGTGGCGACATGTGTCTGCTCTCCTCGGTGCCTCGTGTGTGTGTGTGTGTGTGTGTGTGTGTGTGTCTTTTGGGCAGCCGAAACTAAACATTCAAATCGCACCAAAATTGGCACAGAAATCACAAAAAATCGCTAATGTCAAAAAACTTGGTCCCATCACGATTGAAAAAATTTTACTGTATTTAATGAGCGATCACATTTTGACCAAAAAACACCGCTCCTGGTGCCCGGCATAGGATCTCCGTAGAATTTTTTTCCCACAGGTACAATTAAAGTATTTCGGACTTGCGTTCGGACAAATTGGGTTTCATTCCCGAAGCTGCAAAATTACACGATCAGTTGGTTAGCTGCAAAAAATCCAAGTGACAACGTTACACTAGAACAGCGCATAAACGCGAGAGCCCTCGACAGGAGCAAGTGCGAGGGACCCGAAGGGCCCACGAGCACTTGTCCTTGCTTTAATATTAACACAAAATACGACTCAGGAACAACCACCTATGCCACACTGTAATGCAGCCTTCACACTACTACACATTGAGTCACATCATGCACCACACTGTCACAACACACAATAAATGGTACTTTTTGTCTGTTTTTCATACCAGCAAAGTATACACATTTGGTTCAGTGCACCAAGCGCTTTCATCACACTCAACATCAATCCTTTGCAACCAGCACGACTGACCTCACACAATCACACTTAGCTTCCCGAGAAAAATTGTTTTTCAATTTGTGTGTGTGTGTGTGTGTGTGTGTGTGTGTGTGTGTGTATGTGTGAAAATAAACAACTTTTACTCGATGGATTGAGAGTCAGTCGGTGTTTAAAACCTATTTTTTTTTTAGAACAGTATGGCAGAATTAACATCACAGGATTACAGTAGAGTACACTCTGACCTGGCAACATCAACTTAATGCATTTTTATTCAATTTTTATCAAATTTTGCGGAAGGGTTGAGGGTTGAGAGAGAATAAAGTGATTGATTTTTAATAACAATCAATCACCCTTCATCGTTGACTGCACGCACGGCGCGTGTTAATAAAATACACTTCTGATCAAATTTTAGCCAAATTTGGAGAGAGGGTGGAGGGTCAGCCAAGGAGATAAAATTTTTTACATTAATTCAAAGGTCAAGGTCACAGAACAAGATGAAACTAAACAGCTTTTATTTGTTTTACATTAAACTTTGTCTAACGTGCGAAGATAAGGCAAAAATAAAAGGGCTCAGTTTTGACACCATCAATCGAAGGTAAAGGTCACCGGGAATGACCAAAGTTCAAAGTCGGACCACAAAGTCAACTGAGTTTTGTTCTGACTTGTCCCAAACTTGACTGATGGCTAAAGGGTCAGTCGAGAACGACGGGATCCAATTAAGAAAATAATTTGTCAAAAGTTAAGGTCACAGGAGTCAGGGCAAAGTTAAAGTTCGACCTGTGTGTCTGTGTGGGAGGAAAATAACTATAGCACTTTTGATTTGATTTGAAGCACCATTGCTGGATGAGCTTAGAATCACCCAAAAGGTTGACCTACTGTTCTTTTCAATTAAAGATTAAAGGACGACGTCACATAGCAAGGTCTCCTTAAACAGTTTTTATAAGACGTTGACTACACTTGGGGAAATGTTCAGATTAAATAGAATAAACCGATTTGATTTTGTGGTAGGTTGGGGCACCCATCATCCACCCACTTAGTGTTGTACCCCGTTTTTAGGATAGCTCTACATTGAGTGGTGAGCCAAATGATTTCCTGTAAACCAGGAAATCATTTACAATGCTGGGTGGTAACCTTATAACCAACAGACACGTGTTCCCAACGTGACAGCAAGTGGGTTGGCGGAGGGTTAGTGCCCCTCCCCGGAAAACAACTAACTAAACCTCGGACCAGGACTGACTGAAAGATGACGACTAAGGACCGAACAAGGACATGATACGGATGGCGACATGGAATGTAAAGGGTGCAAATGATGAGGTGAATGAGAGAGATTGTCCAGGTGCTTGAGGGTGCGAAAGTGGATGTATGTGGATTAACTGAAATTAAATGGCGAGGTGAGAGTGTGAGAGAATGAGAGTATGGATGGGGTATATGTGCAGGAGTAGGTGTGAATGCGAGGGCAAAAGAAGGAGTGTGTATTGTTGTGAGTAACAGATGGAATGAGAATATAAGATAGTATGGATCAGTTGACTCAAGGATTGTGTGGGTAAGGCTGAAAGTTGGGCTACAAATGTGGGCGATTGTGTGCGTGTATGCCCAAAGCAAGATCGTGCAAGCAGAGTGAGAGAAAAGGTCTGGACAAATGTAGAAGTGTGCATGGAAAAGTTTGAAAGGAATGCGAGAGTTTTTGACTGGTGATATGAATGGTAAAGTAGGGAATGTGAAGGTGGATGGAGTAGTTGGTGAGTGGGGTGTGCCTGCTGAGATACATGAGAATTGCAGTGCTTTAGTGGACATATGTGCTGGGAGGGGGTTGGTGATAGCCAATACCCTCTTCAGGCACAAAATGATCCACAGGTATACATGGCGAGTGATGAGAAGGGTGGATGGTGAACTGAATGAAAGGAAGGCAATGATTGATTATGTGTGTGTGGATGAAAGGATGCGAAGATGTGTAATGCAAGCAAGAGCATATAGAGGCTGGGGGAGTGGACTTTCTGACCACCACAAGTAAAATGGAGAAATAGGAGTAGGGAAGGACGGGAGGAAGGAGTAGATGCAAGGAGAGTGGAAAGGTTACAAGAGGATGAGAAAAAGGCAGAATATAAGAGAGAAGTGGAGGAACGATTGGGTAAATATGAAATGGTGCAGGTGGAGGACGTGGAAGTTGTGTGCAAGATATTCACAGAAGAAATATTTGCAGCAAGTGATGTGGTGTGTGGAGTGAAAAGTAGACGAAAGGGGGTGCAAGGAACACCATGGTGGAATAAAGACGTGAGACAGGCTGTGGCACAAAAGAGAAAAGCATACAATGAGTGGGTGAGAAATAGGGGCGTGGAAGAAGTTGAGAGACGGAAGAGTTATATGTAGAAAGGAACAGAGAGGTGAAAAGATTAGTAAGAGAGAATAAAAGAAGAGTGGATGAGGAATTTAGAAGGAATTTGAGTGTCAAGTGAAGGGAATGTAAGAAAATGTTCTGCAAAGAGTTAAAGAGAGTCAGACAGGGTGGCAATGAAGTTAGTTGGGGAGTGAAAGATAAAAATTGTAGATTACTAGTTGAGAAGGGAGAAAAAGTGAGCAGATGGAGAGAACACTTTAAGGAATTGTTGAACATAGAGAATGAAAGTAACGGGAGTATAAATGGCTGGGGAATGGCTAGGAGAAGGAAGGAGGTGAAAAGACAGAAAGAAATCAGTAGGATGGAAGTTGTGGAAGAAATGAAGAAAGTCAAAATGGGGAAAGCCCCAGGCATTGGTGGAGTGTGCGATAAAATGCTGAAGCATTGGGGTGAGATAGTAATAGAATGGACGTGGAAGATGTGCAGATTGGCCTGGGAGGAAGGTAGAGCCCCGGAAAATTGGAAGTCAGGTATAATTATTCCCTTGTACAAAGGAAAAGGGGAAAAACAAGTGTATGGTAATCATAGGGGCATTTGTCTTCTTAGTGTAATAGGAAAAGTATACGGTAGGATACTTATTGACAGAGTTAGGGAAATAACAGAGGAATTAGTTGGAGAAGAACAGGGAGGCTTTAGGAAGGGAAGAGGTTGTGTAGATCAGATATTCATTCTTAGATCTTTAGTGGAAAAGTTTCTAGAGAAGGGCATGAAGTTGCATGCGGTCTTCATGGATTTGGAGAAAGCATATGACAGGGTGGATAGACAAGCATTGTGGAAAGTATTAAGAATATATGGGGTAGATGGGAATTTGTTGAATGCTGTGACGAGTATGTATGAGGGTGCTAAGGCTGCAGTGTGTGTGGATCATGAACTGAGTGAGTTTTTCTATCTGAAGGTTGGATTGAAACAGGGATGTGTCATGTCTCCATGGTTGTTCAGTCTATATATGGATGGGGTTATAAAAGAGATACAAGGTAGGGCAGTGGATGTTGGAGTGGCCATGGTGAGAGAGGGCAGTGTTTGGAAACTCCCTGTACTGTTGTTTGCAGATGATACTGTGTTGTTAATTGAAGACGGAGGGGAGCTGCAAGGCTTGGTGGATGAGTTTGGGAGAGTGTGTAAGTAACGGTGCCTAAAGGTGAATGTAGGGAAGAGTAAAGTGATGGTCTTTGACAGATGTGAAATCAGTGAATGTACAGTGAGGTTGGATGATGATGAAATGGAAAATGTGAGTACGTTTAAGTACTTGGGTAGTGTGATGAGTAAGGATGGAAGTTTCGAGGGTAAAGTGCTTGAAAGGGTACAACAAGGAAGAAAAGTTGCTGGTTCCTTGAAGGCAGTTATAAGAAACAGGGAAGTGAGCATGGAAGGGAAAAAGTCATTACATGACAGTATTGTGATACAAGCTCTAACGTATGGAAGTGAAGCTTGGACGTTGTTGGAGGGACACAAGTCAAGAGTGAGAGCAATGGAAATGAGTTATTTGAGAGGAGCATGTGGAGTCATATGGAGAGACAGACTGACAAATGAGGATGTGAAGGAGCGTTGTGGCGTGGATGTGGATGTAATAGGAAACGTTAGGAGATATACATTGAGGTAGTTTCGCCATGTGAAGAGGATGGAAAGTGAGAGACTGACGAGGAGAGTGTATGTGAGTGAGGTGGAGAGGGTGAGAGTTAGGGGAAGGCCAAGGATGAGGTGGAGTGATGGAGTGGAGAGGTATATGAGACAGGAGGGTGTGAACTGGGAGCAGGGCAGTGAAATGGCGGGGGACAGGGTGACGTGAAGGCGGTTTGTTTGTGGCCATTCCGTATAACGGATTAAGGCGTGATAGATATTGAGAATAATCAATCATAGGACAAGGTTACAAGGAAACGTCAAAATTCAAGGTCAGTGGGACAAAGGCAATTCAGTTTTTATTTTTTCCGAACGAATGTTGACGGAGTAGTTAAGGCTGGGCGAGAATAAAGAATTCAGATTTAGAGAGTAATTTGTCGGTCAGGGTCACAGAGCAAAGTGAAATATTCGTCCCTTAGTCCAAATGGTGATCGAGTTGTATGGTTGCACACATTATTATTATTATTATTATTATTATTATTATTATTATTATTATTATTATTATTAATCATTATTATTATTATTATTATTATTATTATCATCATCATCGACATTATTATCATCATCATCATTATTATTTTTAGAGAAGTAGTGGTGGTAATCTTTTATTTCAGTCAGTATAATATTGTTTTCTGGAGATAACTGACAGGGGACAGTCATGTACAGTAGATTCATCCGTATATTATACAAACATTCACAAAATTCCCACTGAATGGAAGGGAAAATACTATATTCTACTGAATTAAGCATAAATACTTGGCCCATTACTACAAGGAAGGGGTGTCATAAGTCGGGGAAAGTTTCGTAATAGTCTCCTTGCACTCTAATATAACATCAAATACCACCAACAATAAATAATAAACATGTTTTTCTTCTTGAACTGAAACTGGATGCGTAGGCGGGCGATGGCGTCTTCCTCTAACAAACACTCCTTGAGATTCATACAGAACAGCAACGACTGAGAGCTGTTGAACTAAGAAACGCAAGATAAATCACGCTAAGAGTGAAGCAGAGTTGATGCGGTTAGTGCATATCTCTGTTCCAAACTAACATCTTCCTCTTTGGCAAACTGCAAAATTTTTAGGCCCCTAGTAAATAGCAGAGCACGCAATTAACTGCACACATGGAATGATTGGCACTAGCAGCAAATATAGTAAAATTCTACCCAAAATCCAATGTCTCCTGGTAAAGATTTTTTCCCCACAGCCACAGGGGCGGCCAAATACTGCTTTTGTCCCTAATTGTATCACTTATTCACGCACTAAGTCACTGTGAGATACATCTTTGAAGAATGGGGTCTAGGCAATGAGGCGTTTGTTAAGAAAGCGTAATTTTGCACAGCCATAGACCTCCTCCTGCGCCAAGCTTCAGGCAGGGTGGGATTTCCGAGGCCCGCCTTGGAAGGTGGGTAGGAATCCCGGCCAAAATGACTTACGCAGGGCCATACATTTTCCATATGGGAACATAAAATTTTACACAGATGTAGACTTTCATTTGGGCCAGGAATTACGTAGTGTGAGACCCCAAGGGGCTGTCCCCGTGGGAGGGGGCGGGCAGTGAACCATTGCGGTTCGGCAAAAGCCACTATTCACAGCATGTATTTTTAACCTACCTACACTAAACTTTGCATACTGGTAGAACTTCATTCGGGACACGATTTAGTCAAGGTGAGACCCCTGACACCGCCCCCATGGTGGGGAGGGAGGCGGGGGTCCCAGTCAAAACGGCAATGCATGGATGTGGTTTTTACATAGGACTAAGAAATTTTGCAATATCTTAGTAATTCACCCGGATCATGTTTTGGGCAGGGTGAGACTCCACAACCTCCACGAGAGATGGTGGTGGTGTGCGAGGGGGGTAAGATACCATAGATCTTTTTTTACTTAGGAACATGAAATTTTGCTTGGTAGACTTTCATGCTGATCAGAGTTTAGCCATAGTGAGAACCCTGGGGATCGCCCCTACCACGTTCTCTCCCCTTACGATATTGCAGGGGCAGGGGCAGCATATGTTTTATGTAGTTTTACTTTTCTTGCTGTTAATGCGTCGTGGTGCTATTATTAAGGATGTTATAATTTTATAGCTTTTCTATGCAGTGGTTAAGTTGGAGATACACTTAGGCCAAGGTAATTCATTGTCGTTCTGATAATGTACATATTGTTTTTAGAGACTCTGTTGCTCGAAAGAAGTTTTTGAGAATTTTTCAAGGGTTTCGTTTTACGTCTTTGCTCTCATGTTACTTATACCAGAGAAACGGTCATGTATGTGTGATCAAAGAAAGTTCTAGAATTTTGGAGCCGTTCCACGGGGATGGTTAGAGAGGGCCGCCATCCGTTTGTGGTGCCGACGTGCCAAGATGGGGAAACCGCCAGGACAAAAAGTTATCTAATGGGGACAAGGAGCTACCTGAATGTGCAAACGATCATCAAAATCCTCCCTCCCTCATAGAGAATAAAGGCTGCAGAATCTGTGCAAAGCCAAGCTCCCGGAAACACATTCCTTCAGCTGTAATAATCAATCACATCACCTTTAGCTCAATGGCGTCGTTTTTGTTTATTCGTTTGTTCTAGCTACTTCCAGGTGACTTTACCACCGCCTCCCACCTTCTCAACTCTGCTCTCATTTCCTCTTCAAACCCTCTCCCTTCCGCACCATAACCCTCCTCTTGGTCACGTCCATTCTGCTCGTTACGTACCTCATTATAGCTGTCTCCATCTTCCCGACCCACCTTTAACTCCTTGAGTTTAATGACGCATATTCTTATCCTTTACATCAACATAAGATTTTTTAGAGTTAGATATGGCACTCGTTTACGACTATATAAAACGTCCGTAAGAACCAAAAATACAGTGAGAAAACACGTCATCGGATTGAAGGACTTACCATTTTTCTCGCCTCTGACTCTTTCTCATTCACGTTTCTGACTCCCTGTCTCTGTATTTGTCTCCTTTTTTCCATTGTACTGAACATCTTCCTTCCCCTCAGTTACTTCTTCATTCACTTTCACTATTTTTTCCTTCATTTTATTATCTCATCTGCCCAATTAAACCATGGATTCCTCTTAATTTTATTCTATTCATACTCGATACAACTTTAGTATTCTGTTTGAGGAAATGCTGGACGATGTTATTTAGCTGTTAGTCATAGGAACCTGAGGCTGTAATATTGTCACCATCAACCTTCTCACAGTCGGGAAAACTCTAGCATTCTACGGTATTTCAGCAAATATCAGATGATCTGACTCAGTTGAGGGTGAGTCATAGGAGGCTCAGTGAGTTAACTGTGTCCGTCCTCTCTCAGTGTATCTCATTTCCTAATCATTCAAATCATATCGTGCTTCTTTGTGATCTCCTCTCTTCGTTTATATAGCCCGTTATACTCTGTCCACTTTAACCTGATTTAAACCTCTTATCTCTCCATCTTGAATGTTGAGTTGTGGCAAGAGAATAATGTTAGAATATATTGCTAGTTAAGTAAAAGCACAATTGTATGGATAGGATATAGAGCCAACATACTGTCTTCTGCATTCAGATACCAAAAATAAGTTATAAAAATTTACGAAAGTCACGTCAAACCAATAATGCTCTAAAAACCAAATATAGCATTCACGTAGAGTTGGGATAATTATTGTCCATGTGTTAAAAGTCCGAAACCTGGCAAATACTTTTACCGATTCAACATCTAATGCTCTCACTCCCGAATTTGATACTATGGCCATCATAAAGTACACACCCAGACGTTCAGTGTGGTCACTAACGCATCGAAATGGATTCCTCTTATTGATTCTGTACTCAGACTTCTGTGCAATGTCAAGGCCTTTATATCACAAGCCAATTTTTACTTCTATGATCCAGTCTATTCTTCATCCCCTTCCCACATAACCTTCCCATTTATCTCACCACACCAAAGTACCTACACACCTTCAACATTCCAGTCTCATTCCATTCGCCAGTACATGACACCGTGACTCGTTTACTCTCTCATCAGTGACCATTCTGCTCTCCTCTGCTCAAGTTCTCAGACCTCACCAATCAAGATATAAAGAAAAAAAAAAAAAAAGGAAACTCTGAACCTGTCTAGAAAACTTTGTTTAAAGAACAAAGCTTAGGCTGTATGCTGTTTATACATATACCTTTTATTTATTAGTTTCCCTATCGATCGATCGAACTCTCATGTTGTTTGTCTGTATGTCCGTCTGTCTGTCGATATGAAGTTCTGAATATAAAATTGGGTTCAGGTTCGGTGGTGCTATGTGGAAGGAGTCAATGATGCTGATGAGTTTGTATGTGTGGTGGTGCTGCACTGTACATGGTGCGGTGGCGGTGTTGTACTGTACTATATGGTGTGATGGTTGCGTGATATCTTACTACATGGGCTGCGTTCTGCAGTATGTTGTGCGGTTACAGCTGGCAGAGGGTAGTGAAGTAAACAGGAAAAATGTCAAACTGGTCCAACCTCTCATCATACAATATATATATATATATATATATATATATATATATATATATATATATATATATATATATATATAAAGTAAATTTATTTTCAACTGTCATACTACTTCTGGTAAAATAATTTGGAATAAAAAAATGTATATAATTTAATGCATTTTCACACGCAGTAACGTGAAAAATCCTGAACAGAAGGTGCAAGGAGACAACAGCAACAAAAGAAACACACTGCGTAAATCGGCAAAGATATGATAATTTTCCATAGTTAATAAATCACGGTCATTACGGTTGGCAGTGTATTGCAGGAAGTTGGTAGAGCCAAATTATATACTGATATTGCACAACCGTTGAAAAATACATTCAGATTCAATAAATTTAAATGATATAAAATATAATGATATTTTAAGTCCTCGAAGGCGCTTTAATTAATAGGAACATCTCAATTATTACTATGTATGATAAAAATCTTTCGCTAAGAACTGCATCAGGAAGGAGATATGAATTAGAATCGTGGCATAACTTTGTTCACGGTGGAAAAGTAATACTGAAATTCCTCAACTTTATTTTCTTTATATATTGGATCAACAATCAATTTCTTGTTCAACAAACCTGAACTACTCTCATAGCCCAAATTCTAAATCGTGGTTACATGAACTACAATGATCCTTTGTTACGAAGTAAAAATGAGCCTCCTTTACATGTCAAGTCTGTTCTCCAGTCTGATTGCACTTGGCCATCCACTTAGCCGAAACGGATTAGACATCTTTTTCAGATTAGATGGTGTGGTGGTTATGTGGTGTTACATGGTCTTGTACGGCATGGTGTGGTAAACTGTGTGGTGGTGCTGGTGTGGCGTATGGCGTAATGGAATTGTGTGGTGGTGAGGCTGTGTTTTACTGCGCCAGTGTTGTGTGGTGTATCAACAGAGGTCGAAGCTTTTCTTGATTGTTCGGCAAACCGTATGTGTTTGCACAGGCAAGTTATGCTTTAGATTTCATCGGATTATGGTGTGTATTTGATGGATGGCCTTGAATAACATTTCTCTCTATTTCATTTTACCACAAATGACATATAGTTTAATACAAAACGAACCAGACGATTATTTTCAGTTACGATGTGATATTTAGTAAGGAACTGGTAAATGAAGGCTATATCTAATCCTTCCATTCCTCTGGCTCAAGGGAATATGAACACATGATGTATGGTTACACGTGAGGCAAATATACCGCCG
The DNA here is from genome assembly GCF_032717465.1 of Coenobita brevimanus. Classification (NCBI taxonomy): domain Eukaryota; kingdom Metazoa; phylum Arthropoda; class Malacostraca; order Decapoda; family Coenobitidae; genus Coenobita; species Coenobita brevimanus. The sequence goes on from NC_136976.1 coordinate 20,531,368, forward strand.
AATGCCAGGATTTCCTCTACCTCCTCGCTTGGCAAATAATTGAATAACCTGGTTTTGTAGCTTTCCGAGGTGGTCTAGTGGCTGTGGTTGGATGAGGGGCTGTGATGGGTGTTGTGTGAGGTAGTGTGGTGGGTGCTGTGTGAGGTGGTGTGGTAGGTATAGTTAGTTGAGGCAGTGTGGTTGGTGTGGCTGAGTGAGGTTGTGTGATGGTAATGGGTGTGCTTGTGAGATGTGTGGTGAGTGTGGTTGTATGATATGCGGTAAGTGTGGTTGTATGATGTGCGATGAGTATGGCTGTGTGATGTATGGCGAGTGTAGTGAGGTGTTGTGTGTGTGTGTGTGTGTGTGTGTGTGTGTGTGTGTGTGTGTGTGTGTAAAGTAAAACAGAGTGCCTGGTATAGGGAAGGCCATGTAAGCCAATAATGTTGGTGTCTAAGGTACGGTAAACTCAATTGCAAGTCTCGTGGGAGGCGTCCAATTACCAAGGAGACAATGACGACAGTAACAAATGTGGACCACCAGACAACCAGGAATGCTGATGTGGATGTAATAGCAAAACCAAGGGGAATCAAATGCGAGCCAGGATCTCCCCTACTATTACACACGCAAATTTCAGAAACGTGCTGAAATAGCACGATTACGGTAATTATGTTCAAGGAGCTGCCAGATATGGAAGACATAAAATCCTATTTCAGTTGTTTTTCTATATGTGTCTGTTTTTATAAGGAAACATATTATTACAGTAGGTACTCTGATAGCACTATACTCTGGAACTGAGAGGCCGGGGAACATCTATCTAGTGGCTTGGCATCACAGCTTTCAGTGTGTAGGGATTAAGCAAGACAATTATGATGAAATGGAAGCTACATGGAAGAATAAAAGGAAAATGAGCAGGAATATATGTGGAGGAGAAGCGGAGGATCAGTAATAGTGTGGAAGATCAGCTGCTTAAAAACTGAGTGACTGGCAGAGCACTGATTCTGAGAAAGTTCTTTATACTCCGTACATTTGCACACCGAAAACGGCCTGGGACGAGGTTAATGTGTGCCCTCAGGGATAAGGGATTGAACAGGGAAGCTGTCAGAGATCAAGCAGCATGGAAAGCCGTCATTATGTGACCAAGGCCGATGCATGCTTGCATGCTGGAGCCTCCAAAAACGAACAAACGAACACTCACTTACTCCAGAGGCTAAGGGCCTGCTGTTGTTCCACTGCCGCCACCACCAAACATTGCCATATCTGTTCATTCATCTTTGTGCACTGTCTTTTCTGAAAAGTATCTGACATATACTTAATGTCGTGGTTCTTGTTATCATTGCACTTGTGACGAAATCTGCTCAGTGGCGGGACACCATCCTCTCTGTTATTTAAGATTTATTGATTCCAGTCTCCCCCAACTTCGCCGAGTCCGGCACATGCCAGGGATCATGAACGCATCACCACTTAAATATGACGTTGTTTTTTTCACCTCCTTGGTATTCGAATCATATTTTCCATTAACCCTCGTCCTAATCATAAACATCACATTTTACCGGAATTCCATTTTCAAACAAATTCCTACATTCTCTGTTCTGATTTTCGTTAGTGCCTTTGTCATGACTTTATTCAGCAATGTTAATTTTCTTCATTCTCCGGGTGATGATCTGTTCATTCCTAAAACCTGAGAATATGCATATTTAGTTCCACTAGGTAACTATAAATCTTCCTCACCATTTCGTTTCACTGATCATTACGGCTACCAGATGCGAGATTTTATATTCACATTATCCTCAGCGTCCTCAAGGTGCTGTGTTTCAATGTAAATGTTTACTTTCAATCAACATTATTCCTTCCACGTTCACCTCTGTAACTATTTTGTGATTGGAAATTTACACACATTTGCACAGGTTGGTGAGTATAATAAATCGTAGCTGATTTTAAACTGAAATCTATTTTTGGGGGCATTCATCGTACATGAGTAGCTATCATATATATATATATATATATATATATATATATATATATATATATTGTTACAACTTAAAGCTATCCTATTAAACCTATCACCAAACTTAAAGCTATCCTATTAAGTCAGCCAGTGCTCGCTACTCCAAATTTTGCTAAGCCTTTTAAGATGGCTGTTGATGCAAGTGATACAGGAGCTGGGGCTGTTTTGCTGCAAGAGGATGATCAGGGTATTGAACACCCTGTATCTTATTACAGTAAGAAGTTCACTCCACCTCAAAAGAACTACTCAACTATTGAGAAAGAGCTTTTGGCCTTGATTTTGGGTTTATAGCATTTTTCATTTTATTTGTGTTCTGGTTTTGACCCCATAGTCATTTATACCGATCATAACCCACTGAAATTCCTTAGTAAGTTTAAAGATAAAAATCAGAGATTGACAAGATGGAGTCTACTTCTTCAGGAGTATTCATTAGACATACAAAATGTCAAGGGGAAAGAAAATGTTATTGCAGATTGCTTATCTAGACTTTAGACAGATTGTTTTAGAGTAATAAGAAATTTCCTTTGTAAATTTCTTTTTCTTTGTGGGGAGGTGTTACATAGCCTATGATTTCATCATCCTTTGTGTAATTCTAACGTACAGTATGCTGCATGTTTGATCACGAGCGTGTTCTACCTCACTCCCCCCCCTCCTCCCTTATAGTAGAGTAAGTCGTTCTTTCTGTTGTTCAGAGCAGGATTGTCAACTCTTTGTCCCCATGGTTTCATTTGCGCATCCTTCTTACAAGTTGTATCAAGCTCTGCCGGCCCTTATATAATGAGCTCAGTCTCTGCATTATTGCCACTTAGATCTACTCCTCATTTTGTTCACATCTCTGTCCTCCCCTCTACAGCTGTTATTATTGTGAGTGCTCAGGAAGTCTCCAACCATCTAGCAGCTGTGTAATTTGAGTATGAGTGTTATTACATTTTGTTCCTGTACTGTATAGCATAAGGTGTTAATTCGTAGGCCTAGTGAGGTTTTTGTGCGTAATGTAAAGTTTTACTGTCAGCCATTATTAATAATATTTTGTATCTGTAATAATATATCTTGCATTCACTGAGTATTATCTGGTATTGTCATTTTATCAGGGCTGACTTAGATAAATTTACTCTTGCTAATTTCGTGTTAATAGAGGCTATTGCAGTTAACCATATATTTAACCTGTTTTTTGCCATTACATTATCCTTATGAGTCCTGAATGTTTTGTTGTTAGTTTGAGTATTAAACTTGAACTTGTAATTTTACCTAACTCTTTTGTTTTGAACCTGGAACTTTACGGGACAGTAGTGATTTTTAGTATTCTCACTTAAAGTGTACATTATCTTTCTCTGTTCCATAACATAAATTTGGCGACCTCGCCAGGATATTCAGGATATTATCATAAGGATATTGTTTGATATTTTGTGACTGTGATTTATTCATGATGTCTACTATTACTACACTTGATGAAGCCAAAGATTTTTATCAAATGTGCAAACAGTGTGTGATGTAGAAAACAGAACAAAGAATGAACTTAAGCTTGTTGCTCAACAATTGGGAATTGCTGTTCGCTCTCATCATTCTAAAGATCAAATTGTTGACATGATTAATGAAAGCTTGTTTAATGTAACTCCTCCAAATGAGCAAACGCAGATTGAATTAGCTAAGTTACAGCTAGCCCTGCAGGAGGCTCGTGCTAAGGAGGCTGAATTTCAGGCAAGAGCTAAGGAGGCTGAGGCACAAGTTGAAATTGCTAGGATTCAGGCAGACCATGAGTATCGCATGAAACAAGGTGGAACTGGATCATCTAGCTCTGATGATTTTGATGTGGCTAAAAATGTTAAACTTGTCCCTCCTTTTAATGAATCTGATTTAACAAAGTATTTTCAGTTGTTTGAGAGGGTAGCTACAGGTTTTAATTGGCCCAAAAAATATTGGCCAGTACTCCTTCAAACTGTTCTCACCGGTAAAGCTCAAGTAACTTATGCATCTTTGTCTCAGGATCAATGTGATAACTATGATGTAGTTAAGAGCTTGATTCTTAAGGCCTATGAGCTTGTTCCTGAAGCCTATAGAGTAAAATTTAGGACAACTTATAAGCAAGATAAGCAATCCCATGTTGAGTATGCAAAAATCAAAGAAGATCTGTTAGAACAGTGGTTAAATTCTAAGAATGTGGATTCTGATTTTGACAAATTTAAGCAGATGATTTTGCTGGAGGACTTCAAAAGGTGTATTTATAAAGATGTAAGCCTATATCTTGATGAGAAAAGAATAGATAATTTGTCTGATGCTGCAGTTTTAGCTGATGAATATGTTCTCACTCACAAGAGATATTCTAAAGAAAAAGGGAAAGCTGAGAGTAAGTACGTTGCCTCTACTCAGAGTACAGGTAAAAGGAAAGAGAATAAAGATGATGTTTCTCAGGAAATAAATACCAGCTTCACCTCTAGATTTCAGAAAAGTAAATGTACTTATTGTAGTAAGCTTGGTCATACTACGGAGAAATGTTTCAGGAGACAGCGTGATGTGAACAAAAAGGAGTCTTTAAATATTCAGTCAATTGGTCTAGTGTCCACCCTTGAGAGTTCCCAGAATTCTTTAACTGAGTTAACTGAACCTGCTTTGAGGGGTAACTTAAATTCTCATGATGGAGCTCCTCTTTTGAGCAGTAACGTGGGTGACACTCTCAAGAGTTCATGTGCTAATTTCCTGTCTGATGGTTTTGTCAGTCCTCTGGACAGTAATGACAGGAAATCAGTTAAAATATATCGTGATACAGGTGCTTGCCAATCCCTTATGCTGACCAGTGTTCTAGGCTCTAATGTTAATTCCTCTGATGAAACTGTAATCTTACAAGGTGTAGGGAATAATTACTTCTCTGTCCCTCTGTGCAGAGTGAATCACTGGGCTTCTCACCCTTTGAACTACTGTTTGACCATGAAGTAAGAGGACCCCTTAAGCTACTCAAGGAATGCTGGCTGTCGGAGGAAGATGACGTCAACCTGCTCGAGTATGTGATGAAGTTCAAAGAACGGCTGTCCACTGCTTTACAGCTGGCGAGAGAGAATTTAGGAGCTGCTCAGGAGAAGATGAAGACTTGGTATGATAAGAAGTCCAGGTTACGCCACTTTCAGCCAGGAGATCAGGTTTTGATTCTGCTACCGGTGCATGGGCAACCTCTTCAAGCCAAGTTTAGTGGTCCTTATTTCGTGGAGAAGAAACTCAGTGATGTCAGCTATGTCATCGCCACACCAGATCGTACAAAGAACAAGCAACTTTGTCACATCAACATGCTAAAGTTATATCACAGGCGGGACGAAAATAACCCAGTCTGCACTGTAGCTGTTCCACCCGAGTCTGCAAATGAAGTTCTCCCATGCAGCATGAGCCTGAGTGATAGTTTGGGGAAGAATCCTGATATCATGAATGATCTCCAGACTAAGCTTTCTCATCTACCTCCCGAGGAAAGGCAGGAGTTTTCGGCATTACTGCAAGAGTACCCGCAAGTGTTCCGTGCTACTCCAGGAAGAACCACTGTGTTGATGCATGATGTCGATGTTGGAGACGCAAAGCCAATTAAACTGCCTCCTTACCGTGTGAACCCAGTGAAAGTTCCTCTCATCCAGAAGGAGCTTGGCTACCTGTTGGACCACAAGATGATTGAGCCCTGTCAGAGCGAGTGGAGTTCTCCTGTCACTTTAGTCCCTAAGCCATGTGGGTCACAGTGGCTTTGCATCGACTACAGACGTGTTAATCAGATAACCAAAACAGACACTTACCCTCTCTCTCGCGTGGAAGATTGCATAGACAAGATCGGAAAGGCTAGGTACATAAGTAAGTTTGATTTGTTAAAGGGATACTGGCAAGTACCTATGACTGAACGTGCTAGGGAGATCTCATGTTTTGTAACACTAGGAAAGACTTTTGCATGTTCTGTAATGCCATATGGTATGAAGAATGCACCAGCCACATTTCAGAAGCTCATGAATGTTGTAACAGAGGGTTTGGCAGGGTGTGTTGTTTATAATGATGATGTATTAATCTTCAGTGACAACTGGAAAGATCACCTATGCCATGTCAGTGAATTTCTTGAGCGTTTGGTTCGGGCTAATCTTGTAGCTAATTTGTCAAAGTGTGAGTTTGGTCAAGCTAAAGTTCAGTACCTTGGGTACGTAATTGGTGATGGACATGTTGCACCACCAGGAGCTAAGGTTCAGGTTATAAGTGATCTTCCCAGACCTAAAAGTAGGAAACAGCTACAAAGATTTTTGGGAATGGTAGGTTATTACAGGAGATTTGTTCTTAACTTTTCAATTCTTGTATCACCACTTACAGACCTACTGAAAAAGGGAGTTAAATTTGTCTGGACCGATAACTGTGAATCCTCTTTCACCAAACTTAAAGCTATCCTATTAAGTCAGCCAGTGCTCGCTACTCCAAATTTTGCTAAGCCTTTTAAGATGGCTGTTGATGCAAGTGATACAGGAGCTGGGGCTGTTTTGCTGCAAGAGGATGATCAGGGTATTGAACACCCTGTATCTTATTACAGTAAGAAGGTCACTCCACCTCAAAAGAACTACTCAACTATTGAGAAAGAGCTTTTGGCCTTGATTTTGGGTTTACAGCATTTTTCATTTTATTTGTGTTCTGGTTTTGACCCCATAGTCATTTATATCGATCATAACCCACTGAAATTCCTTAGTAAGTTTAAAGATAAAAATCAGAGATTGACAAGATGGAGTCTACTTCTTCAGGAGTATTCATTAGACATACAACATGTCAAGGGGAAAGAAAATGTTATTGCAGATTGCTTATCTAGACTTTAGACAGATTGTTTTTGAGTAATAAGAAATTTTCTTTGTAAATTTCTTTTTCTTTGTGGGGAGGTGTTACATAGCCTATGATTTCATCATCCTTTGTGTAATTCTAACGTACAGTATGCTGCATGTTTGATCACGAGCGTGTTCTACCTCACTTCCCCCCCTCCTCCCTTATAGTAGAGTAAGTCGTTCTTTCTGTTGTTCAGAGCAGGATTGTCAACTCTTTGTCCCCATGGTTTCATTTGCGCGTCCTTCTTACAAGTTGTATCAAGCTCTGCCGGCCCCTATATAATGAGCTCAGTCTCTGCATTATTGCCACTTAGATCTACTCCTCATTTTGTTCACATCTCTGTCCTCCCCTCTACAGTTGTTATTATTGTGAGTGCTCAGGAAGTCTCCAACCATCTAGCAGCTGTGTAATTTGAGTATGAGTGTTATTACATTTTGTTCTTGTACTGTATAGCATAAGGTGTTAATTCGTAGGCCTAGTGAGGTTTTCGTGCTTAATGTAAAGTTTTACTGTCAGCCATTATTAATAATATTTTGTATCTGTAATAATATATCTTGCATTCACTGAGAATTATCTGGTATTGTCATTTTATCAGGGCTGACTTAGATAAATTTACTCTTGCTAATTTCGTGTTAATACTCGTAGAGGCAATTGCAGTTAACCATATATTTAACCTGTTTCTTGCCATTACATTATCCTTATGAGTCCTGAATGTTTTGTTGTTAGTTTGAGCATTAAACTTTAACCTGTAATTTTACCTAACTTTTTTGTTTTGAACCTGGAACTTTACGGGACAGTAGTGATTTTTAGTATTCTCACTTAAAGTGTACATTATCATTCTCTGTTCCGTAACATTGAAATCTATTTTTGGGGGCATTCATCGTACATGAGTATCTACCATATATATATATATATATATATATATATATATATATATATATATATATATATATATATATATATATATATATATATATATATATATATATATATATATATATATATATATATATATATATATATATATATATATATATATATATATATATATATATATATATATATATATATATATATATGTGTGTGTGTGTGTGTGTGTGTGTGTGTGTGTGTGTGTGTGTGTCCCGTGCCTTGAAAGTATATGTAGAAAAGAGTAAAGTGATGGTTATCGAGAAAGAAGGTGACTCCCAGTGTGATGTCACAGTGATTGGACACAGAATGGAAATGGTAAGAGAGTTCAAATACCTGGGTACAGTGATGGAAAAGAGTGGAAAATGTGCAAAAGAAGCGGAAATCAGAGTGACACAAGGAGGGAAAGTAGCTGGTGCTATCAAGACCTTGATAAGAGGTAGAGGCTTAAGCGTTGCAGCTGCACTAGGCTTACATGAAAGTGTTAGTGCCAACTTTAACATACGAATGTGTGACTTTGGTATGGGATGAAAGTGAAAAGTCAATAGTGTGAGCAGTGGAGATGGGACTGCTGAGGAATGTACTGTATGTGGAGACAGATAGTGTTCTGGATACGAAATAATGTGATTCGTGAAAGGTGGAAAGTAAGGAAGTCTGTGGACACCAGAATCGAAGAGAGTGTACTGAAATTGTATGGTCATATGGAGAGAATGGATAACAATAATGGTGAAAAAGGCATATCTGAGCGAATTTGGAGGGGGGAGGAGAGGTAGGACAGAGCTGGTTGGATGAATTATGTGAGAAGCAGCGCGTGATCAGGGATTTGGCACCCCTTTTTTTATCGCGACAACGTTCGGATTGACTCTATCGGATACGTTTTTGCAAAGCTTCAGAATGAGATGAAAATTTTTAGCGTATCAGATGGAGCAAGGATTCAGGGGGTTTCATGATGAGTGAATGGAAGCATGGTCCATTGAACTGGGCAAACTTGGGCTGTCTGGACGTTGCTACTCCTCACTCTGCCCTAGGGTGGGAAAGGAGGTCCGGATGATGATGATGATGTATGTATGTATATACAATATATATGTATATATATATATATATATATATATATATATATATATATATATATATATATATATATATATATATATATATATATATATATATATATATATAAATATCCCATTGGATCCCAGAGCTGCTGGGCGAGGCATTGCACTGGGAGGGTACTAAGCATACCACCCTCCGCCAATCGGCTCATAGTCGCGAAGCTCAGGTCCCTACCCGGGGGTTCCCTACTTTATTTTAAGGTTTGAAAATTCCCAGTTCTGTCCAGTACTCTGGACACTGGGCTCCAATGGGTTAAAGAAACTGTTAGATTTGCCAGTCATTAAATATACATCCATCCATCCATCACCCAAACCTATGTTGCCCCATGAGGACCGTAGTAGCCCTGGACTAGGCAAGCTGGTCCTGACATTTAAGATGAGAGTGACCAGCCTCATTCATCCATGAGTGGCATTAAGTGAGCAATAAACCCAAACCATTCCTTGGATATCAACCTGCAAAGGCTCAATATGATTGGAGCGCCTTAATTACCCACTAAACCACCAGGCGCCATAATTTGGTTATATGGTTACCAACAAGCGTAGTAAATGGTTACCTAGTGTACAGGAAACCATTTGGGTTGTCACTCAGTGTAGAGTCATCCATAGGCAGAAGGAAGAGAAAAGAATGAAGGAAAGAAAGACAGAAGAGAAAGGGTTTCCGGAAGAGAGCAAAGGGCAGACACCCAAAGCATCACTACATTGAGTGAGTGGATGGTGAGCGCCCCCAGCGACCACTTACCGGGACATATCTATCTGCATATCTTTTTATCTATCTATGTAACATATGCTTGATTTCTAGGTATCTATATTATTTATATAATACATATATGTACAGAAACTGTATATATATCCATTATATATTTGGTATGTATGCATATAATAGATAGATAGATAGATACATACATGCATACATACATACATCTATATTAGATATGTGTATATGATATACATACAGATTATACTGTATGTATTTATATTATATATATAATGCACATATACATATATATATATATATATATATATATATATATATATATATATATATATATATATATATATATATATATGAACAGAGAGAGAGAGAGAGAGAGAGAGAAAGAGAGGTTCCTCCCTTGTTGTTCTGGTAACGTTCGAGTGTATCAGGGGAGAGTAAAATAACTCCCATCCCAAGCCTAATGTTTCCAGCAGTAAAATTTTCTGCGAAAGTAAATAAAATGCAACTATCCTCTTCCATCGTTATTTGCTGGACCCTGCAAAGACTTCACTCTGTAAGAATACCCTACACAGTGTGATATGTCTCGGTTACTCCAGGACCTGAGGCCTCAGATGAGAACTCCACTGCAGAGGAGCGCAGTCGCTTATGTCGGGCTGAAGGTGGCCCATGTACATCTGTTCTGCCAAAGGATGCAGAGAAATACAATGTACTTCACACCGACCGGGAAGTGCTCTGCTGCTTGCATACTCTGTAGGAAACCACAGTGAAGAAGCGACCCTGCTGCCCTCGTACAATATAACAGGAGCCGTGGCCTACCTCGCATTTTTTATTTGCAGCAGTGAGTTAGCAGCCTCGCTATGTAGTATTTAACTAGTTGCAGTTTTAGTTGCGACTCACACCAGATGACACTGCACAGTATTAAACTAACCCCCGACAACCACAACCACTGCAATGACTTTCTCCCGTCTCTACAAGCCATCTGTGCTTACCCCTGTGGGGCAATGCAGCGCCGCAAAATGTACAGTATGAGGCTAATGATTATAACTCATTTTCCAGTCAAGTTATATTCTTATTCGTCAGTTGTTCCTACCAGCACCCACGCTTTATCCTACCATTTTCCAGTCGCATATCAGATTTCTACTGGGTCCATTCCTCATACTTTCCTTCTGTAAGGCTCACTTATTTTCATTTGACAGGTCTCTTCTTTCACTTGTTTTATGCTCGCATAACTTCACTATCTCGCACTTCGGTTAAAGTCTTTCTTCCGTGTTGTCAGCTCGAGTGGTTCCTTTTCTCTGCATTATTCTTCCTTCGTTGTTATTCTTCCTTCAACATAGAGTGATGCATAAAAAGAAGAAGAAGGAAATTTCAGTATACTGGAACTGAATTGGAGATGTTTGGTGAATGTGGTGGTGGTGTAATCAAAAGTACGCTTGACTTGTCATCAGGTTATTGGGAAGGTCTCCTTAACCCGCCCCATCCCGACGACGTATGGGTACGTCACCACGATTTGCATTTGCCAGTCCCGGCGACGTACCAGTATGTCGTGCAATTGCAATGTGCATAATTTCGACAATTTTCAAATTTCGCGCTTGATTTGCGGTACGTACCCTTGCCTGACCTTCCCCTACCTGCCACCAGGCGGGGACACTCGGCGACCCCGCGCGACCCGCGCTAGCCCGCCACTCGTCCACTCACCTGGTAGCCACGGTCCTGCTCAGACATGGCTAAGAGAGGTCTCTCAGAGAGCGAAATTCAAGTCGTCCTGGACACCTTTACCGGCGACAGTGATTCCCCACTGGATGACGAGGAGATGGACAAGGATTATGTGCAGCCAGAGGAGGAAGAAACCACCAGTAGTGACGAGGAAGTTCCGTCACCAAGGAAGTGGCAGTACGTGACTTACCGTGCTGCTAGAGAGGGGCAGGAGGCAAAGAAGGCACGCGGTATGTCATATCCCTATCCCCAGCGTGCCTTGGAAGCAGAATTCGAGGTCGAGGACGAGGACGAGGACGAGGACGGAGACGTGGGACGTGCTGCCACGTGGTATGGGCGGGAGGTGATTACCCATCGTGGCCCAGAGTGCACACCACGTTGTCTAAGCAGGTATGGGCCTAGCATTCTGTTTGGGGCGGTAGGAAGTGAAGTGGAGGGAGTGGGGAGTGAAATGGACATTCCTGGGATTATGGAAAGTGAGAGTGAGGTGGGTGAGTCATTGCTCTCCCTACGCAGTGTGAGGCGGCAGAGTGGATCACGTGGGCCAGTGCGGGTGCGTTCCTTATCACGTGGGGTTGTGAGGGAGGGGGAAGGTGGGGAGGAACCACTCCAAAGCACGTCTTATGCTCCCCAATATCCCCTAACACGTGGTCGAGCAAGGTTGCGTGAGAGAGCACGTGGTGTGGTAATGGAGGGGGAAGGTGGGGAGGAACCACTCCCCAGCACGTCTTCTGCTCCCCAATATTCAACTATTTCATCCCCACAGCCCCCTAATGTTCCTCAAGGCCGTAAGGGTAAGGGAAAGGGAAAGGGTAAAGGCAGAGGGAAGAGGAGTGACAGTGGGGAAGCCCTCCGTACTCCTTCTCCCCAACCTCCCCAACCAGGATCTCCTCCCCACCCAGACGAAGGCGGTGATGGGGACGAGGGATTTGTGTCGTGGGATTGGGAGGATGGGAGTGATTTTTCTCCCCTCGTTCACCCCTTCACTGAGTAGGGGCGATCTGGCTGCATTGCACCAGGTATTCACTGTAATTCAAGCAGGTTGGATTTTTTCCACCTGTTTTTCAGTGAGGCCTTCGTAGATCAGATCGTGTTTCAAACAAACCTGTTTGCAAGCGGCCAGTGGCTAGAAAGTGAAAGATTGGGAACAAGGAGTAGGCATTCAATGATTTATGATTACCCTGTCTCCATTCCAGAAATGTTCTTATTTTTTGCCCTTGTCCTTTTGATGGGTATAATAAGAAAAAATAGAATTCCTGCTTACTGGACTACGGACCCTGTTATGTTTACCCCCATATTTGGTCAAGTGATGAGCCGTAATCGGTTTCAACAAATTCTAAGTCGCCTCCATTTTTATGATGCTAATGACCCTGCAAATGCAAACAACACTGACAAAATGAGGCGAATTAGGCTGGTCTTTGATCACCTCAGGCAAACCTTTCGATCCTCATTCTATCCCTATAGAGATCTCGTCATAGACGAGAGTCTCGTGTTGTGGAGAGGCAATATTTCATTCAGACAGTATATACCCAGCAAAAGGCACCGTTTTGGGTTCAAGATCTTTGTTATGTGTGACTGTAGGACTGGATACGTGCAAGACATAGTCTTGTACACCGGAGCACAGACAGACATAATAGAAGATCGAAGTATAGGACTTTCGGGGGCAGTGGTAAAGACGATGATACAAGACTACCTTCATCGTGGTCACGTTCTCTATCTCGACAACTGGTACACTAGCCCTCTTCTCGCTCGTTATCTTCACAGACATGAAACGGGAGTCTGTGGAACCGTAAAGGTGAACCGGCGTCACATGGTCAAGGTAGGGCGGAAACTTGCAAGGAGTGAGGTTGTCTTCTTCAAAGCAAACAACATCCTTGCAACAATGTGGAACCACAACAGAGAAGTAAGCCTCTTGTCCACGGTTCACCGCCCCTTGATGCACCGTACTGATTCTGTTGATTACCATAGGGAGAGCAGGCGTCGTGTTTGGAAACCTGAATGTGTCATGGACTATAATATAAACATGCGCCTCGTGGACCAGTCAGACTCCATGATATCGACGGTAGAGTGTGCCAGGACCACGATGAAGTGGTATAAAAAACTGTTCTTTCACTTGCTAGATATCACTGCTCTGAATTGCCACCACCTTCACGCCATGACCACAGGAGTTCAGGAAACCTTTGAAGGGTTTGTGAGGGAGCTCACACGAGAAATCTTTGCAAAGTATGCTGTTGAAAGGCCCCAACAGCGCCCCCGCACTGCCCATATTACCCACACTCCCCAGAGAATATCCGCCCGCCATTTCCCCACTCCTATCGCTCCCCAGCCCAACAGACCTAGGCCCCAGCGCAGGTGTCACGTGTGCAGTCATTCCCAGGTGAGACTCACGACACAGAGGAAGGACACCCGCTATGAGTGCGTGCAGTGTGACGTGGGTCTGTGTATTCACCCATGTTTTAGTGAAAATCACACGTTGCTGCAATTTTAGCATGGTGTGAATGCGAAAGGACGCTGAAATTATGATGTAAATGCGACAGACAGACGCTCTGTGAAAATATCAGTCATGTGGATCTCCAAATATTAGTATAAAGTGCCTACGGGTAGAACATAAGTGAAAACATTGGGTGTAAGTTTATAAATCTGCCCTAAGTTGAAACTTACATAGAGAGGGTTGTTTGATGCGATATTCTGTCGCTCAGTGCAATAAATACGGCCCCTTATTATATATTTTCTATTATGTGACATTCTTACGGGTATAATATAAGTTCAAATTATTGTATATGATGATGTATATCCTAAGTCAAATATTTATAGTGTGTCTATAAAGATAAGATTTCCTGACGCTTAGTCGAATGAATAAGGCACGTATTAGTCAAAATAAAAGTCAGCAAGTGATAAAGTGAATAATTAGTATATAAGTGTGTGAGTGAATTAGTATATAAGTGTGTGAGTATTATGTATGACGTAACATTCCTTGCGAGGGTATTTTCAGGCGATATTCTCACGCTCACTTGAATAAATAATGGCAGTAAGTATGTACAGTGCATTGGAGGGGTGTAAACGTGTGTAATGTAAGTGGGAAAATATAATTTGAGTGAATAAATAAAGTAGATGATGAAACACGAGTGTTTGAGATCGTGGTTGCTACGTGAATAGGCGCTAGCATATCGCTAAATGCCCTCATAATGAATGAAAATAATTGAAAACCTTCACAGTGGTGGGGGAAAGGTTCTATGTAAATGGGAAAATAATTGGAAAGTGATAAAACAATTTGGTATGTTGAAATACGAGTCATAGCGAGTGCGCTTACTAAGCTGATGTGCGCTAAACTTATGCTGCATGTCATCATAATGAATGAAAACATCTGAAATCACTTACAAACAGTTGTAATTGGTAAATTGTCATTGAAACAGAAGTATACAAGTAGAAAAAATGATAGGTTGACTCATAACAGAAAATTAGCATATAGCATGATACGACTAGGACCTAACTCGCTATGCTCGCGCGATGGTACAATGCTTATTTTTCCTATATATGTGTCTGAAATCCATTATATTGTTACTGTTATTGTTTATTAGTTCAAATTCAATAAATGTAGAGGTGTTGTGTGTTGTTTGTCCCATTATTCCTTACCATAGAAAACGTTAACGCATATCCAGCCCATTACAGAATACGATACCTGCGGGGGGAAACCGCACCTGTATAGACCACTTATAGACCGCAGAAACCACTTTCTTCAAGATTTTCCATCGTTTCTCGACCTAAGCGGAAGTTTTATAAGAAAATTTTTTTTTCCAAAAAGACTCGGGACGTGACGGGTTAATCACTGCCTGTTAATTTTTTAAATAGATAATTAGATACCAGATTTTACGGTTGCATGTTGTAGTCTTGGGGAAGATTGGGACATACCAAAAGTTCATTGTCTGCTAATCCTTAGTATTTGTCATCTTAAGATCGATAAATGATTCGCGAAACAGTAAAAAGCGTAGTTGTACGAACAAGATTGGAGAGCGACAGAAGCAGAACAGGACTGAGGAATGGAGGGAGAGCCCCGGCCTGGCAACATGTGAAGATGTGAGCAAACAAAAGGGAAAAAGAACAGAGGTAAGAGCCTGAATCCTCGAGGTGGTTCCGGCTGGATATTAGTTGTCACACGCCGTCAGGGGTTAAAGCTGGCAAAGGGAGAAAGGAGGTGTGTGTGTGTGTGTGTGTGTGTGTGTGTGTGTGTGTGTGGTCCCGACTCACTCTGTGGCAGTAGGATTTTAAAACAAAGTGCCATCTCTACGTCTCCATAAAATTTACAATTTTTTTTCCTTTACTTGTTCAAGTCAACGTACATCGAAAGCTTCCTGCCTTGTTTTGGTAATTCTTAACTTTCTGATATTCAGCCTAACACCAGGTAATTTTATTTAGCTGAGTGAGTACAAAAACCTGATATCCTACTACTACCGTACCGTAGGTAACACTTATACGGTCGGAGAAATTCTAGTATTTTCTGCAAGTAAACGCTAGATGATTTTCTTCACTCACAATGAGCCATGGAAGCCTGCGTGCTAATAGTTCACTGGGCTGAGTTTTCCTCCTCATGCCCGCTCCCTTCCCGTCAGTGTAAGGCACAAGTTCCTGATCAGCAGGGCAGGCGTTTTTAACATGATCCGCCCGCCACTGTCGTGCTGAATCAGCACAGAGGTCAGGATAGGGGGAGCAGGGGAGGTCTGTGTCACCAAGGTTTTTATGGGGAGCGGGGGAAAGCACGAGGAAATACACACACTGATGTATGTCGGTGCCAAACTCTGGTAAAAATGAAGACTGAACATCGTCACAACTCCATCTCGCAGGAATTCATTCGATCCAGGGAGTGAAGCGTCTACCTGTCTTTTTAAAGGACCGTACGGAGGATGTGGCTGGTTATACTCGTTAGAAAAATATATCAGCTTTAAGTCAGTGTTCACAATAAAAAAAAAAAAAAAATGCTGGATATCGGACAAACAGACAATCCTTCTGGGCAGGGTGACATTAACACCATAGCACCTGATGCTGGTCGATTATTGGATAGTTATTTTTGAATATCACAGACGGTTTAATTCAGACGCTGTTGTAGTAATAAAGGATGAACAATGATAAAGCCAGTAATGACTACAGAAGAAGTAATAAATGTACTTAACACACGTTTAATAGATAAGGATGATTTAAAAGAGAAAATGATATTATAATATTTTACGCTAGCCATGCACATATTTCGGGTGTGAAATAATAATATATGAAAGAGGCTAATAAACAACCTGGAAAGGAGAAACTGAAGCTAAGGCAAATAGAGACTCAGAAACCCTAAGGGAAAGAGTGAGATTAATGTTGAATATAAGCAAAAGGATCATGGGTAACATCCAAAAAGTACCAGAATTAAAAAAAAAAAAAAAAAAAAAAAAACGACAACTTAAAAATACTAGCATCCGCCAGGAGCTGCCAGAGGGCGTTCTTTCAGTATTCTTCATCAAAATATAGTTATCAGTTCCGCGCAGCAGGACGGTATCATTTTCGGAAACGTGCACTATGGTTTTTTGTGCAAGGTTTAAGCTGTCTGTGTCTGTCTGAGTGTGCTTTAACTCCTTGTAGGCAATTTGATGGACTTGAATTAAACTTCACCGGTGGGATCGTCCGGTTATTAGGAAAGTTTTCCACTGTATACAATTTTCCAACTTTTTATTTTTTTATTTTTTTAGGGGGTCAGCACTCCTCACCAAATAAAAAATTCTCAGAAATAGTGAAAAGAGGGCAGACATGACTTTGATATTTCAGTACTTAGTGTATAATGGAATCTTATTCGTAATGCGATATTTGGAAGGCGTGACCCCCCAATGATGCTTCAAGGATCAGGTCCGCTCCCCTCCCCCAAAACAAAAACGATCAGCAGTGGAATGTGAAACATGGATTTCAACGAAACTTCTCATGTCATGTCGTCTAGTTTCTTAATAATGTCCTCCCTATACAAAGTTTTCCACCATTATTTTATGGGAGGTTAGCCCCCTCCCAAATGAAAAATGTCCATAAATCATTATTTCAAGGGGGGTTAGCCCTCTCACCTTATCAAAAATTCCCATAAGTATGAAAAAGACGGTGGATATGGCTTGACATCTTAGTAAAGTTGTAGGTACAGTGGACTCTCATCCGTAATGCGATATTTGGGAAAAGAACTGCTGTATTTATTGCTGCGTCTTGAAACGCTAGTAAATAATAAAGCAAAACTAGCAGACCACGCTGATAGTTGTAGTGACCCGAGTACCAACTCCACAACAATCACACACAGGCAAATGTTCTCAAGACCTGGAAGAACCAGGACTTGTATACTGACCGAAACGGAGGCGTCCCATAAACTGGAGTGTGGCTGGCATTCAATATCATCTCCAATTTCAACTTTTACTCTTAACTTGTGCTTACTGTCCCTGCAGCTGACCGGGCATGAGCATCCGCCCCCACCACAGCATTATCCCACTACATGTATTGCTGCTCAAACTCTCGCCCCCCACTCCACAGTATTACCCCACCACATGCTCTGCTGCTCAAACTCTCTCCCCCACACCATAGCATTATCTCACAACATATATTGCTGTTCAGACTTTCACTCCCACACCATTACATTACTCCACTATATGTATTGCTGCTTAGACTCTTGCACTTACACTACAACAGCGTTTCTTAACCAGCACCCAGGGGGTGCTGAAGTCAACTTTAGGGAGTGCTGGAAAACGCAGCATAATATTGCTTTTGTTTAGTATTTACATAGTTGATATTTTACTTTTGGAGAATATATAAAATTGTCAAGGAGTACTTCACTTTGCTTTACTTTATCCATTTAGTAGTGTAGTAATTGTAGCAATACAGCAACTGTAGTCCCAGTAACCAGATGTAAGAGGGTGCTGGACTGTGCAGTCTTACTGCAGGGGGTGCTGAGGTCGGAAAAGGTTAAGAAACACTCCACTACAGGATTATCCCCTTACACATATTGCTTTCCCCGTATTTTATTTCTTTTGCCTTATCAGAAAGGTGTTTATCAGAAACAAATAGGCTACGAATCATACAGCAGAGTCAAGTGTCAGATTTACTTTCCTCACTGATCAGTGTCTTATTTCCAGTAGCAACTTCAATTCTCTTTTTTATTGGTGTTGGAGTGAGGCACTGAGTGTGTGTCAGCATATCAATTCAGCACATACTATATATACTGCATATGGAGTCAAAAGAAAGATTAAAACCTGAGCTGTGGAAAGAGAATTAAGGTTGGTAGGTCATAGTGCAGGGTGGATTATCTCTAATGTGGCGTATGCCGATGGTGCTGTGTTGGTTATTAACAGTGAACAGAAGCTCTAAAGACTGGTGCTGTTTTGTAAATGTCCAAGCATGGTGTGGTTTGAAAATAATTAAAGACTGCCGACATTCCCAAGGGAATGGAGGATGGTCTCCACACACATACAAACAGACATGCTTCTGCGCAATATCACGATGATATATGAAAAAACAAGCACAAAGGATCCCAAAATTTGTTTGTGTGGTCTAAGATTTGATCCAGTAAATCCCTTAAAGAGTTACTCTCTCCCCACCAAAAAAAAAGGGTCATGGTGTATTTGCCCAAGGAAGAAATATGCCAAGTTTGAAGATAATTCGTGAATAAATATAAGCAGAATATCAAATAAAAAAAAAATGTAATAAAGAAATAAAAAGGATACCGAGGAAATGCAGTAGGTCTCTACAGTACAGAGTGGAAAGGTAAATTACACATAGGAATAAGGCGATGGTAGTTGGGAAAGAGAGAAATTCTCAATGTGATATGGTTGTATATGAAAAGAGACTGGAACCGGTGAATGAGTTTTATGCACCTCGGCACGGGAATAGAGAACCAGTGAATGTATAAAGGAAGTGGAGGGTAGGGTGGCTCTGATAAGGACAGTGAATGGTGCTAAAAAGGCTCTGAAACGAAATTGTGGTCTTAGTATGAAATCTTCAGGAGAAATGCATGAACGTGTTATTGACAACAGTAAAAAAAACATTTGTGCAAGACTTTCGTATGGCATAAGTGTGAAAAATCGGGAATAAGAGTGAAATAGGAATGCTGAAGCAACATACTGGCAGTGCAGATATTCGATACGAAAAGAAACAGCACAATTCTCGTAAATGTGGAAAATGTATGAAGAATGAGTAGCGAAATGGTTATACAAGTAGTGTATATGAGTTTGAATACGTGAGCTCGGATGGTAAACTCAGAAATCGGAAAGATATGGTAAACTAATGTGTGAGACAGGCGGGACTGAAAGTATTGTCAAGCTAAGAACCTAACAAAGGAACAAATTAGTCGAACGATGCGTCTACGAAGAAGCTCATGAGGATAGAGACGAACTGACATTGACTGATAGGTGTACAGTGCGTGTGCACCCGTCTCTCTCTCTCTCTCTCTCTCTCTCTCTCTCTCTCTGTATATATATATATATATATATATATATATATATATATATATATATATATATATATATATATATATACACTGATGCGAATGTTTAGGCAGGGTACTTGGAGTGAAGATAATAAATGAATTAACGATTTGCTCAGTTCACTGGATATACTGTTAATGTTTCTTCCAAAATTTTCTTCCGTTTTTCTGGATTATGTCTCAATCCACCTTTTGTTGAGAAAGAAAGTCATGATGATTATGAGGATGTTACTGAAATACTCGTATATCGAAGTTACAGATCATAATCTCATTCCAAACTCCAGACGAGCTTTAACTTAGACTGATGTGTTTTATGGATCAAATGTGTAGCACAGAGGTGTATTGTTCTTATTTCATTTATATGTTTTAACACAGACTGGATAATATAATTTTCCATTTGTTTAGATTATAATCCGCACCGACATAGCAACTCTCTCAATTCGCATCCCTCCCATCGTCTTTACTCCTGACTATGCTGACCACCTTGAATTGAGAGGGTCCGCTGTCATTCTGTCTAGCACTTCGACCTTCCCGATTTCCGCAGTCCAAGTTTCCTCTTCAGCAGTTTAATGTTCCTAACCTTCTCATGGAAGATTTTACAGCCGCTCCTCTCTCTTCTCTAGGCACTGGGTTTTCCTTGTGTGTGTGTGTGTGTGTGTGTGTGTGTGTGTGTGTGTGTGTGTGTGTGTGTGTGTGTGTGTGTGTGTGTGTGTGTGTGTGTGTGTGTGTGTGTGTTTCTTAACAACATTGTATCTCGCTCCTGTTCTCCTTTTTATTTTGACTTCTCTTCCCTGTCCACTCTACATCTGCTTTCCCTTATCGGATACAAGGCTTTTTCCCCGTCATCACATTTTATTGTTTTTACTTAGCTCCTCCGTCCTTCCTCTTCCGCCTCTCCTTCATATCGCATGGCATTTCGTGTCTAGGTTTATCGTCTTATTCGTCCCAGCTAAAAAAAAAATCCAAACATTTCTTCCACAACATTGTTACTGCTGCCCACCCGACCTGAGAGCGTATTTAGCAAATCTAAGCTTAAATTGTTTATAAGACCACTTGTATATACGTTTGTCTTCATTCATATAGATACCATACACTTTGCAACCAAAACAGTCTTAATGTAGCAAAATAAATACAATAAAATGAACAGTGATAACTCGCCTAAGGAAACCTACCGGGCCATGCTCGTTTGGTCGGTCACCCTTTGTTTATTTTTCGGAACTTTGAAATAAACTAATTATGTATGAATAAACTAATATGTGGTATGGCTCGAAGAAAATGGATTTGGCTGTTGGCTGCATTACAGAAAAGATATTGAGTGGTAGCTACAATACTTTTGGGAATAGAATTTCTTTCGGAGTTATGAAAACAAAAATATATCAAATTCTGGGACCCTATGGAGTGTTCCTGCAAAGCTTAATCAAAATCGGTCAACGGGTCTAGGAGGAGAAGGTAGAAAAACCCTTATACAGACAGCCAACACTCCATTATCATGTAGATAGCTAGCTGTTATACTTTCTGATTGTAATAAAGGATCAGTATTCTTTATAACTACGACCCCTGACTCACTCACCCATCCCATTCCCGTTAATGTCCTGGAGTTATCTCGCTGTGGAGTTGCACAAAACACCTAATCAGCAAAGGCGTGAGAAATAGTATCAGGGATTTATGTGGTGTGTGTGTGTGTGTGTGTGTGTGTGTGTGTGTGTGTGTGTGTGTGTGTGTGTGTGTGTGTGTGTGTTTTGGGCAGCCGAAACAACACATTCAAATTGCACCAAAATTGGCACAAAAATCGCAAAAAATTTGCTGATATGAAAAAACTTGGTCACATCACGATTGAAAAACTTTTGCTATATTTAATGAGCCATCACATTTGGACCCAAAAACGCTGCTCCCGAAGCCCGGCGCAGGATCTCCGTAGAATTTTTTTGCCCACAGGTACAACCAAAGTATTTTGGAATTGCGTTTGGAGAACTTGGGTTCCAATCCCGAAGATGCAAATAACACGATCAATTGGTTAGCTGCAAAAAATGAAAGTGACAACATTACACTAGAACAGCACATAAATGTGAGAGCCCTCTGCGGAAGCAAGTGCGAGGGGCCCGAAGGGCCCACGAGCACTTGTCTAAGATAAGTAATCCCTTCACTATCCGATGTAACAGACCCAAAGGCATGTCCGGAAAGTGGTCCCGTCTGGAAAGTGGGCACCTGCCTGTTGGACTGGTACTTAAGGACCCAAACCCAGCCTAACTTTGAAAGCCACCTAAATAACTCCCTGCCGGACATGCATAGCACCTATTTAAACCTATTTAAGAACCTTTTCATACCAATAATGAACATAAAGCATTAAATAAATGAAGAGGAACCAAAGAATGAGGAATTACAAGTGACTGTACCTCAGCCAGGGTACTTACAGCATGTCTGTGGCTGCCTTCTTAAGGCTTTGGCAGTGGTGAAAATGCTCTTGAAGCACGTACAGTAATCCAGTGTTGTGCTGCACTTACAGTAATTAATTGCACTGTGAGTTATAGTTATTTAACACTGCACATTGTTAATTGCACCACGCCAGTTTCAACCGCCAGTTTCAACCACCAGTTTGCACTCCACAGTTAATCCTTTGCACTCACAATTCTAATTTCTTAACACTGCACAACACTGGAAATTCCCGTGTGGTCTACTGGTGAGGTATTGCAGTTTATTCACTGTTTATTTACAAAAAAACGAGCACGTGTGGCATCCACTGCGATAAGCATCCACTCGCGATCGAAGTTAAGCAGTAACTGTTGGAGTGTTGGTGACGGGGAAACAGAGTTGCAAGATTGCAACAGCCACATTACCAAACTCCTCAATTTTCATTAACAATTGCCAATTTAACTTTTCATTACCAAATTCATAAAGCTAGCATTTATTCTTCACTAATTATATATACAAGTGGAAATACATGTAATCACTCTCCTTATAATTAACAGCATGTTGATTATTTTCACGCTATGTAGCCTAGCAAATTAATCAGAGAGAGCAGACAATTCACCATCTCCATCCTGTGTATCCGCATACATGTGATAAAATCCGTTTGGTAATGCATTATTCTGATTCATTACGAAACGAATTTTTCATTACCAAATTGGCCTACATTTGGTAATGAAAAATATCAAATGGCAACCCTGACAAAGAAGGGGGAAGGGGTGAGGAAGGAAGGGGTGAATGGGCCATGGCGTAAACAGCTGTTCAGCACCATGCGGCAATTTGAAATTACGGGTGGGAAAAAATTCGGATTGAGGGGGGATTTTTTTTTTTTTGGGGGGGGCCATTTTTGGGTTCCGAAGGTCCATGCCCACAATGTCCGGTAAGTGGGCGTCTGGATAGTACGGGGATTACTGTATAGCACTAGCCGTGTGTGTGTATGTGTGTGTGTGTGTGTGTGTGTGTGTGTGTGTGTGTGTGTGTGTGTGTGTGTGTGTGTGTGTTTTGGGCAGCCGAAACTACACATTCAAATTGCACCAAAATTGGCACAGAAATCGCAAAAAATTCGCTGATGTGAAAAAACTTGGTCCCATCACGATTGAAAAACTTTTACTATATTTAATGAGCAATCACATTTTGACCAAAAAAAATGCTGCTCCTGGCGCCCAGCATAGGATCTCTGTAGAATTCTTTTACCCACAGGTACAACTAAAGTATTTCGTACATGTGCTCAGACAACTTGGGTTCCACTCCTGAAGCTTCAAATAACACGATCAATCGGTTAGCTGGAAAAAATGAAAGTGGCAACGTTACACTAGAACAGCACATAAACGCGAGAGCCCTCCGCAGGAGCAAGTGCGAGGGGCCCGAAGGGCCCACAAGCACTTGTATTTCCTAAATCTTTCGACCAACCAAAATCTCCTCAGGATTATCCTTCAGTATTAAACAACATCCAGTTCAATTCTGCATCATCTCTGAACATACTTAGAGTTCATTCTCTCAGACTTACCATGGAAAGATCATATTACCAACATCAGCATCAAAGAGAATGGCTGTGCTAAGCCTACTGCATGTCTTATTTACCCCAACACAGCAGTTGACCTTATAGTTAGTTAGTTAGCTGTTTCACTGACAAAAGAATATAAGTATAGGAATATTATACAGTGGTTCTAATTTCCCTTGTGTAGAGTACAACTCTCATATATGGAGGGGGGGGGAATGTGCTCCCCACATGTAGCTCTTTTCAACAGGGTATAGTTAATGGCTTTTCATCTCATTAACTCACCTCATCTTACCGAATTCCTTCAACCTCTGTCTGATCCCCACACTGTTGTCTTTTTTTTTTTTTGTCTCTCATTGCTTTAATAACCACTGCTCTTCTGAACTCTCTGTTTGCATCCACCCTACTGTGGGCACATGGCACCTATCTACGGGCGAGTGGCACCTGTCTATGGTCTGTCTATTTTATGAAGCGCATTTAGGCATTGTCCCTCTTGGGATTTTCCTAGGCCGCCTCTCTGCCAAATGTGTACACCTCTCTGTTTCATGTCAGCTATTTACTACTTCTAAATGAAGTTTATTTACAGTATATATATATTTAACCCGCCCCATCCCATCCACTTTTTCACCACTGACTCCCCCCAATCCCGACCATTTTTGGAAAAAAATTTTGGCTCAAATCTCCGCTTTTGGTGTGAAACATCGCAGATTCATAGAGAAATCGCTCACCTGAGGTTTAAAATACTCGATCCAGGTAGGAGTACCTCCTTACCTTACTGGGTTTTCTATCAGGCTGGCTCCAAAGAAAACGAGTTCTGTGGGAGGGTAACTATTTCACACCACTCATAAACGGTATTTATTTATTTACTTGGTACGAATTTATATATAGTACGAAAGTATATTGGTTTTCAAACAGTAATATAGGCATTTTAAGCATTGTTTCACTCACTAACTCATCACCATACCTGACCTTTTTCTGCCACATTACCTGATCATCATTTCTGACTGTTTCTTCTTCTAATGCTATGTAATGTTTGTCCTCCACATTGTCATCAATTGGGGAATCACTCTGGCCCTGAATTTCATACCGTGGCATGACATGGCTTTACTGGCGAGGTCACTGATAACAGGTGAATTGCTGAGACAATGGCATGCAGGGTGGGGAAGAGGTCATGCAGGGTAAGGAATTGTCCCTGCCTGGCATCTTGTAGAGGAAGGTGTCCCGTGTATACATACTAAAAATCAACTGCGAAAATTGAAAATTGTGCAAATTAGGGACCTTGCAATTGATTTGCGTTCATGTACGTCGACTTGATTGGCAGTGACAAAACGAGTGGACGTTAATTCACTTCGATGAGACGCTGCGGGTTAATTCTCTAATAAGGATATATTGTATAGTGTTATAGATGTCTCTTTTTATCTATCAATAACAATGACTTTTTATAAATACCACAACATTTGGCAACATTGCTTTCCAACGTTGCCACGCTTGTAAGGGTAGAGTGACCGTGTTAATCCAGGTCATTTCCACTCTGGCCGCCACCTGAGATGGATGCTCTTACTCCTGCTACTCGCTCTTGTGTGCTCCGCAGAAGAGAAAAAGAACTTATTTACAAAGTAAATGAGTATTTTTTAGAAGAGAAGGCAAACAGAGGACCTACAATTGTTCTCTCAAAAGCTGTTGATGAGGCCTCCTGGGGAAAACCTCTATTAAGAAAAAAATGCACCTTGACTTTTACCTCAAAGGGAGTGTGGAAAAAAAGTCGAAATTATAAAGACCAAATAAAACATCGTACTTTATGGAAAGTATCACATTCATAAGAAAAACATAATGTTGACAAACAGACAGTAACAGAGAGAGAGAGGGGAGGGAAAGGGAATGGAGATAAGGGGGATAGGCAGACAGCGAGGGAGGGAGAAAATCAGTCATAATAAAAAATAATGCTAGAAAGAAAGAGACAGTCAGTCAAGAGGCTTTACCTCAAATTCTAATAATTCATAAAACCGTATAGACTTTTTATAGAAATAAATCTATAAAAAATGCAATTTCTATATGCAGAGACAGACAGACAGAGAGGAGAGAGAGTGGTGTGCTGGGAGGGAGAGTTGTCATTTACGCCTTGTTTCTAATCCGATTAAGTTGCCCAGTACAAAATATGGCAACACTGTGGGACGGGGACTCCCCAAGAGGGACAACACCCAAACGCTCTTCATAAAATAGACGGACCATAGTAGGCAACTCCCTCTGTCCAGCTCTGTTTCAAGAGTTAACCGATACTCCCAGTCCGCCATATATGCAACTGTTCAACTTTGGAACTGTTATTCTCTGTCTGTATTTCCCCCCGCCTATGACCGGATATTTGAAACGTAATGCATCCAGGCATCTCAATATGAACGGACGTTGACTCTCTCTCTCTCTCTCTCTCTCTCATGTAGGGAGCAATCTTGAAGGCTTCTGGCCTTTAGTTTCTTCTTCCATGATTTAAAAAAAATCATAGTTTGCTTGGGTATAGTGTTTTTCTTAATATTCACTTAAGTTTGATTGAGAAGTGCTTTGCAGCAGTATCAGTGAAGGCCAATAAAATGTATATACACGCAATCATATACACGATTCGACCTTAGGACAGACTATGAAGACGGCCAGAGATCTTAAAATTCTTACACTCGGGATAACTCTTGTGTGCTGCTTCAGCAAATGGTTCACGGTTATATTCTGGTGAAAGTGAGTCACGGTGCTTGAAAGTGTAAACACTGGTACCTTTAATAGTCTCATGGTCAGGAACAACTCAAACACTCCATTGCAACGAAAAGACAATTTATTTGGCTGAAAATGAGTCACAGGAGCTTGAGAGCATTAACTAGTAATTTGCCAGGTATACTTTTCTTGCTCTTTTTTTGTGCGAAATACTATGGGTTACTTATAAACGGGATTTCGTGCAAAGAAAAAATGTTAGCAAAATTAAAGCATAATTTTTGATTAAGTAACGCCCTCCAGCCTATGCTGTTACTTCCATATTACTCACTTGAGTTTTATTTTATGGTAGAACTAAACCACTTCTTATTTTACTTACTTACATCAGGGTATCATTTATTATTGGGCATTATAAAGTTCTATGTGAGGACTATATTAGTGTAAACAAAAATCTACATTTCTTAGTCAAAGAGCAATGCAGACTCTCATTTTACTTGCCTGACATTCCCCTAGTAGTGCCCATTTCTCAGCAGCGTACGACTGAGAGCTGTAAAACTGTAATGAGATTACTTGAGAAAAACTGACCGACGTGGCTTGAGCTTTTGTGAAAGATTATCTATCTATTTTTCTGCCTCTTGTGTGAATATATATATATATATATATATATATATATATATATATATATATATATATATATATATATATATATATATATATATATATATATATATATATATATATATATATATATATATATATATATATATATATATATACTGTATATCTGTGTGTCCACTGCAGGACCGGCCTATCCCGACCGAAGTGGGGACGATACAGCCAATGTATCTCTACCAAGTGGCTTAGGCTGTCTAGTAGAGATTGTATGTAGGGTGAAAAGTGCTTGTAAGTGTAATTGTAGAATTGGTGTGGCTTTGGATATGTGTGTAGTCTGTGAACCAAGTGTAATCGGCCCGCGCAAGCCGACTGGGTGCAAGCATACTTTATAGTATGCGACACTGGTTCAATCACCGCACCCCTTGTGTCCGCCAATGCAGTACGTGGCCTGAAGAACGCTCCCAAAGTTTATTACCCTGGCGGAGCGCGAACCCTCATTCTTCAGTGTACGAAAACGCACACATTACCACTGTACCGCAGAGGCTCCATATATATATATATATATATATATATATATATATATATATATATATATATATATATATATATATATATATATATATATATATATACATACAGTGCTTCCACGAGCATGCGTTTGTGTGTGCTTGTGTATGTAGTCTAGTAGTTTGGCACTTGGCATACCACTAGACTATCCAGGTGCTGAATATGAGTTTCTTTATGCACTAGACTGAAAGTTACCTGACATGTTTAACACGGCCGGAATCTACAATTTGTGATTAGTGTAGTGCGTACTACAACACATCTCCGATTTTAGTTGTATTCGTAATGTAAATTTACTAAGAGCTAGACTTTTGTAACGTGGCCAGAACCTCTCTAGGTAACAGTTGTCGATTCCTTTAATCTGAATCTTTCCTCTACCTTTGTTCACGCTAGAAAGTTTATTTTGATCACTTTGTTCGTTGGTATGCCTATTTCATCTTTTACTGTCATACTATTCATACTTTCTGAAGTGTTTCTTACTTAGTTTATCAACGGTTGTGATCAGGACTATTTTAGTAATATATTACAGCTATTGCTGGACGATTTTATTCAGGTGAGTGACTCAGAGGATTAAATTCAGGTGACAAACGATTTTATTCAGTGGAGTGAGTCTGACGATTCTATTCAGATGAGTGAGTCAGACGATTTTATTCAGGTGAGTGACTCAGACGATTAAATTCAGATGACAGACGATTTTATTCAGGTGAGTCTGACGATTCTATTCAGGTGAGTGAGTCAGACGATTTTATTCAGGTGAATGAGTCATAAGGAGAATGGCTATTATACCCTTTTTTGACTGACCTGTACGCTTAGATGTCTGGTGCAAGTAGTGTGTGTTTGATTCGCGGCTGCTGATTGGCCGCCGATGATGTAAATTTACAGCTTTTCTAATTTGAACACATTTATATTCATATTTTTAAGTTGCTTCAGTATAAGCAACCAGTTTAAACATGGAATGGTTTCTTAAACTAAAGAGGTGAAAATTAGTTTTAAAAGTTCACTGTTATCAGAGAAAATTAAAGTTGATTATAAAGTTTTAAAAAACGATGAGCGACGTTTGAAGTAAACTATCCACCCACGGTCCACACCCACGTCGCATGTTGCACTGCATCCACCCACCATGTACACCTACGTCCGCATGTTGCACTTTAATATCCACACACGATATACACCTACGTCCGCATGTTGCACTACAATACATGCCTGCATTTGCTTCACGACATCATCAGCGGCCAATCAGGAGCCGCGAATCAAACACACCCTACTTGTCCCGTACACTTCAGGTGCACAGGTGAATCAAATAGACCATAATACTCGTACCATCAATCCCCTTATGACCTGGATTACTTTATTATATTCCAATTAGCGTTAGATGACTAGCTGAGAGGAAACCCTAAGGGTATGGGTATCATTATAAATATGGACACTGTATCAACAATTTCATGATTTTCATGCCAGTTCTGGCAAATATTATACTGTCTTGACGTTTTATTTATTAGGACTGATTTTACATGCATATAAATATTTTAATTCATTCATCATGCATTAACAGTGACTGTTGAGTGTTGCAATGAATTGTTTATTTCCAGGTAATGCTGTTGAATAATTTGGAACAGAGCTTACATGTGCGCTGACAGAACGAATCATCGATCTGTTGTTCAGATTAATGTTCAGCCATGAATTACAAAGGCGGTGTTGCAGAGTTGCCATTATCGTAATGGACATAGCGATGTATGTTCCACTGGGAGTACACCCGAGGAAAGTTCCACGTTATACATTCGCTCACCACTTCGAAATAGTAAATGTTAGACAAGTGGTTGCAATGCAGTAGCCAACATTCATCTATCTGGTAACTGTGTGAGAATGATGGAGATGGAAGAGGGAGGGGTAGGAACTATCAGCTACCCCAGCCTTCCTCCCTCCTTAGCCTCTCCCCTCCCACACTGTGGTACCAGACATTTGAGTGTCTTGTTACTGCTTAACTTGTGGTTATCTCACTTCACTAGTGGTTGCCAGACCGAACTGGCAGGCAGGTGTATCAGGCGAAACTTTCTGCGGGTGTACAAGTACTGTACAGTAGGGGACAAAAGTTCTTATATTTCGCCACTTCTGCTACTCACTTTCCTCTGTTGGATATTATTCATAAGGTGAAAGAAGGTAGGAATATTTCTCTGTGTAAAGGTACCTCTCTTTGGTATGATAAACCAGGGAGGAAAGAGAATGGCATGCCCTTAGTGTGAAGTTGACGCGATGAAACAGGATAGACGCTCTTCTCACTGATTTATCATTAGTTTACACAGTTAACTAAATAACATGAAACGACAACGACACAGATAACAAATAAAAAGGCAGACAATTTAATTATCCAGCAACACAGTGACAAGGCATTATTATTCCTTTTCATAACAATGATGTATTATTTTTGAATGATTTTCTAACCTGCCTCTAAATTCGACGATATATTTAAAAACCATAATGATGTCTAGCAGTGGAAAGGTTGTTAAGACTACAATTTATCCAACTTTTCTAGTTCGAAGAACCTGTATAATGATGAATAAAATCATCCGAAGACAGCTATCTATCTATCTATCTATCGCCAGACGCCACAATCCCGCAAGGGGTGGCCATTTGACTTTTGAGTTCTTTGTTTTACGGGTAGGGGCACTAACCCTCCTCCAACCCATTTGTTGACACGTAGGGAGCACGTATGGTTTACGGCAAAGATAATATAAAGGAAAACTACAGAATCAAGTGCTGTATTAACGCATTCAGACATCTGTAACTCTCTGCAAAATGATTCAGTGCATGGTTTGGACGAAAATAGAGTATCAGAGTTATACCGACCATGAAAGGGTTGATGGTACCTGTATTAAACTCACTGAGGCTCCTATGACTCACTCTCGCTTGAATAAGATACTCAGACGTTGACTTGAATACTAAAGTTGTTTAAACTTTTATTTGATGTACTGTAAACAAGGCTTACTGCGGCATCACAGGTTGAATGACGAACATATATTGTCCCATCTTTTTGTCTTACCGCTACAGACAATAATGAGCCTATAATAAATTGTCAACAGGAACTATTGCACACAGATACTGTCACATTCGCCAGTCCTTCAATGTGGTGGCATATGTTAAACATTTATCCTTGGTTTTACCAGACGATCATTTTAGGTCTGGGGAGTAACCTGGTAGTAGAAGGGTTAATAAAAGTTCGATCTGACCTTTCTTATCCATATTCGAAAAAGAGTTTCCTTAATAATGCTGTGTGAAAGTAGCAAGAACACTATGAAAATACTTCATCGAAGAGAATGATTAAAACAAAGGTGAGTCAAATCATCATTCCACAAGATTCCATCGTTCCGCCGACTGCCGAACATTAGTATCTCCTCCGGTCGCCATTTTCGCCTGTTTCCTTCGATAGCATACTGCAGTGAGTTCTGACAAAGAATAATCTGGTACATTACCGAAGGTTTAATGTACAAGTAAGGTTGCACGACCAAAGCTTGCTTAATTTTCCAGTTCGCTTTTACATGATCCTCTTTCTTCAATAGGCTATCTTTGCTTCGTTTTTTTTTTTTTTTTTTTTTTTTTTTTTTTGCCAAGTTGTATAAAAAATTCTTACTTTTCAGTTTCAACATGATTGGAGGAAGCAATTCACATAGTCTTCAAGAATAATTTGAATAAACAATGTTGGGTCGTATTCCAGTAGGCATACACGGGTTCGTAGTGCATTCGCCTTGCGATTTTTTATTTTTTTTAACATATTACACATTAACATTCTCATATCATTTAAAACGCTTTAGTATCAAAACAGATGGCATCAGTAACATACAAGGTGATACTGAGGTGTAATGTGCAGAACAAATTGCTGAGGAACGTAGAATGAAGTATCCTAATTCATTCGGAATAAGGCTTTGTGACTTAGGAAAAGCATGACAATCCACACCACTCCCATAGTGAAAACACCCATGTCGCTGTCCACATTTTTTTTCAAGTGGAAATTAAACATCATATTCACATCCGAAGTAGGTGTGACAAAGTACGTGGTGTTATTTCATTGGCCAGACCTCCTCCCTGAATATACTCCCTTGATGCGCGAAATGATTTTCTTCGAGAACGTGCTTATGTTGAAAATTTTCAACTGTAATAATTCAAACTGGCGTATCAGTCCATTGACGTTCATATGACAACGAGATGCGCCGTTTCCAATGCTGATGAGATACAAGTCCAAATTAAAAGTGGACTGGAGGCGTTGTCTTAGTCTGAACATCCATTTTGCTATGAACTTTATAATTACAACTGCTAAAGTTACTTCTACAAAGTCTCCCATGCGTCGATTCAAAGTTTTAGCAAATTTGGGACGCATGTTCAAAGTTGTTCTTTTCTCCCAAGTTCTTGCTTGTGTATTAATTAAAAATGATATATCCTGGGCAGTTTCTTTAGGTCTAAAAATCTCTCGCATTCCCATTGTGTCCGACAAGCATTCTTTTTTTCACTTTTTGAGATCTAAACGCGCCATTTTTATTTTCAGCCTCCCTCGTACCGTTAATGCATACATTGTGTGTGTGTGTGTGTGTGTGTGTGTGTGTGTGTGTGTGTGTGTGTGTGTTGCTAACGTTGGGCCATAGGTGTGCTAATTGTGACGGAAATATTTAGACTGCATCTATTATGTATGCAGATATTGCCATTGTGTTTTAAAATTCAAAGAACCGTATAGATAGATAGATAGATAGATATAGATAGATAGATAGATACAGATATAGATATATAGATAGATAGGTAGATACACTGTAGCCCGGGACAAAGAATGGCTCCGCATCAGTAATATGTAAGTAATTTCTTTGGACAAGTTCTTTTGTCTATTTAAACTTTAATGCATGAAAGTATGACAAATATGGTTAATATAAAACAAACACACATTAACATTCGGATTTCTTTTAATCAGTCTTTAACATTAACTCATAAAGGAAGCCTTTCTGGTTGATAATATGTTTAAAAATATATTATTTTATGATCGTATGTTGTTTTGACAGCAGGGCATGCATTTTATGGACAAATATTAGATGAATCACAGGCCCCTGATTTGGCAAACTTCAGCTTTTCGTCGATATTAAAACACTCAGGGGAACTGCGATTCGAGGACCCCACAAAGCGGGAACTCAAGTTCCACAAAATTTATCCATAAAAGAGTATGAATTAACAAGAAATGCACTTTGATAATGCAAATAACCTGTCATATATTGTTCGTATGAACGTGATGGTTGGAGAAAAAAAAACTTTTTAGAACCGTTTGTTACCGTGAACGCGGGCAACACACCGCTAGATGAATCGGGTGACCCACAGAATAACTATTTCCCCGAAACGTAAATGTAACCATCCTTACGCATGCGCACTTAGTACTGATGGTTCGGGTTGTGGTTATGGCGTTAGGGCGAGCGATGATTTTCGATGGAATATTATCCCCGAAAAATCACATTTTTTCGGGTATGTAAGAATTGTACACAAAAATTAATACCCCAACATTAAAGAGAAGAATCCTACTATAGCAATGCCCCCACAGTGCAGAACAGAGAGAGAGAGAGAGAGAGAGAGAGAGGAGTCAGCCGTGGTGTTCAGAATTCAGGTGGCGCGCGAGGCAGTGAGGGTACAGTTGCTAGGCTGAGTCCGGCCAAAACTTTGGCTCACAACAGCCACCCCTACACCTTTTACCAGGACGCGAAAATAACACACCCACTTTCTATAATTTCTCTAGTTGAACGATTACATACAGTGTGTCCAGTGAAGCCGTATCATAACTGGGTTAAATATGAATAATATACTGCATGTAATATAATTGTGAGTTCTGTCTACAACCGTAGCATATATATATATATATATATATATATATATATATATATATATATATATATATATATATATATATATATATATATATATATATATATATATACTGTGTATGTGTATACTGAATCTATCTATCTATCTATATACTGTATGTGTATACTGAATATATATATATATATATATATATATATATATATATATATATATATATATATATATATATATATATATATATATATAGTGTTACATACCCTATGATTTCATCATCCTTTGTGTAATTTTAACGCACAGTATGCTGCATGTTTGATCACGAGTGTGTTCTGCCTCAGTCCCCCCCTTCTACCGTTATAGTAGAGTAAGTCGTTCTCTCTCTTATTCAGAGCGGGATTGTCAACTCTTTGTCCCCATGGCTTCATTTGCGCGTCCTTCTTACAAGTTGTATCAAGCTCTGCTGGCCCCTATATAATGAGCTCAGTCTCTGCATCATGGCCACTTAGATCTGCTCCTCATTTTGTTCACATCTCTGTCCTCCCCTGTACAGATATTATTATTGTGAGTGCTCAAGATATCTCCAAACATCTAGCAGCTGTGTGTAATTTGAGTATAACTGTTGTATTTTTTCTTGTACTGTGTAGCATAAGGTAAATTCTTAGGCCTAGTGAGGTTTTTAATTAATGTTGGGTTTTATGTCAGTCATTTTTGATAATAGTTTGTATCTGTAATAATTTATCTTGCATTAACTGAGCATTGCCAGGTGAATTTTCATTTTATCAGGGCTGACTTAGATAAATTTACTCTCGCTAATTTCGTGTTATCGGAGGCTATTGCAGTTAACCATATATTTAACCTGTTTAATTGCCATTACATTATCCTTATGAGTCCTGAATGTTTTGTTGTTAGTTTGAGCATTAAACTTTAACTTGTAATTTTACCTAACTCTTTTGTTTTGAACCTGGAACTTTACGGGACAGTAGTGATTTTTAGTATTCTCACTTAAAGTGTACATTATCTTTCTCTGTTCCGTGACATAAATTTGGCGACCTCTTATCAGGGTATTCAGGATATTATCATAAGGATAGTGTTTGATATTTTGTGACTGTTACTTATTCATGATGTCTACTATTACTACACTTGATGAAGCCAAAGATTTTTTGTCAAATGTGCAAACAGTGTTGGATGTAGAGAACAGAACAAAGAATGAACTTAAGCTCGTTGCTCAACAACAGGGAATTGCTGTTCGCTCTCATCATTCTAAAGATCAAATTGTTGACATGATTAATGAAAGCTTGTTTAATGTAACTCCTCCAAATGAGCAAACGCAGATTGAATTAGCTAAGTTACAGCTAGCCCTGCAGGAGGCTCGTGTGAAGGAAGCTGAATTTCAAGCACGTGCTAAAGAGGCTGAGGCACAAGTTGAACTTGCTAGGATTCAGGCAGACCATGAGTATCGCATGAACCAATGTGGAACTGGATCATCTAGCTCTGATGATTTTGATGTGGCTAAAAATGTTAAACTTGTCCCTCCTTTTAATGAATCTGATTTAACAAAGTATTTTCAGTTGTCTGAGAGGGTAGCTACAGGTTTTAATCGGCCCAAACAGAATTGGCCAGTACTCCTTCAAACTGTTCTCACCGGTAAAGCTCAAGTAACTTATGCATCTTTGCCTCAGGATCAATCTGATAATTATGATGTAGTTAAGAGCTTGATTCTTAAGGCCTATGAGCTTGTTCCTGAAGCCTATAGAGTAAAATTTAGGACAACTTACAAGCAAGATAAGCAATCCCATGTTGAGTATGCAAAAATCAAAGAAGATCTGTTAGAGCAGTGGTTAAATTCTAAGAATGTGGATTCTGATTTTGACAAATTTAAGCAGATGATTTTGCTGGAGGACTTCAAAAGGTGTATTAGTAAAGATGTAAGCCTATATCTTGATGAGAAAAGAATAGATAATTTGTCTGATGCTGCAGTTTTAGCTGATGAGTATGTTCTCACTCACAAGAGATATTCTAGAGAAAAAGGGAAAGCTGAGGGTAAGTACGTTGCCTCTACTCAGAGTACAGGTAACAGGAAAGAGAATAAGGATGATGTTTCTCAGGAAGTAAATACCAGCTTCACCTCTAGATTTCAGAAAAGTAAATGTACTTATTGTAGTAAGCTTGGTCATACTACGGAGAGATGTTTCAGGAGACAGCGTGATGTGAACAAAAAGGAGTCTTTAAATATTCAGTCAATTGGTCTAGTGTCCACTCTTGAGAGTTCCCAGAATTCTTTAACTGAGTTAACTGAACCTGCTTTGAGGGGTAACTTAAATTCTCATGATGGAGCTCCTCTTTTGAGCAGTAACGTGGGTGACACTCTCAAGAGTTCATGTGCTAATTTCCTGTCTGATGGTTTTGTCAGTCCTCTGGACAGTAATGACAGGAAATCAGTTAAAATATATCGTGATACAGGTGCTTGCCAATCCCTTATGCTGACCAGTGTTCTGGGCTCTGGTGTTGGTTCCTCTGATGAAACTGTGATCTTACAAGGTGTGGGGAATAATTGCTTCTCTGTCCCTCTGTGCAAAGTGAATTTGGAGTCTGGTTTTGTTAATGGTTCCGTTGTGGTTGGGTTGGTTGAGACACTCCCAATGTCAGGTGTAACTTTCTTACTTGGAAATGATGTTGGTGGAAGTCAAGTGTGTCCAGCTCCTCAGTTGTCTAGTGAGCCAGTGGCTGCGACCCAGGATTGTGATGTCCCTGATGTGTTCCCTGCATGTGCTGTCACTGGGGCTAAGTCTAAAGTTACTGGTGATTTGGAGGATGGTGATGATGATGATGTTATCCTAGCTGACACTTTTCTTGCTAATTTGGACTACTCACCAGATGAGGCAGTACCCCGTAGTGTTGATAATTTGTCTCGTCAAGAGTTGGTTGAGTTGCAGGTTGCTGACCCTGAGTTGAAAGGTCTAGCTAACTCTGCTTACAGTGAAGAAGAGTCAGCCGGTGCTTCTACTTGTTATTATGTAAAGTCAGGAGTACTTATGAGGAAGTGGAGACCCCCAACAGCATCAGCCGACTGTGAATGGGAGGTTGTACATCAAGTTGTCATCCCTCGTGTTTGTAGGCAGGGTATCATTAGAGTGGCTCGTGATTCCAGTTTGGCGGGACACCTTGGAGTGAGGAAGACTGTGGCACGCATTTTGAAACGCTTCTGCTGGCCAGGTGTCTTCGGGGGTGTTTCCTGGTGTTGTGAGTCTTGTCACACCTGTCAAGTTGTGGGGAAGTGTAATCAGACCGAGGGGGTTGCACCTCTAGTTCCCATTCCTCCTTTTGAGGCGCCTTTCACCCGTGTGTTGGTGGATATTGTGGGCCCTCTTCCTAAGACTTCTTCAGGATTTTCTTATGTGTTGACCATGATTGATATGGCTACTCGTTATCCTGAAGCCATTCCACTTAGAAATATCTCAGCAAAGAACGTGGTTAAGGAAATGCTAGGGTTCTTCACAAAGTTTGGTCTGCCCAAGGAGGTACAGTCAGACCGGGGAAGTGATTTCGTGTCAGGTGTTTTCGAGCAGTCTCTGAAAGAGTTGGGCATCACCCAGATCACGTCTTCAGCTTGCCATCCCCAGACCCAGGGAGCGTTGGAGAGATGTCGTCAAACACTCAAATCGATGCTCAAGAAATACTGTTTGGAACATCAGAAAGACTGGGATAAAGGTCTTCCATTCGTTGTGTTTGCCGCAAGAGAATCTCCAAATGAATCACTGGGCTTCTCACCTTTTGAGCTGCTGTTTGGCCATGAAGTGGGAGGACCCCTTGAGTTACTCGGGGAGTGCTGGCTGTCGGAGGAGGATGACGTCAGCCTGCTGGAGTGTGTGGTGAGGTTCAGGGAACGGCTGTCCACTGCTTTGCAGCTGGCGAGAGAGAGTTTAGGAGCTGCTCAGGAGAGGATGAAGACCTGGTATGATGGGGGGTCCAGGTTGCGCCGCTTTCAGCCGGGAGATCGGGTTTTGATTCTGCTACCAGTTCATGGGCAGCCTCTTCAAGCCAAGTTTGGTGGTCCTTATTTCGTGGAGAAGAAGCTCAGTGGTGTCAACTATGTCATCGCCACGCCAGATCGTGGAAAGAGCGGGCAGCTGTGTCGCATCAGCATGCTAAAGTTATATCACAGGCGGGACGAAAATAATCCAGTCTGCACTGTAGCTGTTCCACCCGAGTCTGCAAGTGAAGCTCTCCCATGCAGTGTGAGCCTGGGTGGTGGTTTGGGGAAGAATCCTGATATCATGAATGATCTCCAGACTAAGCTTTCTCATCTACCTCCCAAGGAAAGGCAGGAGTTTTCGGCATTACTGCAGGAGTACCCGCAAGTGTTCCGTGCCACTCCAGGAAGAGCCACTGTGTTGATGCATGATGTCGATGTTGGAGACGCAAAGCCAATTGAATTGCCTCCTTGCCGTGTGAGCCCAGTGAAAGTTCCTCTCATCCAGAGGGAGCTTGGCTGCCTGTCGGACCGCAAGATGATTGAGCCCTGTCAGAGCGAGTGGAGTTCTCCTGTCACTCTGGTCCCTGAGCCAGGTGGGTCACAGCGGCTTTGCATTGACGACAGACGTGTTAATCAGATAGCCAGGGCAGATGCTTGCCCTCTCCCTCGTGTGGAAGATTGCATAGACAAGATCGGAAGGGCTAGGTGCATGAGTGGGTTTGGTTTGTTGGGGGGATACTGGCAGGTACCTGTGACTGAACGTGCTAGGGAGATCTCATGTTTTGTAACATTAGGAAAGACTTTTGCATGTTCTGTAATGCCATATACAGATTGTTTTAGAGTAATAAGAAATTTCCTTTGTAAATTTCTTTTTTCTTTGTGGGGAGGTGTTACATAGCCTATGATTTCATCATCCTTTGTGTAATTTTAACGCACAGTATGCTGCATGTTTGATCACAAGCGTGTTCTGCCTCAGTCCCCCCCTTCTACCGTTATAGTAGAGTAAGTCGTTCTCTCTCTTATTCAGAGCGGGATTGTCAACTCTTTGTCCCCATGGCTTCATTTGCGCGTCCTTCTTACAAGTTGTATCAAGCTCTGCTGGCCCCTATATAATGAGCTCAGTCTCTGCATCATGGCCACTTAGATCTGCTCCTCATTTTGTTCACATCTCTGTCCTCCCCTGTACAGATATTATTATTGTGAGTGCTCAAGAAATCTCCAAACATCTAGCAGCTGTGTGTAATTTGAGTATAACTGTTGTATTTTTTCTTGTACTGTGTAGCATAAGGTTAATTCTTAGGCCTAGTGAGGTTTTTGACTAATGTTGGGTTTTATGTCAGTCATTTTTGATAATAGTTTGTATCTGTAATAATT
This sequence comes from Coenobita brevimanus, assembly GCF_032717465.1. NCBI lineage: Eukaryota > Metazoa > Arthropoda > Malacostraca > Decapoda > Coenobitidae > Coenobita > Coenobita brevimanus. Next base: position 20,570,114 of record NC_136976.1, read on the forward strand.
TATCTTGCATTAACTGAGCATTGCCAGGTGAATTTTCATTTTATCAGGGCTGACTTAGATAAATTTACTCTCGCTAATTTCGTGTTAACGGAGGCTATTGCAGTTAACCATATATTTAACCTGTTTATTTGCCATTACATTATCTTTATGAGTCCTGAATGTTTTGCTGTTAGTTTGAGCATTAAACTTTAACTTGTAATTTTACCTAACTCTTTTGTTTTGAACCTGGAACTTTACGGGACAGTAGTGATTTTTAGTATTCTCACTTAAAGTGTACATTATCTTTCTCTGTTCCGTAACAATAGATAGATAGATAGATAGATAGATAGATATAGATATTTGGCGCCTGGTGGTTTAGTGGGTAATTGCTGTGCTCCAATCGGATTGAGCCGTTGAAGGTTTATATCCAAGGGATGGTTGGGGTTTATTGCTCACGTAATGCCACTCAGGGATGATTGAGGTTGGTCACTCTCATCTTAAATGTCAGGACCAACTGCCTAGCCCCGGGCTCCTACGCTCCTCATGGGGCAACGTAGGATTGGGTGATGAATGAATGAATGAATATTATATATATATATATATATATATATATATATATATATATATATATATATATATAAGTTTGCACCCAGCCGGCTTGCGCGGGCCGATTACACTTGGTTCACAGACTACACACACACACAAAGCCACTCCAACACTACAGTTACACTTACAAGCACTTCTCACCCTACATACAATCTCTACCAGACAGCTTAAGCCACTTGGTAGAGATACATTGGCTGTATTGTACCCCCTCCACAATATGTCTACCCCCGATGTATATATGTCCCCCCTCAATGCATACATGCCCCCACTAATCTTGCTAGGTCAGCACCCTTTCCCACGCCTGAAGACGGCGTTATTGCATCAGTTCATATCAGACAGCCGACACGGGCAGACTATTTTACTGTGAGCTTGTAATAAACTCCTTATCTAGCTGTTTGTACACGGAGTTTCTATCACCAAAGTATTGCAAGTTACATTTGGTAGCAGCGGTGTTTCGAACCATCACATTCTGACCGCCTCCTTGGATTTTTAGTGATATAACAAGATCCATGACGACTCGCATCTGCCAGCCTCGCCCCTCCTCTGTGCCTCTATACCTTGGCTGTGCTTTTCGAGTGTACCATTTTTCTCACCAGTGCTCACCTCTCAAACAACCGCACCCATACGCCTTGTTCCTGACCACACGTGTCACCGTCGCCGACCTACGCACCTGTTGCACCTGTTCCCAGCACCTGTTCCGGACTCATCATAGCTCCTTCCCCCATGGTGCCACTTATCACTGTCTGCCCACTGCCTGCCCACCACCATTCTCTGCATTTGCAACTCACCAGCTCTACACCTGCCTTGCGCCGACATCTGCCCTCCCAACCCACCACCGGCCTCCGCCGTCGCCCACATCTGGTCTGCATTACGGAGCCTCCTAAGACCGCCACTCCCTGCCGGTGATTCATCACGGCGTCTCTTCTCCTCTCAGCCCAGCTGTCTCTACCCCGCAGCCCAGCCCCGCCCAGCCCCGCCCCACCCCGCCCCGCCCCGCCCCAGCCCAGGTACGCCCAGCCACCCTGCACGTCATACCTCTCGACACTCCCGTTTCTACTGTGTAACTATAGTATATCTTTCCTTTCTATAGAGATTATCCTCGATTTTCTCTACAGATTGGTTATTGTAAATGTTCCATCTCATTTCCATTACCCCGTTTTCATCTTCACCTACGTTATTTATATTCCATCTCATCCTTCGCATTTTATTTAAACCATCCATGCCCGCACCTTCATTCATTTTCACACCTAGTGTATTCCATTCTCTCATTGTTATTTATACATTTCCACCTACGTATCCATCTTCATCCTTTCATCTTCCATTGCCGCATTAAATGTCATACTTTCCACGTCAACCGCTTACCACCAGCCCTCTCGACCCTGAAACGTCACCTGCTCATACCCCGTCTGCCGACTCTAACACAATCACTCATTTACGAAGTGGCAAAGAGTACCACCGCCCTGTACCTGAGTCTCCTGTTTCACTTCCCGCAGAATCACTTACTACCCATCCTACCCTCGTAAATCCAGATACTTCCTCCTCTACTCCTGCCTCTACTCTCCCTTCTTCTTCCTCTACTCCTTCCACTGTCGTTACTTCTCCTGCCTCCCTTCATACCCCGTCTTCCTCGCCCTTAACTGCCACTACCTTCTCTCTCTCCCACACCTCTCCTGCCGCCACTTCTACACTTCCAGCCATGGCCAACCCTCCACAGTCTATCTATCTCGACGATGCCAATCGTCCCAAATTTACCGGCCAGGACCCAACTTGGTCTGTCTATGATTTCCTCAGAGAAGTCGAAACAGAAATAAACAATAGACAAATTACCAAGGAATCGCTCAAAGTAGCTTACCTCCTCGGTCGCTTGCACCACGGTAATTCAGACATTGGATCCGCGATCCGTGCAGGACATTTCGATAGCATTCGTACCTTTGCTGATTTTAGTACGGAACTCATCAGCCTTTGTTGCCAGCATTCAAATACCGCATCTCTCATGGGATTCATTAATCTCCTAAACCAACTAGATGAGGACTTGCGTGTCCCAGCGCAATATGCCAAGCTCCGCGAAGCTGCCGCCGCCATGAAAGCAACTAGTAGCGAGATGCTGCAATTACTGGTAGGCACGAAATGGTTAGAAGACAAGGATGGCGTTCCAATGCTTTCACTCACCAACTTTGCTGACTTAATTGGTTACCTCAGATTCCTTCACTGGCTTACTCCTAAACAGCGAGAGCTAGCCTTGGAAATCGGTTTCAATCCAGGAGATAAAATTATTCAGGTCACTAAAGCCATTCATGAAAGAACAGGTTCGAACTACACGCGTCAGGGCACCACCCAACCCTTGGCCTCCTCAGTCTGTCACACCTCCTCTACCCCAGACCAATCTCGCTCCCGTCCCACCACACGCGGCAGACCTCCCACACATCGCTCTCCTACCGCAGGTAGACAATCTTCGATTCTTTGCTGGTACTGTGGTCATCCTTGACATCGAGCATCCAGTTGCGACCGTACATACAGACGTCCTCACTCCCAAACCAGACAGCGTACGCCTTCCCGCTCACGTCGTCCACACTGCAAATACCACAAATCAAGCACAACTCACACCACTGAGGAATGTCGTTACCTCAACCGCCCACAGTCGGGGGAAGCGCCGCGCCCGTACCGGACCAATATCACGTAGAACCAGAAACCCAACTCCCCATCTGCCATGTAGGTCCCATAACATCCTCGGGTTTAGTCATTCTCGGAAGCAGTCATGACATACCAACGTCATTCTTCTTGGACACAGGATCTATAGTAAATCTCATCTCCGAAAATTCCTTACAAATTATTCATCGCCATCACAGCCACGTCAGTTTCCTAGAACCACCAGACATTCTCCTATGTGGTGTTAACGGCTCAGAGTTTAAGGTTAAGGGAAGAGTCACCCTTGAAGTCAAACTCCACAGAGCTTTGCCCCCTATCCTCATTGAATTTCATGTCACTAATGACTTGCAGTATCCCGCAGATGCCATTATTGGTTTCTCCACCATGGCACAACATTCCATTGCATTATTACCTGGTTGTGGTACTACAGACATTTCTGGATTCCCGGTTTACACTATGGAATGTCCCCGTCCTGTTCTTACGATCAAATCAGTCCTTCAATTACCTCTGTCCCTATCACTACCAAAAAGTCCAACCCAGCTCAAACAACCACTATCATCATCTGAGAATACAGAGATCATTCCTTTACTGACTGCGAGCAAGGAAATAAATTCCTCAATGTCCCCTGATACATCATCTCAGCCCTCGAACATGGCTCTTACATCCTATCCCGACAACACTATCGCTGACTCAGACATGTCTCAGTTACCTACCTCACACAGTCTGAATGATCTTCTCCAACACGCAGAGACGAAACGTGCAGTAACGAATACGTGCACAATTTTGTTACCGCGTGAGTTCACCAAAGTCTCTGTTTGTGTTGCCGGTGCGAAAGAAGGAGTGGATGTACTAACCCTACCTGAGACGTGTTGTGTGAATGGCTTGACTTATGAGTCAGTGTGGTGTACAGTCTTAGAGGACAGTTTATGCTACCTGTACTTGCTCAATGTCACAAATGCTCCACTAAAACTTAAAAGTGGTGTAAAGATTGGAGACTTCCTAGTATACCCAGCGGCCGTAAAGGTGTGCTAGGATTCCTCAATTTCTACTATTCAGACTGATGATACGCCAATCGGTGTATGTATTATTAACTCTACGGGATCTGCGCCGATGCATTCACCCGATATGCTCTCACATCTCACTTGCACAGATTTCCCAGAACATACGCCTCAACTCCTCGACCTTCTGACCTCGTACAGAAACGTGGTTGCCTTACCCGGTGAACCGATGGGTAGAACAGACTTTGTCAAACATACGATTGAACTACTCCCAGGAACTCAGCCGATTTACATACCAGCATATCGATTGCCTCACAGCCAGAGAAAGCAAACAGATCAAATGGTACAGAACATGTTAGACCAGGACATTATTGAACCCTCCGTCAGTCCATGGAATAGCCCACTTTTCTTAGTACCAAAGAAGGACGGCAACCTTAGACCAGTAGTCGACTATCGTAAGGTCAATTCTGTCACCGTTCCAGACCGTTTCCCGTTACCTGTCCTCACTGATTTGCTAGAATCCCTTGGTGACAATAACGTAGTCTTTTCATCTTTAGACCTCCTCAGCGGGTACTGGCAGGTCGAAATGGAAGAGTCCTCTCGCCCAGTTACAGCCTTTAGCACCCCTTCCAGACATTTTCAGTTTAAGAGACTCCCTTTTGGTCTGAGAAATGCTCCCTCCGTGTTCATGCGACTTATCCATTCAGTCTTCAGCGGTATGATGGGACACTCTCTTTTTGCTTATCTAGATGATATCATTGTTGTGAGTAAATCCATCCCTGATCATTTTACCAAACTCCAGCAAGTCTTTGAACACCTCCAGCTCGCAGGCCTGAAAATCAATCTCAGTAAATGTGACTTCCTGCGAAAGAAAATCAAATTCCTAGGCCATGTCGTAGATGCACAAGGCATTCATACTAATGAGGATAAAACTAAGGCGATCATTAACTTCCCAGAACCTACCACTACCGACGCTGTACGAAATTTCCTGGGCCTCAGTGGCTATTATCGTCGCTACATCCGGAATTATGAGCAGATCGCTGCTCCTCTGACCCACTTACACAAGCAGAATGTGCCCTTTGTTTGGACTAACGACCAGTCACAGGCTTTCCAAAAGCTAAAGACAGCTCTTGTAAATGCCCCTATTCTAGCATTCCCTGATTATACCACACCCTTCCTTCTCTGCACAGACGCCTCAGGCACTGGACTTGGTGCCGTTTTGATGCAACTCGATGAAGCATCAAGGAAGCGTGTAATAGCGTACGCTAGTCGCACCCTTACAACCGCTGAACGTAACTACAGTGTCACAGATCTCGAAGCGCTAGCGGTAATCTGGTCCTTGAGACATTTCAGAGATATCGTGTATGGTTATCCAGTGCATATCCAAACAGACCACCTTCCACTATGTGATTTGTTCAAAAATTGCAACCTAACAGGTAGGTTAGCTAGATGGTCTGTCATCATCCAGGACTTTAATCCCACTTTTCAATATGTACCAGGCAAGTTGAATGTAGTTGCAGATGCACTCTCACGTCACGTAGCAGCAGCTATAACATCACTGCAGCCTGAAGTGACTGAAAATACTACACTAACGTCAGAAGTTGTTCGAAACTTTCAACACCAAGACCCCATGTGGTCCAAAGTCATTTACTTCCTAGAATCTGGCGATGCCTCGACCTTACCTACTCTGCCAGTATCACTAGATGAGTTCATGCTAGATGATGATCTCTTGTACAGGAAAACACTGCTAACAGGCAAAGATATGCTCAATCACGAAGTACGCCAACTTGTTGTCCCCACTGCCCTGGTACCAAAGGTTCTTCATATTGTTCATAATACTCCTCAAGCTTCCCATCCAGGTAAAGACCGATGCTTGCGCCAAGCACGTCTCAGATACTATTGGCCAACCATGCGCCGCGATATCAATGCCCACTGTGACTCTTGCCTCTCCTGCCACCGCCACAAAGGATCAACCGGCTTACCAGCACCTCTCTTACAATACCCAATCCCATCACGACCATGGGAAACTGTCTCAATCGATCTCTTAAAACTACCTCTCACAGAATCTGGCGCTGAATACTTGTTCGTAGCGGTCGACCACTTCTCCCGCTACTGTGTCCTCGTACCCCTCTCCGGCAAGACCGCGAAGAGCGTTGCCCGTGCCTTTGTAGATCACGTAATTTGCCCATTCAGTACCCCTCATACCATTCTTACTGACAACGGTACAGAATTCAACAATAGCCTTCTAGATGAGATCTGTCGCCACTTTCATATCAGTAAGTGCAATGTCGTGCCTAACCATCCGGCTTCCAATGGCCTTGTAGAACGCCACAACCGAAAAATCTTAGAGTGCCTCAGACATCTAGGCTCCCATAGTTCGTCCTGGGATGACTGGATTCCCCAAGTGGCATCCTCCATCAATAGTTCCATCAATGCATCCATTGCTGAATCTCCCTTCTTCGTCCTCTTTGGCTTTGACAAGGACCTCCCATACTCTCTCTTATCCTCAAAGCCAGAACCCATCTACAACATGGATGATTATGTTAAACTAAAATTGGCCAACTTCCAGACAATCCACCAGTATGTCCAATCCACTTTGGCTTCCTCTCAGGAGGACATGCTGCAGCGCCAACATAAGTCCGCCTCTCCTATCACTATCAATGTAGGCGATCTTGTTTTTGCTCATTCCCATACACATTCCTCTAAGTTGGATGACAAATTTACAGGGCCCCACCGCGTCCTCACTCAACAAGGTAACAAATTTCACCTCCAGGACCTGTCCACTAGGGACACCAGATGGGTCCACGTTGATGACTTAAAGCGCGCACCCCGTGGCCTCGTGTTGGAAGAGTCACTTACACAACCTCCTGCCCCCTCTTCCCCTCCTCCCATCCTTCAGTCTACCTTATCTCCACCTATCCCTCAGTCTCCTTCATCTCCATCTCCACCTGCTCATTCATCAACCAATCAATATCGGTCCAAACTGCGCTCTGCCCATCAACCTCTTCACGACCTCCCCCATTAACTCTATGATGATTTTCTAGGTACGATGTTAGCGATCTCCCTGCTGGCAGTGCTGACCCTCCTGGGGTCTGGGTCAGGTCAGGACGATGGTGGAGTACGTCCCGGGGCCTTGGTCAGCTCGGGAGGCGAGGTAATGCTTATCGACGACATCGCCTCTTTGCGCTACGATCTTGCGCCCCTGGCCGACGTAGCCATTGCCCTACCTGCCTATGTGCACCAGCTCCACGGAATCAGGAACCATCTCACGGCCCTCATGGGGACACACAACCCGAATGAGTATCTCTATAACCTTTTCCTCCCACTCTCCTGGCAGTTGCAATACATAAGTAACAGATTCACTGAGCTCAATGACACATTTTCCATTCAGACACCCGTGGGTCGTTCTCGTGTGAAACGAGGTCTCTTCGACTTCGGCGGTGAGATTCTGAGTGGCTTGTTTGGCGTTGCTACAGCCCGTGACATTTCTGGCTTCAAATCTGATCTCACTCATTTAGCTTCAGCCCTAGAATCACAACGCTGAGTCCTTAAAATCCAACACACTATGTTACAGAAGCTCACAACCCAACTCAATGAAGTCACGTCCACTCTAAACAATTTCACCGGTATCTTACAACGCCACCTTCCAGATCTCAATGTTATCTCTCAGTTCTTCTACCTCAAACTCAACATGGATAATCTCCAACTGGCAGTTGACTCTCTCCTGTCTCAAGTCTCTACCTTGGTTCGTATCCTGGTCGATGCTATCAATGGACGTGTCACTGCCGACTTAGTACCTGTCTCAGCTCTCCGTTCTGTCCTGGGATGGGCTCACTCCACCTTCGGTCTCTCCCCAGTCCTCCCTTACTCTTCCCTTGAATATTATTATCCTGTTCTCGAAGCCACTCTTCTCACTACATACGTCGTCGTCCATATTCCTCTCCATTCTGCCATAACCTTTAACCTTTTCCACATCATTCCCTTCCCTTTCCGCCTCAACAACTCCTTGTTACAGGTATCTGTTCTTTCAGAATATTTCCTCCTCTCCCATGATCATCTTTCCGTTGCCTCCCTTTCTTCCACAGACCTCCAGCAATGTTCCTCCCTTACTCCGACCTCTCGTCTCTGTGCTGCCCACCTTTTCGCTATCTTCCCTAGCAGTGCTACACCCTGTGAGTCTGCTTTAGTTCGCAACCATTCCATCTACTCTGCCTGTTCTTTTGTCCCAGCTCCTGACCTCCCGGTCCACCATGTTCACCTCAACCATGTCCAGTATTTCTTCTTTGCTGTTCCCATCTCTGTCACAATCATGTGTCCTGGTTCTTCCATTCGCTCCGTCCCCGCTAGTGGTCTCTACAAAGCACCTGACTATTGTACCGTCAAATCAGAGTCCGTCATTACTTACGCCACTCGCTATCACCACGCTGTTCGTAAACACTCCTATGACATCTTTCAACCAACCGACATGCCTTCAACCCTACCATCTGCCAACATTACCGTCACCTCCCCTCACTTGCGCATGCTCACCTTCCTCAATGACAGTGATTTCATTATGGATCAATTTTCTCTGGCCTTCAGCCGTTCATGGGTTCATCCAACAGTTGTGTTTCCCCCTGTGGTTATCGCTTTCATAGGTTTTCTACTCATCATCTGTGCAGTGCATTGTTGTGTCAGAAAAATGGAACGTCGACTCCAGGAAATCAGAGTCGCTACAGGCATAGTACGCCCTACACACGACGTAGAAACTCCCCGTACTTAGTGCCCTCACATTCAGTGACTACCATTGCCATCTAACAATTAACCAAACTGTGAACAGCTCTCTGCCAACTAGACAATGATGGTATTTCTTTCATGCATTACTCAGTGACAGTGTATCCTACAGAAACTACAAAAAAAAAAAAAAAATGCAGGAAGAACAACACTAGAACTCTCATATCTACTCCTTGTTTATCATGTATCAAACTATTATTGTGTAATTCCCATTATGTTTATATATACCTTCGACCCTTACTGGATTTGTACCTATTATTCCTTGTATATCTTATATGTATATATCCTTCTAATTCCCTCCCCTCAACATGGCCATGTCTCCCCTACTGCCCCTGTATCATACTTATCCCTTGTACAAACCTCCCGGTCCTGCCTTACTCCTATAATCAAACACCATTTAACTCCCGGTGTCAGGAGACACCGTCTCAGCTACCCGGGGGAGTAGTGTACCCCCTCCACAATATGTCTACCCCCGACGTATATATGTCCCCCCCCCCCAATGCATGCATGCCCCCACTAATCTTGCTAGGTCAGCACCCTTTCCCACGCCTGAAGACGGCGTTATTGCATCAGTTCATATCAGACAGCCGACACGGGCAGACTATTTTACTGTGAGCTTGTAATAAACTCCTTATCTAGCTGTTTGTACATGGAGTTTCTATCAACAAAGTATTGCAAGTTACAGTATCGTCCCGACTTCGGTCGGGATAGGCCAGTCCTGAAGTGGACACTCAAAAGGCTGGAGAGATGATATATATATATATATATATATATATATATATATATATATATATATATATATATATATATATATATATATATATATATATATATATATATATATATATATATATTACCGTCAAACGGTTATTGTAATGATTATAATAAAAAAATATTTAAAACACATATGAATGAGCTCGGACAACCAATCAGCTGCCACTTTTCAAAAGCTTAAGGCTGTTCTCTTCTCAGATGAAATTGAATAGACTATAGTGATGAGACATTAAGAATGTGGAAGAGCTAACGGTGGAGATGAAAGGACTGGCAGTAATGGAGGAGGAAAGGAGTGGCAAAAGAAAGAAGGGGGGTTTAAACAAGTGTTGGTCGAGTGGTCTGAGGAGCAATGTGTCGTATGAAAGGATGCAAGTTTGGACCCAGAGTGCGGCAGGTAAAATTCTGATATGCTGAGAAGCATTCCGTTGAAGCAGACCTAAATGACCTGACATGACACACCTATATATCATAAAAATATTCCTGCTAATAAAATCCTGAATGAAATAACCCTGGCATTTCACGGTAGGAAATGGTACCGGAGTGATATGTGAAGGGGAGGGGTAAGTAGGAGGACTGTTCAGCTTTTAGAAACAGGTTGCCAAGCCTATGCCCAGAAATGAGCACATAGGAAATGAAGTGGGAATAACTAGAACATACTGAGAGACATGGCTTTTCTGTTATTCAGTATGCAAGCAGTAGTTACAGTACTGTGGGACGTGAGATATTTTATTCAAGATGAGCAAAGCCACTTACAACGACAATCTTCCATGAACATACCTTGGCTAAGTTGTACTTGTCAGCTCACTGTAAGAAGAATTTGCATTCAGATGGGGTCATGGGAGAATTGGATTAGGGAATTTAAGTGAAACAGGAGTAAAGGAAGAAAACAACCGAAACTAAGGAAACATGAGCGCAAGATAACCTATAGTCAGGCGTTACGTTCTATATATGGACTGCATGAAATTTATACTCATAAAGTCTATCGTTCTTTAATGAATCAACAACAACAAAATAATGTGTAAGAAACTATCACGGTATATCGTTTTTCGGTGGTTCAAGTAGGAAATAAAAGATCTTTTAATCTGGCTCACACTGCAGCACTAGAGTTCATACCGCACGTAATTATAATATCTGGTTTAAACTGAGGTGACTGTTACATTCCAAGAAAACCTAGCTGACTGAACCGGTTTTGAAAAAAAAATGTCTAGGTTTAATATTTTATTAGGCATTCATTCTGAGTTTTCTCTATATCCTGAGGTGAAGTTGTAACGTACGGCCTTTGTATCATGTAGTTATTAGTTGTTTTACAGGTTGTAAATTATGCCATCTATCTATCTATCTATCTATCTATCTATTTCTCTCTCTCTCTCTCTCTCTATACCGGCCGGTACATACATATATAGGTATATCATTAAATCTATCCATTATTGTCGGTCTACAGGCAAATAATCCTTCTGAATGAAGTGACATGATTTGTTTAATGTAAGTAATAACTCTGGCAGTTCTGCGTTTGTTTCATTAGCTCTAAAAATCACTTAAACTGCTGTTATAACACTGTGTGCAACACATAATACTGATCTCTGGCTTTGTTTCAGAGTTGAATGACCATTTTCGTGACCCTCTACATGAGAATACTTGAGCTGATGTATAATGAAGATAGATTATAAGGTAATAAAGCCTTTCCCCATTTCTTCCCTCTACCCACCCCAACACACAATGCATCACTGAATGGCAAAATTATGAGTAATATTTGTAAACATATAAACAACCTTACCTTTTCTTGTGACTTAGATAAACTCAGGATTAACAAACCGCAGACGAGTGCTGATAACAATAATCTGAAAAAAAAAAAAAAAAAAAAAATCACACACACCGACTGCCAAAATTATGAGCAACATCTGCAAACACAAAAACAACCTTTGGTTTTCTGGTGACTCAGATAAACAAAGACCAACAAATAGCATATCAGAGTTGATGATATGAACACTACTCTGAGCAAACAGTTCTTACCTGAAACAAGAATCTGTTTTTTTTTTTTTTTTATGCAAGAAGAAGGAACCAAAGGCCAGGATCCCGCAAACCGTTCCCTACATGAAAAAACAAAAACAATACAAAAGAGAGCCAAATTCAAGATCCGATCATTTCAAGATGCCTGGACGCACTGCGTTTGAAAGACTTGAGATCATAGGAAGTAGGAAATACAGACAGAGGGAGACAGTTCCAGAGTTGACCTGTTGCATAAATGAAAGATTGGGAGTAACGGTTAACTCCTGCATTAGAGAGCTGGACAGAAAAGGGATGAGAGTTTATTACTAGACGGGTGCTAAGCATCCGTCGTAGAGGTGGAGGGATGCAAGCAGACAGTTCAGAGGAGCAGTGACCATTGAAGTAGCGATAGAAAAGAAATAAAGATGCAACAGTGCGGCGAAGAGACAGAGGTTGAAGGGAGTCAGTGAGAGGAGGAAACATGATAAGACGAAAAGCCTTTGACTCCACCCTATTGAGAAGAGATGTATGTTTTTTTTTTTTTTTTAATGCGAGGAAGAAGGAACCAAAGGCCATGAGCCCGCAGTAACAGTTCCCTCCAAGAGAAAAACAAAATACAATATAGAGCCAAATTCAAGATCCGATCATTTTGAGATGCCTGGACACACTGCGTTTGAAAGACTGGAGATCATAGGCAGCAGGAAATACGGACAGAGGGAGACAGTTCCAGAGCTGACCTGTTGCATAAATGAAAGGCTGGGAGTAACGGTTAACTCTTGCATTAGAGAGTTGGACAGAAAAAGGATGAGAGTTTGCTGCTTGACGGGTGCTACGCGCCCGTCGTAGAGGTGGAGGAATGCAAGCAGACAGTTCAGAGGAGCAGTGACCATTAAAGTAGCGATAGAAAAGAGATAAAGATGCAACAGTGCGGCGAAGAGACAGAGGTTGAAGGGAGTCAGTAAGAGGAGGAGAGTTAATGAGACGAAAAGCCTTTGACTCCACCCTATTGAGAAGAGCTGTATGTGGGGAGCCTCCCCACACATGAGAGTTGTACTCCACACAGGGGCGGATAAAACCCCTGTATAGAGTCAACAATTGTGCAGGGTAAAGAAAGAGCGGAGTCGGCTTAGCACACCCAATCTCTTGGAAGCAGATTTTACAAGAGATGTAATATGATCTTTCCAAGATAAGTCCCGAGTAAATGAAACCCCAAGCATGTTCAAGGATGATGCAGGATTAAGCTGAATATTATTAAACATTAGTGGGTATACCTGTGGAAGATTTGGTCGGGTTGATAGGTGTAAGAACTGAGTCTTGGATGCATTAAAGACAACCATATTATTTTTACCCCAGTCAGAGATACGAGCCAAATCAGACATTAGGTGTGCCACAGCCTCATCCCTTGCTTGTTGAAGTAACTGTTGAGATGGGCGTTGCGGGAACCGAATGGAAAGGTGAAGGGTGGAGTCGTCAGCGTATGAGTGGATAGGGTTAGATGTACAGCTTAGAAGATCATTGATGAATAAAAGGAAGAGAGTTGGTGATAGGACAGAGCCCTGAGGAACACCACTGTTGATAGATCTAGGAGAAGAGCGATGGCCGTCTACAACAGCGGCTATAGAACGACCAGAAAGGAAGCTAGCGATGAAGGCACAGATAGAAGGATAGAAACCGTAGGAGGGCAGTTTGGAAATTAAAGATTTATGCCAGACTCGATCGAAAGCCTTTGAGATGTCAAGTGCAATGGCAAAGCTTTCGCCAAAGACCCGAAAGGAGGATGACCAGGAGTCTGAAAGGTAGGTGAGAAGATCGCCAGTGGAGCGTCCCTGACGGAACCCATACTGACGATCGGAAAGAAGGTTGTGATAGGAAAGATGCCTTAAAATTTTTCTATTAAGAATTGACTCGAAAACTTTTGAAATACAGGACGTTAAAGCAATTGGACGATAGTTGGAGGGTTGGGAGTGGTCACCCTTCTTTGGGACAGGCTGAATGAGAGCAAACTTCCAGCAAGAAGGAAAGGTACAAGTTGACAGACAAAGGCGAAAGAGTTTGCCTAGGCAGGGTGTAAGCACAGAAGAACAGTTCTTGAGAACAACAGGAGGGACCCCATCAGGCCCATATGCCTTGTTAGTACTGACGCCAGTGATGGCAGAAAATACATCAACTGAAGAAATTTTAATGTCAGCCATGAGGAAGTCAGAGGGGGGAAGTGATGGAGGAACAGCACCGGAATCGTCTAAGGTACAATTGGAGGAGAAAGTCTGTGCGAAGTGATCTGCTTTATCAGTAGAAGAAATAGCTACAGAACCATCAGAGTAGAAAAGAGGAGGGAAGGATGATGAGGTAAAGTTGTTAGAAAGATTTTTGGCAAGATGCCAGAAGGAGCGGGAAGAATTCGAGTCGGAGAGTTGAGAGCATTTAGTATGGATGAAATTATTTTTAGTAGAGCGAAGAACAGACTTAGCACGATTCCGGGCAGAAACGTAAAGATGATGTGATTCAGGTGTGGGTTGGCTCCGGTACCTTTTGTAGGCCCTCTCCTTGTTGCGGACAGCATTAGAACAAGCATGATTAAACCAAGGCTTTCTTGCATTAGTCAAAGGATATGAGAAAGGAATGTGTGCTTCCATGCCCGAGAGAATAACCTCCGTAATGCGCAAGGCACACTCAGATGGCTCACGGCCATGGAAGCAATAATCATGCCAGGGAAAATCAAAGAAGTACTGCCTGAGGGCCTCCCAGTCCGCGGCTCCAAAATGCCACAGACGACGTTTCACTGGAGGGTCCACAGGCCGTACCGGAGTGATAGGACAGGTTAAGGTAATAAGGTTGTGATCGGAGGAGCCCAATGGAGAGAAAAGATTAACAGAGTAAGCAGAAGGATTAGTTGTGAGGAAGAGGTCAAGTATGTTGGAGCTCTCTCCAATGCGGTCAGGGATACGGGTAGGGTGCTGTACAAGCTGCTCTAGGTCATTAAGGATAGAAAAGATGTAGGCTTGTTCACCAGGTGGATCCGTAAAAGCAGAGGAGAGCCAGAGGTGGTGGTGAACATTGAAATCTCCAAGAATTGAGATTTCAGAGAAAGGAGAAATGGATAGAATGTGTTCCATCGTAGAAGTAAGATAGTCGAAGAATTTTTGATGGTCAGTAGAATTAGGGGATAAGTAAACAGCACAGATATATTTAGTCAGAGAATGACATGAAAGCCGAAGCCAGAGTGTGGAGAATTCAGAAGAATCAAGTTCAGGAACATGAGAGCAAGATAAGTCGTTGCGTATATATACACAACAGCCACCTTTGGCTTTGAAATGAGTATAGAGAAAGTAGGAGGATACAGAAAAGGGTTTGCTGTCAGTTGCCTCAGACAGCTGAGTCTCCGTTAGAAAAAGAAGGTGAGGTTTAGAGGAGGAGAGGTGGTGCTCAACAGAGCGAAAGTTAGAGGAAAGGCCGCGAATGTTGCAGAAATGAAGAATAAGAGAGTCAGACCGTGGTTCCAGGCACCTTGAGTCGTCACCGGGAGACGGGCAAATGGTGGGGGCATTTATGGTCCCCCTCCCTGGGGACTCCGAGGCTTGATAAGACGACGCCATTTTGGTAAATTTTGAATAGGAAGTGTAGTGTGTACTGCGCATGTAGTTTGGTGAAGATAGATAGAGAAATTTGTACTGGAGAGCATGCTGGCCTACTCTCTGTGTAACTGAGACACTGAAAAAGTTCAGCAAAGGGGGATGGTCAGGAACTAGTCCTAAGGGCTGATGAAACGGGAGCTCCAGCACTCCCTGTCATCAGCTTTCCATCCACCTCGGGAGTACTGCCCTGCTCGACTGGGGGAGTCCCCCCATACATGAGAGTTGTACTATAAACAGGGGCGAATAAAACCCGTGTATTAGGTCAACAACTATGCAGGGGTAAAGACGGTACGGAGTTGGCTTAACACACCTAATCTCTTGGAAGCAGATTTTACAAGAGATGCATTATGATTTTTCCAAGATAAGTCCCGAGTTAATGAAACCCCAAGCACGTTAAAGGATGATGCAGGATTGAGCTGGATATTATTAAACCTTAGAGGGTTAACTGTAAACACATGGTATTTCATTACTCAGAGGCCCAAGGATAACGTCAGTACATCTATTATTATTGAATGGACTTAAACGAAATTGTGTACCAATCTGTGCTAATCATATACGGTACTGCTTTTGGGAAACTCCCCATCCCTTGAACTTCGAGACAAATGCAGGGAATGAAATGCTTCCCTCTCACCAATGAAACGCTGAGTGGGCATCCGTTGGTCACCTACACTGATACAGTGATCATGACACTCGATGAGTGACCGCTGATTTCTAATTATCCTGATTAAACGAGATTCTTTTCCTGGTTGTGGGAACATCTTAAAGGAAAAGGATTTACAAACATGCACTGGATATTTGATTAGGTAAAAAAAAAAGAACATTATGAGGGAGAACGCAGCCACCCCCGACGAAAAGTTGCAGCGAAAATTCTTCAGTTTGGAAAACCAAGTTTAGTTATAATTAAATGATAACTGTGGCTGCTTTCAAAACTTTGTGTAACTGTGGATACATTCTAATGAAATGAAGAAATGAAATACAGGGTACTAATCTTCATCCAAGGCTATTCAATAAGGAGATAAGTATTTAATACAAGTATTATTGCAGGACCTCAGATTTGTAGATCACCCTGTAGAATGCTACCATAACAATATTATACTCCCATATCCATATGCAAAACGCTGTTTTTTCATGATGCCTTATATTTTAATTCTCCTTATATGAAAATAATTATATTACTATGTGCTACTTTATCACTGTTAGGTGTTCATTCATATTCTTACCTTCGGCGATAACCTGCAGGTCAGTAAGTGGCCAGAGCTCTTCTTCTTCTTCTTCTGCTTCTGGTTGATTTTTTAAAAGAAGGCCTTTGGAGACAAAGTGGTACCATATACGGCAATCTGAAATATGGAGAATTCAAATCTGCCACCAGCTGACACCTGAGGTGGCACCATCTAGCGACAACTTTAGTAAAAGTGATTAAATTAAGCCTACTGAGACAAAAGTGGTCCCATATAAGATTATTTGACATGGAGAATCCAAATTTGCTGTCAGCTGACACCTGTGGTGGTGTCATCTAGCAACAACTTTGGTAAAAGTTCTTCATTTAAGCCCATTGAGACAGAAAAGTGGTCCCATATATGGTTCTTTGATATGGAGAATTCACATTTGCTGTCAGCTGACAACTGTGGTGGTGCCATCTAGCAGCAACCTCGGTAAAAGTTCTTCATTTAATTCCAGCCTCGCTGCAGGGTCCAGAGCAAATCTACTCTTGTTCTGGCTTTGTATCACTTGTCACCAAAGAATCTATTTGTGTGTGTTAAAACTCAGCCATAGTGTTATGACAGGCCCTTCCATTTTTCTAGCACTGAGTGTGATTTATAATGGATGATATCGAGTGACAGCGTTGGCAGGGATTTGGCTGAGTGTGTGTGGGTAAGTACCGGTGGTGGTGTGCGGGTGTATTTGCTTTAGTCCTGATGGTGGTTGAGTCCATTTTGGTAAGAGCTGCTAATGTTTGCATGTGTTCGAGTGAGTGCTGGTGATAGAACAAGTGCTGATGGTGGCTTGGAAACAGGCCTGTCTATGCTCACTGATCAGGGATAATACAATATAAATTAAAGGTGTACTGTAGGTCAGTGAAATTCTGAGTACTGATGTAACACGGAATGCCCTTGGTGTGGTTGGATATGACAGTAAATCAACACATGTACTATGAGTTTTGATATTTGCTTCAGTAGAATGCAATTATAGTAATTACTTTTCAAAATTTCTCGATATTGCATATTGTGTTTTACTCAATTATCTACGTCTGACGTGCACGCAGCAACTTAGTCACAAAAGGAACCAACAGCTGGGTCAAGGTTTTCTGTAAAACCAAATTTTGACCCCATTTGGTGACCTCACATTTTTCCTCCTCACCAGAGTATTATCTCCCATGTGACAGATATCTTACGTAAAACTGGAGGGCTTCGTCAAAGGCTGGGGTTTATCCCCCAGGCACATTACAGCCACCACAAATTCTTTTTTAAAAAAAAAAAAAAAAAAAAAAAGGCAGATGGGCCTCTACTTGCTCTCGTTGGAAAACAAGGAACACTCAGTCATTTTTAAAAACAATTACTATATTTCTATCCTTAAAAAAGGTCAAGCGAAAATCGTTGGAAAAACCGCTAGATAACCTGCACTTATGCACACATGGTCATACTCAGTCGTCACTATTCCTCAACAAAAGAAGATGTGAGAATAATAAATTCTCCTGAGCAGATTATTAATAAAATACTGTTGCCGTATGATTGGACGATACTGCCTATTGTTTCGTAGCTTTCGTATTGCCTTTTCCTTAATCTTTTTTTTTTTTTGTTCTCACTACACACTAGTATTATTTTATATTATTCATGGAAACTACGTTGATATTTAAAACTCCTAAATAACATACACCTGTCAAGGAGTAATATTAAGGTCGTGCACACAGGGAGAAGTGGGGGGTTTTACCCGCCCCGTTTGGAAAGAATGAAAAAATCGAATGAAAATAATACTAAAAACGCAACTCATTAAATTAATTAAATCCTGTTAAGAGTGTTACGATAGAAAAATAGGAGAAAAAGTTTAAAAGTTCTACAAAATATAAGAAAGAACGAATTAAGAAGTTTCACGAAGGTCCTCAAATGTTTTGTTACCTAAGAGAATAAATGGAAGGTCATGGAAAACTACAAAAAAAAAAAAAAAATGAAAGTTTGTAAAACGTAGTGGAAAAATTTAAAATGTTTCATGTGGGTATATAAACGATACCTCTGTGCAGAGTGAGTTAGTTTACGGTCAGTAATCAGCGAGAGAGGAAGTGTTTTGTTTTTTCCTTTTTTTTTTTTTTGTAGTGAAAGTGAAACAAAGTATTTGGTCGTTTGACCGAATTCTTTGTTTCACTTCCAAGGGTCAGTAGAGTTCAGTTTGTAAATTACCCCCTGAGTTTTTACCTTTTCAGTACTTTAGTCAGGTACAGTACCTAAGTATACCGTATTGGGTTACTTAGTTTAGTGGGTAATTAAGGTGCTCCAATCGGACTGAGCCTGTGCAACTTTACATCCAAGAAGTGGTTGTGGTTATTTGCTCACGTAATGCCAGTCTGGGATGAGTGAGGCTGGTCACTCTTATCTAAAATGTAAGGACCAACTTGCCTAATGCATAGCCTAAGCCCCCTACGCTTCTCATGGAGCAACACAGGATTAGATGAATGAGTGAGTGAAAGTGAATATACTATGTAAAGAAAAAAGTGCAATCCCCCCCCCTTTCAAAAAATCCTGCACACAGCCCTGAGTAATATGCCATATATAAAGCTCAGGGAAGAGCTACAAAGGGGTCCGATGTTATAGCGAATAAAGCTGTTGATGTAATGTGGGAAGGAAAGGACAACTGGCTAAGTAACACTGTTAACGATTGTTGAAGGTGACGCACATTTCTGTGCTGGTGAAGCGCGATAACTTCCAAGACCAAGGTGCCCGAGGTGTGGACTGAGGCTTTTATATGACAATAGCGAAGACAACGAATGAGATTGTAGAGACTGAATATGGGAGTGAGAGTGATGGAAGATCGGTGGAGGGCAATCAGGAGGTAGAAATCAAATCATTCAGGGATCGTGGCGTTTGGGATGGAAATGTGATGGTGTGAATAATGTGGTGAGGTGGAAGATGGCTGAGTTACTGCGCTGATGCAGATATATTTGATCAGGACTGTTCTGATGATGAGATTCATTGCTGTTTTAGCGCAGTTAAAATATTTTCCGCAGAAAATAGATGGGGGCGTTCACCATCCACTCACTAGATATATTGCTGCTGTCGGATGACTGCCCTTTCCTCTCTTCCATCTTTCTTTGCTTTCTTCCGCTTCTGTCTTTCTTCTTCCTTCTGTCTACGGGTGGCTATAGCTCTACTCTGTATGACATGCCAAATGGTTTCCTGGTCACAAGGAAACCATTTACTATGCTGGGTGGTAACCATATATCCACTTTATGGCCCTGGTGGATTAGTGGGTAACTAGGGCGCTCCAGTCGGATTGAGTCTGTGTTAGTTTATATCCAAGGGGTGATTGGGGTTTACTGCTCACGTAATACCATTCAGGGATGAGTGAGGCTGTTCACTCATCTTCAATGTAAGGACCGACTTGCCTAGCCCCAGGTTCCTACGCTTCTCATGGGGCAACACAGGATTAGATGAGGTATGTAATGTATGTATGTAAAAATATTTTACTGTTTTTTTCACGTTTTTTAGCATTATTTTCAATATGTACGTTAAAACAACAAGGAAAAATTTTCACTGTACTGTATTTGTACTCACACCACGAATATGGTAACACTTGTACTTGTGCTCACATCACAAATACGATATATAACATACGCAGTCAAATGTATGTGACAGCAAAATGAGCATCTTTAAATCAGAACTTGTAAATCTGAAGTAGTAAATGAACTACGAGCAAGGACTGCTCAGTTGGGAAACACTGGTAAAGTACGATAATGGTCCAAAAGAACTGCATGAATAATATTCATTTTAAAGTCAAGTTCCTGGCAATAAACTTTAATAAAAGCTCTTTTTAGTATTATTACTTAATGCCAAAAGATACACAGTAACGACACTTTGTCCAGCAACACACCACCCTCCATCACATTCTCGTTTACTCTGTTTCTCACTGACATGCAAGGAAGAATACCTAAACAGATGAAGCTCAGCACCTCTGTTCCTAATCTGTGCCATGAAAAACTATAAACACTGGTGGAGTGGAGACGGACTAAGAGATGTCGTTGAACGCTTTCACATTCTGCATGGTGATGAAGAGGAACGCCATCACGTGGCGACACCAATATATCAGAGCATCTCCACTGCCCGGTTATACAGTCATCATTCTTCTTCCTCCCTATCCCCCGAAATAAAGATGAGGGACTGCTGGAGGATGACAACTTCGGCCTGCAGTTCATTTGGTCCATGTCTAGGTGAGCCTGGATTACAAGTACTACTACTTTTCTCAGCTCTTCTCTCCTTCAAACTCTGTTCTTATTTCCTTCAGTCGGAGGGGTTTTCCTTACTCCTTCACTATGATGACACTTTCTAAAAACTTCACTCACGCTAACACCGGGCGATTCTATTCATTTTTTTTATAACAGAAAAAGGATCAACTGGGGCTATGCTCAAACCCTCCATTGTCAAAAGTTTCCCGTAGCTGAGTAAAATTATCCAGCAGCAATAAAAATGTAATAAAAATCACCTACATGTAAGCTGACGCGAACAATCTGGCAAAAATAAAATAATGATATCATAATGAATGGGCTAATTAAGATTGTCTTTACGTCGTCAATAGATGGGATACCTCTTACACAGAAAAAGCTTCCTGATGATAGGAAGAACAAAATGTATGACAGGTCAACGTAATAAATGAATTAATACTGCAGGGTACCTCCATACAGCCCACAGTCTTTACCCCTTTAACCCGGCACCTCTCAAAAAAGTTGTCACTTATTGTGATTTACATTCACTGGATACTCATTATCTTCTTAGCTTTAGTGCTGCCCCCTCCTCAATAGTTTTTCTGCCACCTCTCATAGTAAACTATCCATATCTCACAACCACCCACGATTTGGGGGGCTACGATTAGTCGGGATAGATCGTGGTCCAGATCGTGAATGTGTGACCTAAGCTTGACTGATGCACTCTCTGCTAAATAAAGTCGTTTGCTCTCTGTCTGAAATAGGATACCAGAGCTGTTTTGATCCAGAGGGAGTTAAAGGTGTCAATATTAAACAGAGACGCAGCCAGAATTTCTTGTGGGAGGCCTGAATTTTAGTGGTCATTAATCAGAAGACACAGCAATTTGGGATGCATAATAAAAGTATCTTGACTAAAAAAAAAAAAAAAGCGTTTAATTTTAAACAGTAACGGAGAAACCCATGGTACAGTCATTACCAGGTGACTGAATATGTAAAAAAAAAAAAAAATGGCTACTTTCCCGTTCAAATTATTAGCATAGGAAGGGGGAGAAATAGGACAGTGACACACCTTGAACCGAATAAAATCGTCTTTCTTTTGCTGGATGATTATACTAAAGTTGTTCTAATCATACATGAGTTAAAAAGCCATGGTGACACGACATAGCCCTGCTTCAGTTTAATATTTGCTTGTATTAGTCAACGCACCATCTGCTCTTTTTACATGTTGCCGAAATAACTTACAAACTGTGAATTGCTGTCAACACATCCAGTCTAAATAACCTCATTAATTCCATATCTCCTGCCTATCTCCTCATATGTAACCCCTTGAAGGTTCATAAGAGCTCCACAGTACAGTAACGAAAACAGCATGCGAACCTTTCTTAGAACACTTACATCCGGGCACACACATATTTCAGAACAACAGATAAATGGCGGTGACGAAATTTAGTGCAAATAAATAGCACAAACAGATAAAGTCAATCCAAAGAGATATTGAAAACACTTTCTGAGCATAATTTACTTTATAGATACACGTGATCATTGTATCACAATTATGGTATAATAAATCAAAGCCCACCTCAAGCATCCAGTTAACGTAAGCACGCGTGCAAACACTCAACAGGCAAATATGTTAAGAGGCAAGTTAATTACACACACACACACACACACACACACACACACACACACACACACACACACACACACACACACACACACACACACACACACACACGATATGGAACAGGAGGCGAAAGAGCCGGAAAGGTAAATAGCCTGGTTTCACTTAACGAAACACTACTTTGCTTTTTACTCCTTGTACTGTACTCCATTTTCCTCGTTAAAGTCATTACTTACTTTGCTGTGCTATATTCCTTCATTAACCCATTTTTTTCGTTTTCCCTCTTGTTCAGTCGTAACCTTAGTCTACTGTACTGGATGCTGTACTATTTAACTCCTCCGGTCTGATTCTGGCTTTTCTTAAGAATATTTTGGTTAGCTCAGAACTGACTTCCTATACTGGAGACTTGAAGAAGGCTACGCCTAACTCGTCCAGTTTGAAAACCGTAACCTCAGCACGAGATAACAGGTGTCTTCCCTATTTTGTTGAATCTGTTCAAATGAGCGGAACCTGGTCAAATTAAGCAGCTATTTATAAAAAGTATATTAAGCACTGCTGTTATTTAATTCAACAAGTTTCTACTGTATTCTCACCTTCTGGTAGGATTAAAATGATTTTCGTTTCGTTGTTTGCTTTTCGTTAAAAAAAAAAAAAAAAAAAAAGTCGCGCCAAAGCTCTTATTCCCGTGCTTTGTGTATTGCTACAATGAGTACCAGACACCACCAGACACAATAAGAAACTCATTAGCTCTCATAAAATCGTAATTTTCGCACCGACTTCATTATAGTATCTTTTAATGACAAATCCTATTTTTGAAAACTTCTCAAGTAAGTGAACCATGTTAAAAACCTAACATCCATAAATTCAGCCTGATGACAGTTTGAAGAATACTTTTGACATTCCTTATACATTTTTACTGTAAATTTGGTGAAGGTCTGTTTCAAATTCTTATATTAATTTTTCATGAGGATTTCAAGAACAACAATTCACATATGTAAGCTAAATATTTCCACAAAACTGCAAGGTTACAGGTGGTCCACAGCCATTTTACATCCCCTACAACCCGCTGGCCTAAGGACTAACGAGCAACCTTCAACAGTGTGATTATTGTTTTCCCTCGCTCGCTTCACTCTCCCCCTCGAATAATACTGTAAGGGCGTCATTTGGGGGATGGCAGCATCAGTAGTAGTAGTAGTAGTAGTAGTATCGTATCAAACGCAACCCCTGCCGGAAACTAAAGCTACATTTCATCTTCCTCTTTTCGGTTGGTGGAGCGGAGCTGAAGGACGTTTGTGCATACATTCAGGTCCTCCATCCCAGGTACCGGTACTTCAGCGTGACCGGAGGATGACTTCTCTCTCCCACCCCCTTTCAGTGGCAGCAAGAAAAAAGTTCAAACTATGTGATCGTGCTGAAGGGATTATTATTATTATTATTTTATGCGAGGGAGAAGGAACCAAAGGCCAGGATCCCGCAATAACTGTTCCTTCCAAGAGAAAAACAAAATATAAGAGGGAGCCTAATTCAAGATCCGATCATTTCGAGATGCCTGGACACACTGCGTTTGAAAGACTGGAGATCATAGGAAGCAGGAAATACATACAGAGACAGTTCCAGAGTTGACCTGTTGCATAAATGAAGGACTGGGAGTAGCGGTAAACTCTTGCATTAAAGAGCTGGACAGAAAAGGCACAAGAGTTTGAAGCCAGACGGGTGCTACGCGCCCGTCGTAGAGGTGGAGGAATGCAAGCAGACAGTTCAGAGGAGCAGTGACCATTGAAGTAGCGATAGAAAAGAGATAAAGATGCAACAGTGTGACGAAGAGACAGAGGTTGAAGGGAGTCAGTAAGAGGGGGAGAGTTAATGAGACAAAAAGCCTTTGACTCCATCCTACTGAGAAGAGCTGTATGTGGGGAGCCTCCCCACACATGTGAGTTGTACTCCACACAGGGGCGGATAAAACCCCTGTATAGAGTCCACAATTGTGCAGGGGTAAAGAAGGAACGGAGTCGGCTTAGCACACCTAATCTCTTGGAAGCAGATTTTACAAGATATGTATTATGATCTTTCCAAGATAAGTCCCGAGTAAATGAAATCCCAAGCATGTTCAACAATGATGCAGAATTAAGCTGAATATTATTAAACATTAGTGGGTACACCTGTGGAAGATTTTGTCGGGTTGATAGGTGTAAGAACTGAGTCTTAGATGCATTAAAGACAACCATATTATTTTTACCCCAGTCAGAGATACGAGCCAAGTCAGACATTAGGTGTGCCATAGCCTCATCCCTTGTTTGCTGAAGTAACTGTTGAGATGGGTGTTGCGGGAACCGAATGGAAAGGTGAAGCGTGGAGTCATCAGCGTATGCGTGGATAGGGTTAGATGTACAGCTTAGAAGATCATTGATGAATAAAAGGAAGAGAATTGGTGATAGGACAGAGCCCTGAGGAACACCACTGTTGATAGATCTAGGAGAAGAACGATGGCCGTCTACAACAGCGGCTATAGAACGACCAGAAAGGAAGCTAGCGATGAAGGCACAGATAGAAGGATAGAAACCGTAGGAGGGCAGTTTGGAAACTAAAGATTTATGCCAGACTCGATCGAAAGCCTTTGAGATGTCAAGTGCAACGGCAAAGCTTTCGCCAAAGTCCCGAAATTAGGATGACCAGAAGTCTGAAAGGTAGGTGAGAAGATCGCCAGTGGAGCGTCCCTGACGGAACCCATACTGACGATCGGAAAGAAGGTTGTGATAGGAAAGATGCCTTAAAATTTTTCTATTTAGAATTGACTCGAAATCTTTTGAAATACAGGACGTTAAAGCAATTGGACGATAGTTGGAGGGTTGGGAGTGGTCACCCTTCTTTGGGACTGGCTGAATGAGAGCAAACTTCCAGGAAGAAGGGAAAGTACAAGTTGACAGACAAAGGCGAAAGAGTTTGCCTAGGCAGGGTGTAAGCACAGAAGCACAGTTCTTGAGAACAACAGGAGGGACCCCATCAGGCCCATATGCCTTGTTAGTACTGAGGCCAGTGATGGCAGAAAATACATCAACTGAAGAAATTTTAATGTTAGCCATGAGGAAGTCAGAGGGGGGAAGTGATGGAGGAACAGCACCGGAATCGTCTAAGGTGGAATTGGAGGAGATAGTCTGTGCGAAGAGATCTGCTTTATCAGTAGAAGAAATAGCTACAGAACCATCAGAGTAGAAAAGAGGAGGGAAGGATGATGAGGTAAAGTTGTTAGAAAGATTTTTGGCAAGGTGCTAGAAGGAGCGGGAAGAATTCGAGTTGGAGAGTTGAGAGTATTTAGTATGGATGAAATTATTTTTAGTAGAGCGAAGAACAGACTTAGCGCGATTCCGGGCAGAAACGTAAAGATGATGTGATTCAGGGGTGGGTTGGCTCCGGTACCTTTTGTAGGCCTTCTCCTTGTTGCGGACAGCATTAGAACAAGTATCTTGACTAAAAAAAAATATATATATAAAAAGCGTTTAATTCTAAACAGTAACGGAGAAACCCATGGTACAGTCATTACCAGGTGACTGAATATGTAAAAAAAAAAAAAAAAATGGCTACTTTCCCGTTCAAATTATTAGCATAGAAAGGGGGACAAGTAGGACAGTGACGCACCTTGAACCGAATAAAATCGTCTTTCTTTTGCTGGATAATTATATTAAAGTTGTTCTAATCATGCATGGGTTAAAAAGCCATGGTGACATGACATAGCCCTCCTTCAGCTTAATATTTGTTTTTATTAGTCAACGCACCATCTGCTGTTTTTACATGTTGCCGAAAAAACTTACAAACTGTGAATTGCTGTCAACACTTCCAGTCTAAAAAACCTCATTAATTCCTTACCTCCTGCCTATCTCCTCATATGTAACCCCTTGAAGGTTCATAAGAGCTCCTCAGTACAGTAACGAAAACAGCATGCGAACCTTTCTTACAACACTTACATCCGGGCACACACATATTTCAGAACAACAGATAAATGGCGGTGACGAAATTTAGTGCAAATAAATAGCACAAACAGATAAAGTCAATCCAAAGAGATACTGAAAACACTTTCTGAGCATAATTTACTTTATAGATACACGTGATCATTGTATCACAATTATGGTATAATAAATCAAAGCCCACCTCAAGCATCCAGTCAACGTAAGCACGCGTGCAAACACTCAACAGGCAAATATATTAAGAGGCACGTTAATTACACACACACACACACACACACACACACACACACACACACACACATACACACACACACACGATATGGAACAGGAGGTGAAAGAGCCGGAAAGGTAAATAGCCTGGTTTCACTTAACGAAACACTACTTTGCTTTTTACTCCTTGTACTCCATTTTCCTCGTTAAAGTCATTACTTACTTTGCTGTGCTATATTCCTTTCGTTAACCCATTTTCTTCGTTTTCCTTCTTGTTCAGTCGTAACCTTAGTCTACTGTTCTGGATGCTGTACTATTTAACTCCTCCGATCTGATTTTGGCTTTTCTTAAGAATATTTTGGTTAGCTCAGAACTGACTTCCTATACTGGAGACTTGAAGAAGGCTACGCCTAACTCGTCCAGTTTGAAAACCGTAACCTTAGCACGAGATAACAGGCGTCTTCCCTATTTTGTTGAATCTGTTCAAATGAGCGGAACCTGGTCAAATTAAGCAGCTATTTATAAAAAGTATATTAAGCACTGCTGTTATTTAATTCAACAAGTTTCTACTGTATTCTCACCTTCTGGTAAGATTAAAATGATTTTCGTTTCGTTGTTTGCTTTTCGTAAAAAAAAAAAAAAAAAAAAAAAAAAAGTCGCGCCAAAGCTCTTATTCCCGTGCTTTGTGTATGGCTACAATGAGTACCAGACACCACCAGACACAATAAGAAACTCATTAGCTCTCATAAAATCGTAATTTTCGCACCGACTTCATTATAGTATTTTTTAATGACAAATCCTATTTTTGAAAACTTCTCAAGTAAGTGATCCACGTTAAAAACCTAACATCCATAAATTCAGCCTGAAGACAGTTTGAAGAATACTTTTGACATTCTTTATACATTTTTACTGTAAATTTGGTGAAGGTCTGTTTCAAATACTTATATTAATTTTTCATGAGGATTTCAAGAACAACAATTCACATATGTAAGCTAAATATTTCCACAAAACTGCAAGGTTACAGGTGGTCCACAGTCATTTTACATCCCCTACAACCCTCTGGCCTGAGGACTAACGAGCAACCTTCAACATTGTGATTATTGTTTTCCCTCGCTCGCTTCACTCTCCCCCTCGAATAATACTGTAAGGGCGTCATTTGGGGGATGGCAGCATCAGTAGTAGTAGTAGTAGCAGCAGTAGTATCGTATCAAACGCAACCCCTGCCGGAAACTAAAGCTACATTTCATCTTCCTTTTTTCGGTTGATGGAGCGGAGCTGAAGGACGTTTGTGCATACATTCAGGTCCTCTGTCCCAGGTACTTCAGCGTGACCGGAGGATGACTTTTCTCTCCACCCCCTTTCAGTGGCAGCAAGAAAAAAGTTCAAACTATGTGATCGTGCTGAAGGGATTATTATTATTTTTATTTTATGCGAGGGAGAAGGAACCAAAGGCCACGAGCCCGCAATAACTGTTCCTTCCAAGAGAAAAACAAAACATAAGTGGGAGCCTAATTCAAGATCCGATCATTTCGAGATGCCTGGACACACTGCATTTGAAAGACTGGAGATCATAGGAAGCAGGAAATACATACAGAGACAGTTCCAGAGTTGACCTGTTGCATAAATGAAGGACTGGGAGTAGCGGTTAACTCTTGCATTAAAGAGCTGGACAGAAAAGGCGTAAGAGTTTGAAGCCAGACGGGTGCTACGCGCCCGTCGTAGAGGTGGAGGAATGCAAGCAGACAGTTCAGAGGAGCAGTGACCATTGATGTAGCGATAGAAAAGAGATAAAGATGCAACTGCGTGGCGAAGAGAGAGAGGTTGAAGGGAGTCAGTAAGAGGAGGAGAGTTAATGAGACAAAAAGCCTTTGACTCCATCCTACTGAGAAGAGCTGTATGTGGGGAGCCTCCCCACACATGTGAGTTGTACTCCACACAGGGGCGGATAAAACCTCTGTATAGAGTCCACAATTGTGCAGGGGTAAAGAAGGAACGGAGTCGGCTTAGCACACCTAATCTCTTGGAAGCAGATTTTACAAGATATGTATTATGATCTTTCCAAGATAAGTCCCGAGTAAATGAAATCCCAAGCATGTTCAACAATGATGCAGGATTAAGATGAATATTATTAAACATTAGTGGGTATGTCTGTGGAAGATTATGTCGGGTTGATAGGTGCAAGAACTGAGTCTTTGATGCATTAAAATCAAGATTATTTGTACCTCAGTCAGAGATATGAGCCAAGTCAGACATTAGGTGTGCCATAGCCTCATCCTTTGTTTATTGAAGTACCTGCTGAGATGGGCGTTGCGGAAACCGAATGGAAAGGTGAAGCGTGGAGTCATCAGCGTATGAGTGGATGGGGTTAGATGTACAGCTTAGAAGGTCATTAATGAATAAAAGGAAGAGAGTTGATGATAGGACAGAGCCCTGAGGAACACCACTGTTGATAGATCTAGGAGAAGAACGATGGCCGTCTACAGCAGCAGCTATAGAACGACCAGAAAGGAAGCTGTAGATGAAGGCACAGATAGAAGGATAGAAACCGTAAGAGGGCAGTTTGGAAATTCAAGATTTACGCCAGACTCGATCGAAAGCCTTTGCAATGTCAAGTGCAATGGCAAAGCTTTCGCCAAAGTCCCGAAATTAGGATGACCAGGAGTCTGAAAGGTAGGTGAGAAGATCGCCAGTGGAGCATCCCTGACGGAACTCATACTGACGATCAGAAAGGTTGTGATAGGAAAGATGCTTTAAAATTTTTCTGTTAAGAACTGACTCGAAAACTTTTGAGATAGAGGACGTTAAAGCAACTGGACGATAGTTAGAGGGTTGGGAATGGTCACCCTTCCTTGGGACTGGCTGAATGAGAGCAAACTTCCAGCAAGAAGAAAAGGTACAAGTTGATAGACAAAGGTGAAAGAGTTTACTTAGGCGGGGTGTAAGCACAGAAGCACAGTTCTTGAGAACAAAAGTAGGGACTCCATCAGGCCCATATGCCTTGTTAGTATTGAGGCCTGTGATGGCAGAAAATACATCAGCTGAAGAAATTTTAATGTCAGTCATGAGGAAATCAGAGGGGGGAGGAACAGCACCGGAATCGTCTAATGTAAGGCGGAATTGGAGGAGAAAGTCTGAGTGAAGAGATCTGCTTTACCAGTAGAAGAAATAGCTACAGAACCATCAGAACAGAAAAGAGGAGGGAAGGTTGATAAGATAAAGTTGTTAGAAAGGTTTTTGGCAAGGTGCCAGAAGGAGCGGGAAAAATTCGAATTGGAGAGTTGAGAGCATTTAGTACGGATGAAATTATTTTTAGCAGAGCGAAGAACAGACTTAGCATGATTCCGGGCAGAAACACAAACAAGATTTGATTCAGGGGTGGGTTGGCTCCGGTACCTTTTACAGGCCCTTTCCTTGTTGCAGACAGCATTACAACAAGCGTGATTAAATCAAGGCTTTCTTGCATTAGTCAAAGGATATGAGAAGGGAATGTGTGCTTCCATGCCCGAGAGAATAACCTGCGTAATGCACAAGGCACACTCAGATGGCTCCCGGCCATGGAAGCAATAAACATTCCAGGGAAAATCAAAGAAGTACTGCCTGAGGGCCTCCCATTCTGCAGCTCCAAAGTGCCACAGACGACGTTTCTTTGGAGGGTCCACAGGCCATACCGGAGCGATAGGACAGGTTAAGGTGATAAGGTTGTAATCGGAGGAGCCCCACGGAGAGAAAAGATTAACAGTGTAAGCAGAAGGGTTAGTTGTAAGGAAGAGGTCAAGTATGTTGGAGCTCTCTCCAAGGTGGTCAGGAATACGGGTAGGGTGTTGCACAAGCTGCTCTAGGTCATTAAGGATAGAAACGGTGTAGGCTTGTTCACCAAGTGGATCAGCGAAAGGAGAGGACCGCCAAAGATGGTGGTGAACACTGAAATCTCCAAGAATGGAGATTTCAGAGAAAGGAGAAATGAATAGAATGTGTTCCATCGTAGAAGTAAGATAGTCGAAGAGTTTTTGATAGTCATTAGAATTAGGGGATAAGTAAACAGCACAGAAGCCAGAGTGTAGAGATTTCAGAAGAATCGAGTTCAGGAACACGAGAGCAAGGGAAGTCGTTGCGTACATATACACAACAGCCACCTTTGGCTTTGAAATGAGTATATAGAAAGTAGGAGGATACCGAAAAGGGTTTGCTGTCAGTTACCTCAGACACCAGCATTCCCCGTTAATATTCATACTCATTCTTCCTTCGTACCATATTTTTACTCCTCACTGCCTCCTTAACGCCCGTCTCGTTCTCCATGTTTCTCTTACTCTTTGCTCTTAACCCACTTAATTCGAGGATATCCACTGTGTATTATTTTCGTTATCTCTAGACGGTTATGTTCGTCTTAGGAGACTAGTCTCACTACTTGGACACACTCCCAAACTGAGTGAAATCGACTTAAGTCGGCATATACTCATGCAATTAATACGCCATTGTAGTTTTGGAAGTTACAGGCAGCGTTACATCTTTTTTTTTTTTTTTTTTTTCCTGGAAATGATTCCTATGGTAGTTCTGTTTTGGTGATATTTTCTTGGCAGCCTTTATAGATAAACTGCAAAACGAGTCTGTCATGCTCCTGTCGCTAGGGTACATCGTCAGCAACCCCGAAAATGTCGCCTGGGAGAAGCTGCCACAAAAGTTACTCTTGTGACACCGCCTGCTCAATACTCTTGCTCTTGCCCTGAAGGAATATTCACCTACAAACCTACAGTCACCTCTCTTTCATTTGTTTTTGCAGGACGAGCAAGAGACGTAGGAGGAGTCAGCACTCCCCTTTCTCTGTCCATCCTATAACTAATGAAATATACAATAATTTTCCTCGTGTGTGGATGTATATCTGTTTTACCTGAAGGAATAAGATACGGGACGACTCTACGCTCTCCGTTCCTTCGTCGTTCCTGTTAGAAAAAAAAATCAGTTACGAGACTGATCTAATCGTTAGTCAGTAAATCACATTCCTTCTCGCCAAGCTCTCAGGGGAGTCGTCTTGTTTTATTATCCTTATGTCATTTCACAGTCAGGTATTACAGTCATACTCTTCTCAGTAACAAACAGTCCCGACAGAACGATTAGGTGAGTTGCTGTTTGTACTCCTTTGTACTCGTTAAACCCCACACAGATCAGTTCTCCATCCCACGTCTCATTCAGCACTCCCTCCCGCCCCTTACTTTCTCCTCCTTCCTCCCATTTCGTGCTCTATCTCCACCTCTTACTCTCCTCCGCTCCTTCCTCCCTTTAATCTGCTTCCTCCAACCACAACTTACCCTCAACTCCTTCTCTCATTTAACTCGCCAGTCACCACACTCATGCTACTCCGTCTTCTTCCCTTTGCGAATTGAGGGGTGGGAGACTGTCATGCATTATTTATCATATATATACGAGTACATCTCGTAACTGGAAGAACCCGAGTTCGATTCAATGGCCAGTTAGATTTATGGACAAAGCCTGTTTCTTCTCTGTCCCTGTTCACCAAACAATACAATTGGGGTCTTGAATGTAAATAGACTATTGTGGGTCTTATTCTAAGGAAGATTAGGACTTTGCAAGAACTGACTTTCTGCCTTGATCCGCCTGTACTTGACATTAGTCTTCTTTTTCTTCTTCTGCTTCCTCCTCCTCCTCCTCCTCCTCCTTCTTCTTCTTCTTCTTCTCCCCCTCCTTCTCTTCTTCTTCTTCTTCTTCTTCCTGATCTTCCTCCTCTTCTTCTTCTCCTCCCCCTATTTCCCAAAAGCACCGCCAACAACCCCATCCTCCCACCAGTGGATCCTTTCATCATACATTCCTTCAGATAACACTTCATCAGGCCGAGTGCCCTGAGAGAGGTTGAAAGTAAAAAGAGTAGGCATATGCGTGTGTGTTACAGAGCAGGCGCTTATTCAAAGTGAACTATGTAAGGAAATGTCTAAAAACACAACACTGGCTGCATACAGTATGGGCTTTGTTTACGAAACTATTCCTAGAAACAACAGAAACAACTTGAAAGCTTCGAGAACGAGATGGCATTGGCTATTATTGCATATCTAATTTTTCCTTCTCTTGAATAACCCTGTACAGCTGTATTTATTAAGCTTTCACTCACAGTTAACTGCAATTGCCATTTCGGTTTTCGCTCCCTGCCCATCTTTTAGCCCTCAGACCTCGGTAGGCTTCACAGTGGCGAGTATTTATGGGTGAGCTGGAGTAAGGAGAGGAATGGGGAGGCCGTGGATTATACGGAGGTATGGGGTGGAGAGACATATGATGTAAGCAGGTGCAAGTTGGAGAGAGAGTGGCCAATTAGTGGAGGACAGGATGACATGGAGGCGATTCAGTTCTGGCCATTCCTTCCGGGACTTATGAACCTAACTGAAGATAGATAAAGAGAGCAAAACTGTATAGAGTTTTCCAGGGTGCAGTACAGTTTACATTCTGGACTATTCATTGCTTCTTGTTCCGTTGAGGTTGAACCGTTGAAGTGGTGCCCATTGAACAAGAAAGAAATTTTCGAGTGGAGTTCTGGTACGAGATAATACCACGACAAGAAAAGGGCGACATTCAATTTATCTTTAAGGCAATTAATTTTTTACTGGGCGCCATTAATTTCACTTGACCAAAAAGGAATCCCGTTCGAAATATCTGCAGAAACGTTTGGATCACTGTTCCAAAGTTTACAAACAATAGGATTCGCGCACGTCTGTCTGTGTGTGTGTGTGTGTGTGTGTGTGTGTGTGTGTGTGTGTGTGTGTGTGTGTGTGTGTGTGTGTGTGTGTGTGTGTGTGTGTGTGTGTGTGTGTGTGTGTGTGTGTGTGTGTGTGTGTGTGTGTGTGTGTGTGTGTGTGTGTGTGTGTGTGTGTGTGTGTGTGTGTGTGTGTGTGTGTGTGTGTGTGTGTGTGTGTGTGTGTGTGTGTGTGTGTGTGTGTGTGTGTGTGTGTGTGTGTGTGTGTGTGTGTGTGTGTGTGTGTGTGTGTGTGTGTGTGTGTGTGTGTGTGTGTGTGTGTGTGTGTGTGTGTGTGTTAATTTTTATGCGACTGTCAAAACACACCTAAAAAATAAAATCTGCTATACACTTAACCCCTTGCAGACGGTGAAGTCTTTTGTAGATTATAGTTGCTATCTCCAGACGATTCATTCAACTTCGAAAGATCCCAAGTACTGAAAAAGTTAATGAAGGTTTTATCTGTGCCCTCAGACCCTAAGATACGTAAAATAGTTTCAAAGATGAATTAAAGCATTTGGTAATAGCAAGAAGAAAATGAAGAAGATACGTCACCTGAGTCAAAACGTTATATCAAATGTCTGCGATATTCCCTACATCGCACAATCACTCCAACTCACATTTCGCATCATTTCCAGTTACAGTCCGTACTTCCACACTACAGGGGGTAGATTATGGCGTCATTCTGTTCAACCTTACGTCGTACAGTAAAAGGTGTCTTGGTTTATCAACCATATTTTTTTCTCATCCCAAAGCTTCTTACCCGCTCTTGCCCTCGTCGCCCTCTCCTGCCCTCGTCACCCACTTCATCATCACCACTCCTGCCCTTGTCACCACCTCTATCATCGTTAGCACCCCTGCCCTCGTCACCATTCTTGCCCTCGATACCCACATCCCCGCTAAATATCAGCCCTGGTCCCTGTTTACGAGCAAGGGCGAAGCCCTAGCCAGTCTCTCGACCAGTAATGGCATTTTCTTACATACAATATGAGTGACTCGATCCGGCTCGGCCCAACCCTGCCCAGCCCGACCGTAACGCTTTGGAGAAGCTTATATCTCAGCAACCACAGAGCCGATCACTGCGTGATTTGCACCATATGATAGCTCAGTTCTTTAAGATTTGTTTTGACAGATTTCATCACACCCAGGCGGTGCACGTGACACGAGCCAAGGGCAGCATGTCGAGAATCTTCAAAAGAAGGCCACAGATTCGTAAAAGCATGAAACTTGATAGTCAGATAGCCACCAATATACTCTAGGCACCCATGGTGTGTAAGGCGACATTTCAGTGCTTTCTGATTTAAAGGTCTCGCTTGTACCTCGCCGACAAAGGCGTTTTACTGGTGTTTACAAATTCGAGTGTATGCATGATGCCACTTCTCTCCCTCGTACCCTACTTACACTGCCATCCCTCTAACTTTTCTCCTCCCACATCCACCTGACCTACCACACTCATCCCTCTCCTCCCCACCCACCAACACACCCTTGTCCCTCGCCCTTCTCTAGACCAACACCAGCACTCCAAATGCCGTGGGAGCCGCTACCTGCATCAAGACTGGCGATAGTAAGTCCTAACATCACTAGTTGATCTCTTAAGCGTTTACTTTGTTTCTTCTCCTTTCTGTTGACAGGATTCCATCCTTCTGTCATTATTTAGTTTAGTGATTCTAACACTTAGAACAGAAAGAAGTAAAAACTATGAACCTGCAAGTAACGTCCTAGCCAAAGAAAATTAATTCAGCCGAACACCTTCACTTAAGCACTGAATACATTTTTTTGGTATCACTACCATTTCTAAGCATCATCATCATTATCATCCCAGACCCAATTCCTTCCTACTGGGTAAGAAAAGATCCATAAACAAAGGAAGAAAAGGCACAAAAGGAGGATAACCTACAACGCATGCCTTGAGAAATGGGCCACACAATCAGTCACTCTTAATTCACACCATCGAAATCCTGGGTCTGTCTCAACAGCCACTGGAATCCACAAAAAATTTTACTTTGCTTTATTGATGCGTCTATGTAAATTCTTCGACTACAGAATAAAAAAAATGTTTACGCTAGTCATATGCATCTACGTATAAATTTGATCGATTAATTTCGGACCAGTGTTCATTCTTTAGTTTCCTCATCTTCCATATATACCTTGCTTTCATACATACGTGTTACCATTTTACGGATGTTAACACTTGTGTGCGTCTGCATTTAAACGTCTGTCTATCGTATTGCCAGACGCCTCAATCTGTAAGGGGTGACCCCAAACAAATCGCCTCCATGTCGACCTGTCCAACGCCATTTCATTGCCTTGCTCCCAGTTCACACCCCTCTCTTTCATATACCTCTCCATGCCATCCCTTCATCTCATCCTCGGCCTTCCCCTCCCTCTCCCTCCTTCCACCTCACTCGCATACATTCTCCTGGTTAGTCACTCGCTCTCCATCCTCTCCACATGGCCAAACGTCACACACACACGTAAACGTAATTCATCTATTTTATGCATTTGTTAATTCCTTAGCTCTTTCTCAATTTCATACTCGCTTACTCACACACTTATGTAACACATCTAGTGTCCATCCGCCTTCTTGGTCTACCACGCCTCCTTCCACCTACAGGCTCATTCACATGTACTGTACATTTTTACAAGACTCTGTACAGTACATCCACTCTCTCAGTATGATTACACCATCAAAGACCATCCCTGTCTACCTTATCAGAAAATTTTCTTGGCGTCATCCCCCTGAGCCCAAAGGATACATGGCGTGAGCAGCGCCTCTGGACTCGTGTTTCTATATATCTGCTTCAGTCACTTCCTAGCATTGCACAAGACGGCCTTAACCTTTGGGTAAAGGATCCAAATAAAATACTGTTATGTCGCTTTAGTCACAGTAAATACTTAAGTCTTCAGGCGACGCTTATGGATTCGATAAGCTTGCTACTCTCTCTCCCTCCCTCCCTCCCTCCCCCGTGTGTGTGTGTGTGTGTGTGTGTGTGTGTGTGTGTGTGTGTGTTTACAAATTCTTTAGACGTTACCGGTTTCCCTGTGCTCTTATATCCATAGTCCTCTGTTTTCTCGGACCCTGTCAGCCCGAATACGTCTTTTGTATCTCATTGTTCTTGCTGACAAACGAATTCATTAAGCTAAGGGGAACGGACTCCCTAGCTGTGAAGGGATTAATGAAGGTTGTATCCGATCCCACTTGTTAGTAACGTTTTTCCCAGGTTGGATAATATCGCCTGGAGATAGCAAGAATGAAACAAAATACGTCATCGGATAAAAGGGGCAAAATATGTTCGTATTTTTTTTACTTCTAACACATTGTTTTAGACGCTTTTCTGTTTCATTTTGCCAAATCATAATAGGCGAATTAATCCTCCCATTAAAGTTGGTGGCTCTTGTAATGGCAGTATATACTAAAAATAATTTTATTATATGTGTGTCTTGGTGTGAGGAATTCCGTCATCCACAACCCGATTCCAGTGAGCCACTAATTAATCTTCGTCCAATGCTTTAATGCAATGTTGTGACACTCTCAGACCAAGCTGATTATATACTTAGCAAGGAAAATAGTTACGAAGGAAGGGTTGGGGAAATGTGTTTAGAGTTCCCATTGCATGCTGGGGCTAAAATGAAATAAACTGCCTGACAGTATTTTGAAATAAATGAAATTAGGCCACTAGCATTCCACTATTCATTTCGAATTTATTATTTTTTTTTAAGGAATGGACGTTTTTGAGACAACCTGTTCTTTCCTGAAACATCATAAATTAATCGCCGGGTTTTCTGGCAAAAAGGACATAGGCTAACTTCATTCCTTTAAACCAAGTGGAGTACACTACTCTTGTAGGCATGATACTGTATAACACAATACTATATGTAACTACCGTATGTAACTATATAGCTATAGGTAACAATATGTAAAAGAGGTACTGTATTGTTAATATGCCTATGTCATGATGTATGGAATTCGGTCATCCACAATCAGATTTCCAATGAGCCACTAATTAATCTTCGTCCAATGCTTTAGTGCAATGTTGTTACACTCTCACACCAAGCCGATTAGACACTAAACAAGAAAAACAGTTACTGATGAAGGGTTGGGGTAATGGGTTTTGAGTTCCCCTGGCGTTCTGGGGCTATAATTACTTAACAGTACCTTGATAGAAATGAAATTAGCCTACTAGCATTCCGGCATTCTTTTCGAATTTACTTTTTTAAAGTAATGAATGTTTTTGAGACAATCTGTTCTTTCCTGAAACATCATAAATCACTCGTTGGGTTTTCTGGCGAAAAGGACATTACCCCTTCCTATAAACAAAGTGCGGTACACTACCATACTCTCGCCTATCCTTTTCCAAGTGCGATAACCAATACTGCCCTCGCTAGTCACTATAATGTGGCTTCGTTTCCTTTACTCATCTATATCTGTCAAGTTTATTTTTAACCTCTCTCCTTCAAAATTATTATTTTAAGCATGATGTTCACAAGTAGCTTCACTCAGAATCTTCTCAGTTTCAATTACATGTTGCCTAATGTGGACGTGTAAGCAGGAGTGTCTGTACGCATATTTATGTACAGTATGTATGTATGTATGTATGTATGTATTTATGTTGTAACTGCTTAAATATAATTGAAGAATACAGTACGTGTGAGTGAATAGCACAGTGGTTGATAATTGATTGATGGAATGCAGTGTACTAGTTGCTATCTAAAAAGAGCCCAAGCAAGGAACACGAATACAGAGGGAGGAAAAAAACAAAATTTAAACTTTAAATAAGACTATGGAAACTGAAACAATGAAACAAATGCGTTCGGGGGCAGAATGCTAATCGTCAACCAAATTATATTTTGGATAAAGTACAATCAAAGACAAAAGCCTTGTCGTGAGATTTGATGAAAGCATATGTTGAAAGACTCAAGTTTTGGAATTTGATGCACTGTGCTTTGTGGCATACGGACGGTTGGTAGCACTGATATGAGATGCTACTTGCTCCAGGCAGCGAACCTGTCGATGCAACCAAACGTTTGGTACGTAACTAAGCGAAACATACCTATACATTGTTTTTCAGACTGCCATTTTTACTTGATATATATGGATCGATTCTCTCTCTCTCTCTCTCTCTCTCTCTCTCTCTCTCTCTCTCTCTCTCTCTCTCTCTGCTGTCATGTCAGCAACAATGCAATTCAATTATCTAAAGAACTGTCCATAAGTAATTTCTCCTTCAAAATTTATTTAACTTCTACTTAGCTTGAGCTGATTACTATGAGCTGTGATTGTCATTATTTGTCAGTGTTATCACACAAAGTTGTCCAAACTGTTCTACATATGAGGATAGAGCTAATGTACAGATATAAGGGAATGCTTTGTTAAGAATAGCGAATTAATCCAACAGGCTGGAGTTTGAACACATAAAGAAGACAAAAATCTATCCTCAACTATTTGTCTGCTTCACTCTAGGTGAATTTCAACTCTTACGGCTTAAGCACTTCTTGCAGGTGCTGCCTTCCATTGTTGTGATAATTTCTTGGTACTGTGGTGATGTGGTAACACTAGGTAAACCTGAACGATAAACCTTCTCCATTGTGTCTTTCTCTCGAAATCGCCTAATCCACTTTCTACGGTTCTGCTTACACCGAATGTTCACTATCTGATTGGTATCCTCTCCCTCCCTTTCTAAATAAAGGTAGATCATACCCTGTTTCATCTCCCTAGAAGTTAGGTGCATGATGCTTTCCCTCTCCAAACCAAGGTATATACTAGGTCTGCTTGACATTCTGTGGTAAGATGCAAGATGTAACGGCTAGGCATCCATCACGTGTCCGAATAGGATTCACTGTCCTCTCTCGGATGCAGCAGTTTTCGGAAATTGATGCTAAAGCTCAGGAATTTATTGGGTTCATTTATACCGTCATCCCATCACTAGCAGATATGAGCTTAAGGAAGTCATGGTAGCCAACCACGAATAAGTAACAGTGGTAGAACTCTCATAATGTTTAACGTGTTACACTTAATTTTCAAACAAAACAGCGACGTGACTTCTGTTTTTGATTGTATAAGTTACCTAGAAACCAAATTTTGAAGAAAATTCGGAAAACTATTCTGGATTCAGCTTCCGCGTTTCGAAAAGAGCCAGCTCATATTAAAAAAATATATGTGGCAGCTGACATTCTGCCGCCTTTGATCAAATCCTCACTAAAAGTAACAGCCTTCTGCACATCCCCATAGTTGCTATTTCCTGAAAGTTTGGTGAAAATTCGTCTATTACTTTTCGAGATTTGGTAGTAACACACACACACACACACACACACACACACACACACACACACACACACACACACACACAAACTGTATCCTCTCGCCTTGCTAATGGCGTGCGATAAAAAAAGAAAGTGCTGGCAAACACAAAATATGCTGACAAACTCTAAGTAAATAAGACTACACCACAACGCACGTAAGTCGATGTTTGACCTATCCCTGTGACTTGGATCTCTGACTGATTGTTCTCGAAATACTATCCTTTCGTCCTATCCTCACTCTGAACCCTTCCACCTACGTTGACCTAAATCAGATAAAATATGTAAGTCGACCTAACCATGTGATTTTGTTCTGTGACTATCGTTCTCAGATCAGTTACTTTAGGTCAGCCTCTTGTTGACTCTGAACTTTTCCACCAGCTTTGGCCAAAATCATGTCATAACTGTTTTACGTACTTTTTCCATGTCTCATAAACATACACAATCGATATTTGCCCTTGCCCTTTGAACATGACCTTTGACTGAGTGTTCTCAAGGGCAATTCCCTTCGTTCTTGCTATACCCTTCAACGCTTACACCAAGTAGGTTTAAATCGGATTATAATTAGATGAGCTTTCCATAACACCTCGATCACTGACCAACTGTTATCAGTAACTTTAAATCAACCCTCGGTTGATTTCCAACTGTTAGTAAGTCCGGCCGAAATCGGATGGTACAATTTTTGAGAAAACTAGTAATAATCTTGCAATTCGATCCCTTCTTTACTCACTTACAGTATACAGTTATTCAGTAACAGCATGATACTGAGATGTTTGCTAACAAGAAGATAATGTCCTTCATCATAGGCACGAGTAATAATGTACTGCTTGTATACCAGCATGGGGTACAATTATCCGTAGAGATTCATACCTGCAAAGATATTAAACACCAGAAAATTTTGAAAAATTCCTCAGCTTAATAATATAAACTGAAAGGTATGTATATAAGCGAATAGCAATACATTCATGAAATTTTTTTATCCCACCCATTGCCAGCTCAATGCAGACAAAACAAATTTGCTTCTTGTCAAGCTGTAGTTAGATACCCCTTACAAAAGAGAAGCATGGTTCAAAATTTTTCCGTCTCGTTAAATTCAGCCAGCTGTACGTACTTGTATGGTGACGACGCATGCTCCATGCTACCACTTTTGAAGGTAGGATGGTAACTATGGAAAGGAAATGAATAACCTTATTCTTGCAATTCAGAGATATAAACGAAAGAGATCGTGGCAACATTTGATAAACAGACAATATTAAAAATGAACACGTATTTGTACATTTCCTCAATAATAAACATAGCCAATGGAAACCATGCTTTATAATAGTTT
This sequence comes from Coenobita brevimanus, assembly GCF_032717465.1. NCBI lineage: Eukaryota > Metazoa > Arthropoda > Malacostraca > Decapoda > Coenobitidae > Coenobita > Coenobita brevimanus. Next base: position 20,611,056 of record NC_136976.1, read on the forward strand.
GTGAAATGTTTGTCGACGTTTTTTCAACCATCTACCTTTGTGATACATGAAATAATTCTTCTTGCTTAGTATTTCAATGTCTGGATACATATAGGTACCTTTAGTTGAATTAAACATACAATAGTGAACACATTAAAGACGATTTCAGTCATCACAGTGACCGTGACATCTGCGTATGTGAAAATTTATGAGTTCGAATCTTGGTGACTGAAGTGGTATGCTCATATAACAGACGTTATGGACAGGGCATTGAAGGAAGTGGATCTTAGGGAAAACTTACGAGTAGAAGAAAATGCAGCGAGAGATAATTAGTTAAAAGAAAGAAAAGGAATCATTATTATCATCATCTTAATCCTATTTCCTAGTAACACATGCGGTAGAAAGAACCCAGCAAGGTTCTGGAAAGGACGACAGTAAAACTAATAGCACGATAATCAGTGAAATATGCCATATATTCAGTAACCCATCACTCTGTGCTTACAAGTACGTGACTGAATCTCACAAGCGGCAACGAGAGAGAGAGAGAGAGAGAGAGAGAGAGAGAGAGAGAGAGAGAGAGAGAGAGAGAGAGAGAGAGAGAGAGAGAGAGGAGGCATAATGAAAAGTGTGTGAAGATAAATTAGGAGTTAAAGACAAATGAGAAGGGAATGGATAGAGATAAAATTGATAGGAAAGATGACAGTCCGGTCTAAGCTGATGTAATAAAGAAGGCGAATATTGACAGTATCACGCAGTCATTATTTTTATTTTTTTTACCAGGAAACTATTTACTACGCTGGGTGGTAACCATATAACCAAATTTTGGCGCCTGGTGGTTTAGTGGGTAATTATTGTGCTCCAATCGGATTGGGCCGGTGAAGGTTTATATCCAAGGAGTGGTTGGGGTTGATTGCTCACGTAATACCACTCAGGGATGAGTGAGGTTGGTCACTCTCATCTTAAATGTCAGGACCAACTGCCTAGACCCGGGCTCCTACGCTCCTCATGGGGCAACGTAGGATTGGATGATGGATGGATGGATGGAACAATATTTTCCAGGCAACTCAACTTATTCGGGGATGGTGGCGGCTTTCCTGATAACTGCTACTGTAAAAGCCGATGTGACCATATTTCCCTATTACAATGGCCAAAAGAATGTCACCACGGCAGGGTCTCCAAGGAAAGGGTCCAGGAAACAAAATCGTGTGACACCACTTTAATACACACACACACACACACACACACACACACACACACACACACACACACACACACACACACACACACACACACACACACACACACACACACACACACACACACACACACACACACACACACACACACATACAAACTGAAGAACCTTTAACATTCTGCAGTGGCTAGGTCCAGAACCAATATATTCCAGTACCTAAATACCGATGGCTTAAATAAAAAAAACTGTATTCTGGGTCAGATTAAGGAAAGGAGCAGACAAGTGAAAGTTAAATAGGGAGAGAATGTGTGTGAACGAGAAAGTAATCAAGTAACTCATTCAGGCCGAGTACGTCATGCTTGTTTTGTTCATGCTTTTACCAAAACCATTTTTAAAATCTCAGGACATGGGATAAAGGTAGCCTTCATACCTTCCTTAACCCTTTCAATATGATGGGGCATTTTTAGTTTATCCTTGCTACAGTCAAACGCTTTTATTTAGCTTACGAAGAGTACCAGGAACAAAGTACTGTATACACGACGTCCTTTAACTTAAAAAAGTTAAGCTAGAGATGAAAAGAGACATTGCATGTGGTAGAAGAAGCGAAGTCAATAGAAGAACAAAGAAGAGAACTTGGATGCAGTGTGGATGGAGGTAATATGGACGGAGGAAATTGGATGATAAGGACGATTAATACGCTGGAAGGAGATAAACAGTAAAGTATAAGATATGAATGAAATGGCTACAGCAAATGTATGACAGAGATCCAGTAAATATGCAGGTTACACATGAATGGAACATTATGACTATGGAACTGAATAGACGGTCAAGAGAAAGAAATGAAAAATATATGAGAGGATGAAGGAAAACCAGAGAAAGAACAGAATTTAAAGAAAGTACAGATAAGAGCGAATTATGATATCATATATATAATAATAACACATTAATTTTACCATAATAACACATATGTTTCCTGTTAAAGGGAGAGAGTCATAAGTAGTTCAAGATATATTCAGTTATCTCAAGCGCTCTCGTAAAACAATGTTGTACGGATCTCCTCCCTTCTGATGAGGCTAAGAACGAAATGAATAGGGATTCCAATTCAAAATCATCAACAGATCTGTGGCAGGTACGGGGATTAGGGAATTAGCCAACAAGAAATGAACAACACGGCCCGGCATGGCGAGGGAGCCGGAGGTTATGGCCACATTTTAGTGGCCAGGATTAAGGGATCAGATGAACGTAATGAAGGCTTCCCGTGGACAAAAGACTGGATTAACAGATTTTATGGGGAGTACAGGAGGGAGAGGAAGGGAGAGGCTCTATGTACGTAAGAAATTAAAAGTGTTATAGTTTGTGAAAGATAAGCTACGATTAAGATAATGGCTGATTGTACGTTAGAAGTTAAAAATTGTTAGGTTTTGTATAAGAAAAACAAGAAAGGGATGTGTGAGAAGTGATGTCTAGATCAAGGAGAGGATGTTGAAGGAGAAATTGGTAGGGAACGACGATAAGAAGAAAAATAGGAAAAGTAGGGATGAAATATACTATATCAATGTTTTGTTACTATATAGGTGAACCTGGCTTGCACCGGTATGTTTCAGGGATCATTATCGATATATTTATCCACATTACTACGATGACGTATTAGATTAGCCCATTCTTCCTACCTACAGGTTTTATTTTTTAGTTTAGAACTCTAGTACGAAAAAGGTTAATCATTTACAACTAACCTTTACTATTCGAAAAGTCTATCGTAATATGAATAAAGTTTTCTGGATACAGCAGCAATAAAATATAAAGTGCTTCATCTGAGTGCATAGGTTAGAGGGATAAATTTAGAGGGATTTTCATATGTTGCAGGTTTGGCATGACAGAACTGCAATATAATGGCACAGCTGACCTTAGTAAACATTTCATTGCCACAATCATTCGCCGCCATTAAATACGAATGGACTCACATATACAGGGCCGTTTTTTAAGTGGCATGGGAGGCTTCGTAGCACTTCTTACTTAGCGGTATATTTTGCGCATTGCACCTCAAAGTTCTTTTGTACGCTACTTTGTGTTTTGTTGTCGACATAGTTTGCACCAGCAATATGGAAGATGATATGGGGATGTAATCAGTAGAGCAAATCGCCAAGGAAGAGATTTTATGAACTCTGAGAAGCCAATTAGAATACGATCTACTGCCTAATCTTCAGGAAATATTTCTGTGTATGGCATCTGGCCGGATGAATCCGTAAATTACATTTTCATAAGAAGTGGCCTAAATGGACGTGTCTTTGTAACACTTATGAAATCATTAGTGGTATGTTCACCAGCATTAAGAAACTTGTAAGTACCCTCTCTCAATCAAGTAGACAGACACAATATTATGAGAACAGACAGAGGAGTTACTGAAAGGTGAACTGTGAAGGCTGAATAAAGAGAGATAGTAGATAACAAGTAGAAGTCAACTAACATTTCTCTCTCTCTCTCTCTCTCTCTCTCTCTCTCTCTCTCACACACACACACACACACACACACACACACACACACACACACACAATCTTTTAGACGGGTAGCAGATGATGATGAATACGTATTTATGAAAGTACTCTGAGAGAACAGAGGCGTAAAAACAAAATACGGAGATGAACATACACACAAGCAGCAAGCAAGAAGCAGCCTGTAAACACACAATGCGGATCAAGCGAAACACGTACCAGTGACAACATTAAAGATTTGCTTCCAAGATAATGCTGCCGCCCTCCGGAGACCGCTAGATAAAAGCAGCTGCCACATCACCCTTAACTTCTTATATTCGCTGAGAGGGAAGAAGATCAAACGCCCCTAAAAGCTTTTGCATGTGGACGGAATCTGATGAAGTGTGGGATGCTGGTGCGACTGACAGACTGGGAGAATCCGTGGAATGACTGTGTTGGTGAAGTAAAGAAGCTGAATATACCAAAGTTCAGGTACAAGTTATGAAATCAACATTGTATTTGGCATGGTGCCGTTAAATTAAATGGACATCATTACAGTTCCACATACATCGAACCCAAACACTTTTTATGGGGGGGATGTCGAAATGAAAAATGTTCATTTGAAACTTTCATACTTTTCTGTACCTGTCCCATACACGCTGATTAAATGTTAGTAGAATTAGTTTTGTATTCTCTCTCTCTCTCTCTCTCTCTCTCTCTCTCTCTCTCTCTCTCTCTCTCTCTCTCTCTCTCTCTCGCTCTCTCTCTCTCCAACGGAAACCTCGTTATGACCCAACAGGTCTCCTGTTATCTGTATTTCCTATCTCTTCCTACATACTCCTATGTACAGTCGTAGCCATAGATAATCACCTATCCTCCGGTATCCTGTGCCTGAGGCTAGTTCCCATGCGTGGCAAGTCACAGTGGAGTAAGGGGCTGAGAGGGAGGGGCCAGCGTGAGAAGGAAAGGCGGGTAGGGGGACGACCGATGGTGCAGGGGTGGAGTGAGGGAGGAGAGGAAGGGTAAGTAGAGGATGGAGAATGAAATGCTAAGTGGTGGTCACATTATTTGTCTATATTCTTTCATTCAGGGCATGATATAAAGGAGTTAATATTCGGTAGATAATGCTGCATTACACCTTGCATAGCGGCGTCAGATAACAAGGTTTAGATAGGTGGTGATATCAAGGGCTGGCTCGTGAGAGAAATATACTGATGTGACAGATCAAACCTTAGTGCAGAGCCATCGAGACTGTGGGCCCAGACTGTCAACGCGTGGGTGCCAGAGAACGTGAGGACGGGCTCGCCTCCTCCAGCACACCAAAGACGAGTGGGAGTTGTTCGGACGGAACCAACAAACCATCAACAACATTACGGTATCCTTCTTTGCCTCTCCTCTGCTTTAATGATCTCGCTCATTTCAGACCTCCCCTTCCATCGAGTTTCTTCAGAAAATGAATTTCTCCTCAAGATAGTATTTTAAGACATTTCCAGCTTAGAATGCACCTTTCATGCTTAAAGTTATACTGACATTTTTGCAACCACGTTATTCAGTGTTTATCGCGTCAGTTCTTGTTCAGAAGTACTGTGAGTATGGGTGGGAAACAAGCCGTGGCGGATAATTAAAGAAGCTGGTGGTGGTGTGTCATTTCATACGTTAGCACTTTTGGCACTCGGGTTTGATAACGGCAGATTCTAACACAGAGGAACTTACTGAATACAGTGCATAGGCTTTGACATGCAGTAATCTAATCAAAACACCCTTCCCGTTAGGTATTTGTCCAGCACTGAGAGGAGTAAATTTCGAATATCACACTGAGAACTAACTAACTAACATAGAATATCATACTTCACATGTTAATTTCTCTTTCGCTGTCATTATTTTTACTGTCTCTTCTCATCCACTTTTTTTTTTTTACTAAACGTATTCACAAAACAGGATAAAATGACAATATGAATGAATAACGAAAAATGTCCATGCCAGAAAAAGAACTGCTGAAAAAATAGTCAGGCTCCTGTTACTCACCTTTCAGCTAATAAAATCGTCTTACCTTGGTTAGAACTGAGTGTTAGAATTGTCATGATCATAAGAATATTAATTTGATAAACGAAGAGTACTACAGGAATTGTAAGCCCAGTCAATAAATGATAACACATGTGGTGGATGAGGAAGATATTATATACATACATACATACATACGTACATCTAATCTATCGACTTGTCTCAATCTATCTATTTAGCTACATATACAGGTACCGGTAGATAGATAAATAAACAGACAAGAAGTAAAAAAAAAAAAGTGAATGAATTATAGTTCACAAACAAATCAGGCAACGAAAAAACAGAGAACCAGAAACAATGATGTAGTCGGAGGGAGAGCGGAGAAAAATGACGGAATGAAAGAGAAAATCATGTATTCTTGTGATGTAAGAGAAATGAGATGAAAGGGTAGACGCGAGGAAATGATTCTGGGATGGAAGATGGAGGGGATGTGTGAAGGAAGCCGTCGTCCGGAGTGTTTTGTTTTTTATTTTTTGTTTTTTATTTTTATCCGGAGTGTTGTTGTTTTTTTTTTTTTGGGGGGAGCAAGAGAGGATGTTATGTTCTCTCGGTGTGTGTGTGTGTGTGTGTGTGTGTGTGTGTGTGTGTGTGTGTGTGTGTGTGTGTGTGTTTATGTAAGTTTTTAACCGATTTTAATGAAACGTGGAAGGATAAAGGAACAACCAAGGAAATGATCTATTGTTTTTATTATAGAGTAACAGGTCAAAGGGCAAGGTCTTAGGACAAGAGCCGGTCAGATTCTAACCATACACAATCAATTTTAACAGTTTATATCCCATTTAGACCTATGTTGGTGGAAGGATTGTAGGTTGGGGAAGAACTGATTAAATTTCGAGAAATCAGTCAAAGGTCAAGATCACATGGAAAGGTCAAAGTGTATTGCGTGTATGTGTGTGAACAAAATACCGGTAGTCACTTTTTTGTTGCGATTTAGATCAATCGCTGTGGAAGGGTTCACGATCAGCTGAAGTTTATACATTTTTTTGAACATTAAGTCAAAGGTCAAGATCGCAAGGCAAGGTCAATTTAATCAGTTCTGATGCGTTTTATATATAACTTTGGATCTGTTTCAGTGTAAAGCAAGGATAAAGGGATTGGATTCTGAGAACAATCTGTCAAACCTAAAGGTCACAAAACAAGATTGACTCAATTTTCATCCGATTTCGATCTTCCTTGGTGGAAGTTTGACGGGCCAGTCAAGAATGAAGTAATTCGATATTGAGGGCAATCGGTAGTTTGAAAAGCTCACAGCATAAGATCTACTGAAACACTTTCGATACGATTTGGACCAACTTCTCGTAGTAGAAACGTTCAGGTTCAGGCAACGGTGAAGTACCGGTAATTTGACTTTAACAACAGTCGGACGTAGGTCAAGACCAAGGGCAAAGTCAAATGTTTGGCCCTTATACTAACTGGTGGCCACTGATGTTGTGCTCTTTGAATGAGTCTTCTTCTTCTTCTTTTATTCCCATGTTTTGTACACCTCAGTTCAGTTACTGGATACCGCACCAGTCACGAATGAACAAAGTGGGTAGTGAAGAAAATATGCTTGCTTCTGGATAATACCTATTCCCAGCAAGCCCAGCAAATCAACTTCTCTTTTCGTAAATAATGGGTTATTGATCTGTCTTCAGCCATAATGTCGTATTCCGGGAAGGGGTGGCCATAAACAAGTCGCCTACATGTCATCTAGTCCTGTGCAATCAGGCTGACCTTCCTGCAATTCACACCTCCCTTATTCATTTCTCTCTCCATCCCATCCCACCATTTCTTCCATGATCTCCGCCCCCCTCTCCTACAATATCTAGTTACTTTAAAAAATTGCATATTAAAGGGCTTCTTCATTCCGATGACAAATTCCATTCTTACTGTCGCCATACATTTTTATTCAGCTTCTATTCTTTCTTTCTTTCTTTCTTTTTTTTTTTTTTAGGTGTAGGCGACATTGTCTTTTTCATACAAAACGCCCATTCCAAACTGAAAATCGTCTGGAAATAGAATGAAAAAAACTACAGAACACACGTTACGGATTCCTGTGGCAAATCTCGAATATTCAGGTACTGGAGGAGAGTGAGAGAGAGGAGACTGGGGAGGGGGGAGAGGGAGAGACAGAGCGGAAGAGAGAAGGAAGGATAAGTGCCGCGTATGTGGAGGTAGGAGAGTATGACAGAGCATGAAATTAGTTCTCCTCACCTTCTAACTGAAATAATGCACGAATACATGTACAGTACAGATACATACCCTTGATGAGTACTTCAAACACACACACACACACACACACACACACACACACACACACACACACACACACACACACACACACACACACACGACTCAAATAGTTGGCCTTGTCCTTTGACTTGGAGTTTTGACTGACTGGTCTCAAAATCGATGTCTTTCATCCTTGCAATGCTGTGAACCTTTTCATCAAGTTTAGAGGAAATCGGAAAAAAAATTTGTAACTGCATCTACCCAAAGACCCTGACCTAGTATCGAAAACAGAAATCAGTTCCTTGGCTGACTGATATGCTACATTCTACCAAAATTGGCTGGAATCATCAAAACTCTTCAGTTATAATGGTTTCACACACACACACACACACACACACACACACACACACACACACACACACACACACACACACACACACACACACACACACACACACACACACACACACACACACACACACACACACACACACACCCCTAGTGAAGCGGTACATCGGCCAAGCTACGCGCGAGCCAGGGAAACACAACTGGTGAAAGATGTGATTAAAGAATATTTTTGAGATTAGTACTATTGTAGCAGGGACAGATGGTGCTGGGAATGTTCAATGGTTTATGAGAAATCATGTAAATATGAAGGAAACAATGCCTTAATTAATAGAAATGACTAAATAACACAAACATTCAATACCAAGACTACATCTTCACAAACATGATTAATTATTATATATCTGCCCGTAGCTGCATGAGTTACAGTAAATATGATCTTAATTATTTACTAAGTTTTAACACACATACGACACACGCACACACAATAATCTATTACTCTAAACCCGTTTGAAGCTTTCTTTGCTAAGATGTCCATAGGCAGTTAGTATAGTTCATTAACCGATAGCTGGTTGAAATTTTCTGCCTTGTGCAGTTTACTGTATTTCCCGTTGCTCAAAGATAGAAGACAATATAACCTATCAGCTGTATTTCTTCATAAATAGCCCTATTTTATAGTATTTATCTTATACTGCAGATGAACTTCATGATGGAGAGAGGGCAGTTTTAAGCCACGTAGCTAAGTGTGGACTGGCCTGCCATGCTGCGGTAAATTTATTGACGCAATGAAAGCGTCAGCGCTCATGCAAGACATTTTGCTCGAGATCCTCCGCTTTGTTCGTGTACCCGTATCCATCACACTGATGGGACTGACTCACTTCGAAGAACTGAGGCATCTCATCTCCCTTCCAGGAAAAACGCCGGTCTTTGCACACCACAAAGTCTGTGTGTCACTCATTGTCACTGCCTCACTCTCATCATGTGCCTTCGCAGCTGTGGTGTGTGTGTGTGTGTGTGTGTGTGTGTGTGTGTGTGTGTGTGTGTGTGTGTGTGTGTGTGTGTGTGTGTGTGTGTGTGTGTGTGTGTGTGTGTGTGTGTGTGTGTGTGTGTGTGTGTATATATGTGAAGGAAGAAGGAACCAAAGGCCAGGAGCCCTCGAGCCTTTCCTTCTAAGAAAAAAAAAAAATTCAACAGAGAGCCAAATTCAAGATCCGTTCATTTCGAGATACCTGGACACACTGCGTTTAAAAGACTGGAGATCATGGGAAGTATGATATAAAGACAGAGGGAGACAGTTACAGAGTTGACCTGATGCATATATGAAGGGCTGGAAGTAACAGTTAACTCAAGCATTACAGAGGTGGACAGAAAAGGGATAAGAGTTTGTTGCTTGACGAGAGCTCCGCGCCCGTAGTAGTGGTGGAGGGGTGCAAGCAGATAGTTCAGGAGGAGCAGTGATCATTGAAGTAGCGATAGAAAAGATATAAAGATGGAACGGTGCGGCGAAGAGACAGAGGTTGAAGGAAGCCTTAAAGAGTAGGAGAGTTAATGAGACGAAAAGCCTTTAACCCCACCTCGTTGAGAAGAGCTGTATGTGGGGAGCGTCCCCACACATGAGAGTTGTACTATACGCAGGGGCGAGTAAAACCCGTGTAAGAAATCAACAACTGTGCAGGGGTAAAGAAAATAAGGAATCGGCTTAGCACACCCAATCTCTTGGATGCAAGATTTACAAGATATAATATGATCCTTCCAAGATAAATCCCGAGAGAATGAAACCCAAGTATGTTTAAGGATTTTATATATATATATATATATATATATATATATATATATATATATATATATATATATATACACTGTATAAATGTGTGTGTGTGTGTGTGTGTGTGTGTGTGTGTGTGTGTGTGTGTGTGTGTGTGTGTGTATGTGTGTTTAAAGATTATATATATATATAATTTATTTATTTATTTATATTTATATTAATACTTATATATTCTGCAGTTTTGTTTCCATAATTTTCCCAGGTAGCATAAGCACTTCGGATATTATTCTTGGTAGCACCAGGGAGCTGTATTCAACGAAGGAATTCCACTGGGTGCTAAACGGTAAAAATATATCCAGATTATCATTTCTCCAGAGAAGACACGTTTACACTAATGGTTTGGTTTGGAACAAAAATTAGATGGTGAGCTGAAATATCATAAAAATGCAAGAATTCAACTCGTATTATGCTGAAGATTAGCGTGCTTGATATTTTTGAACGACAACTGGGCCGTCCTGACAAAATTCAGGAAACTGGAAGCCAGTCATATGTAAAACAAAGCCAAGCATGTTTTTTGAGCATCATTATTTCTTTGGCTGTTTCATTAATTTTAAATATATAAAGCACAGCAAGAAAGGTTTTTAACTCTCATTCGGAACAACTCGTTTATTTTGCAAAATTTAAAGTCGGACCTTTTAATTAGTATGAGAATCATAAAGCCTGAATATTAATACTGGGACAAGTACCCCTCTCATTGTTGGGCAACTTTACTATACCATTCCACTTAACGTTCGACGATTTAACTCAGATGAGAATGACTTATTAAAGTCTAAAAAAAAAAAAAAAAAAAAAAAACGCTGGATAATTGAAGACTGAAGACTCTCTCTCTCTCTCGCTCTATGTGTGTGTGTGTGTGTGTGTGTGTGTGTGTGTGTGTGTGTGTGTGTGTGTGTGTGTGTGTGTGTGTGTGTGTGTGTGTGTGTGTGTGTGTGTGTGTGTGTGTGTGTGTATGCGCCACATTCATAACGATGAAACTACTCAAACAATTACAACTGAAATTACATAAACGATGTCCTGGTATGTTTAGATACCTTCTTTATGCTCTTGTGAATACTGTGCAGATATTTTCCCTGATGCAATGTTTCAGATGCTGTGCATACCCAACTAAGTCTTCTCGACACCGGGGTGATTGGAGATTAAATGAAGCAAGAATCCGGAGGGAGAAATTAGTAACTGAAAACAGGCAAACCAGTAACAGTAAGGACATTTTAGCTGACGCAAGGTGATGCAGGATGAAAGAGGTGAGGATGAGAGAGGGCACTTAATAAGGCAGGGAGCAGCGAGGGGGAAGGAGGGAACAAGGTTAGGTAGAAAGAAGGGTGAGGGTGAGGATCAGGAAGGGCGCAAGGTGAGGCAGACAGCAGGATGAGGATGAGGATAAGAAAGGGCACAGAAGTTCAGTTGGTGATATTGGCTGGATGAGCTGGCGTGCAATGGGACTCCATCTAGCGAGAAGCAAAGTGGCAAACAGAACCATCTGTAAAAGTTATGTCATACTGAATCCCCGGCCAGAACAACTCTACCCAGACTCCCATATCTTGCTGCCGCTTTAAATTGGTCTTTAAAACAGAAGTAAACGAATATTAGACTAGCAAAAGCTGCTCGTAATTTCTAAGTAATAAAATGGTAAAAATTATTTTGAAAAAATTGAAACTATCTGGAGATACAACAGTACAGTATATCCATAAGACTATCAAGGATACCTTTACAACGATTTAAACAGTGTAAATAAAACTCCTTCATTTCTCTTTAACCCGCCCCGTCCCGACGACGTATGGGTACATTGCATCGATTTGCATTTGCCAGTCCCGGCGACGTACCAGTACGTCGTGCAATTGCAAGGTCGCTAATTTGCACAATTTTCAATTTTCGCACGTGATTTTTCGTATGTATACACGGGACACCTTCCTCTATTCCTGTACAAGATACCAAGCAGGGACAATGCCTTACACTGCATAACCTCCCCCCTCCCCCCCTCACCCCATTGTCTTGGCAAAGGACCTGTTACCAGTGACCTGTCTAGTAAAGTTATTCAGGGCCAGAGTGATTCCCCAATCGATGACAATGTGGAGGACAATGTTTACATAGCATTAGAAGAAGAAACAGCCAGAAATAATGATCAGGTAGTGTGGCAAAAATAGGTCAGGTATGGTGATTAGTTAGTGAGTGAAACAATGCTTATAATGCCTTTATTACTGCTTGAAAACCAATATACTGTCATACTACATATACATTCGTACCAAGTAAATAAATAAATACCATTTATGAGTGGATAAAATAGTTACCCTCCCATGGAACTCGTTTTCTTTGGTGCCAGCATGTTAGAAAACCCACTCAGGTAAGGAGGAACTCCTACCTGGATTGGGCACTTTAAACCTCAGGTGAGCGATTTCTCTATGAATTTTCGATTTTTCTCACCAAAAGCGAAGGTTTTAGCCAAAAAAAACAATTTTCGAAAATACCTCGGGACTGGGGGATGTCGGAGGTGCGGAAAACCTCGGGACGTGACGGGTTAACAAATACCTTGGAAAGTACCAACAGCGCATGCTGCAGTTTACTTCTTTTTCCACTCCATAATAATTATATAACTCCATATATATTTCACTGCAAGATTCTGGGAGGAGAGTGTTTGCCAAAATTTTCTTATGCACAAGCTGGCCAAGAAGAAATCAGGAATGGGTGTCTTTTGTGAAAACAACGTATCCAAAAGTTGTAGCATTTCAGTGGTTATGTTTGTGTCAGAGCTCGTACATGTCATCTTTTCGAAATGAAAGAGTAAAAACATGTGCTCGTACGTGAAAGGACTTTCATTGCTAGCAGCGTCCACGTTAAACATGTCATTCCTATGACGTACTTTTTGTTGTATATTTACTACCTCCAGGCCAATTCACTGAGCTTTGGTATGAGTTTTTTTTATTACTATTAACATGATTACTGTAATGAAGGCTATATTAAAGCTTTCCAGGTAGAACTATATTTCTCTATAGTGCATGATATCGTCTTGGGATAACAAGAACGAAATATACCGTAACAGGCCGACAAATTGAAAAGGGTGAATGTCGCTACAACTCCATTCGAAACCAGATTCAGGGCACCGAAGATCGGAAGATGATCCTGATAAAGACTGAACAACCCTAGCTCATGTATAAGCAGTCAAAGGCTACACTAGCTTTTATTTTATTTATTTACTTTCAGGAAAAAATGACATTTGTTTTTTTGCATGTTTACTGTCATAAAAAATGGCACTGAGGTATTAATTTCTACATATATTTAAATGAAATTTACTACCGTAGTTATTTGCATTACTTACAAACTTTAGCAAACTCTATTCCACATGACTGCATTATATTTAATTCAGCTCTTCATATGAATTCATATTTAGGATTAAATAATTAATTAATGTATCTATATATGTGTACATATAACAGTATAATATATATATATATTATATATATATATATATATATATATATATATATATATATATATATATATATATATATATATATTATGCAGAGTGGTTGTGATTCATAATGTCCGTGACTCTTTATATCTGCAACTTAGAATATGAATCTATACAGTCAGAGGTCCATATTTTACATATTTAAAAACTATATGTATTAAAAATTAAAGCTCTCCCATATTAAAAGCACTGCAGCACTCTACAACATATACTAAATCATAAACAGTACTTATATCATGCTAGTACAAAAATATAATGGAGAAAAAAAGAGGATTTTCTTTTGCTGTTTTGTGATCTGAAAGTACATGGAGACAGCAGTTAACATGATGAGAAAAAGGAAATCTAATGTTGTGATGTTGAGAGAGAGAGAGAGAGAGAGAGAGAGAGAGAGAGAGAGAGAGAGAGAGAATAAGCCTTTAAAGATGATTCAGCACCATTTAACAAAAGACCGATACGCAGATTAATGTGTGCCCTGGGATGAAAACGTTTCATTTAGATCGGCTGAAATAACACGACGAAACGAAAACGCCAGCTCTGTTGTGAAAAAAAAATAAATAAAAGGTAATACTGAGAAATCAGCGAGTAAAGTTTAATTTACATCATCATAAGTATTTAATCATTACTGAGCATGATATTCTGTAAAGAATACAGCCATATTTGACAAATAACTATGAAAAGGATATGAGTGACTGATAAAAAAAAAAAAAAAAAAAAAAAAAAATGTATCAAGCTTTTATCTAAAACAGCTGAAGTCAAGGTGAATTTACATGACAGTGGGATTTTCCTTCAGCAATTCTTCCAGAAAACTGATGATATTCACTTATGCAAAGCCGATCATGCAGCAGTTACAGTAATAATGACTGACAAGAATGAAAATGGAAAAGTGTGTTCTTAGTATAACAGGAAAAGTATATCGTGGGATACTTAAAGGATTTAGCTGGAGAACAGGGAGGTTTTGGGAAGGGAAGAGGTTGTGTAGATTAGATATTCATCCTTAGGTTTTTAGTGGAACAGTTTATAGGGAAGGGAAAGAAGATGTAAGCGGCCTTCATGGATCTGGTCGAAAGCATATGACAGAGTGGATAGACAAGGAATGTGGAAAAATTAAGAATATATGGAGTAAATGGAAAGTTGCTGAAAGCCGTGAAGAGTATGTACGGGGGTACTAAGGCTGTGGATAGTGAAATGAGTGAATTCTTCTATCTGAATGTTGGACTGAAACAGGGATGTGTCATGTCTCCATGTGTGTTCAGTCTGTATATGGATGGGTTATAAAAGAGATACAAGGTAGGGCAATGGATGATGGAGAGGCCCTAATGAGAGAGTGCAGCGTTTGGAAACTTCCTGCACTGTTGTTTGCAGATGGCACTGCATTGTTATGTGAAGACTAAGGGGAACTATAAGGCTTGGTGAATGAGTTTGGGAGAGTATGTAAGAAACGGAATCTAAAGGTAAATGTAGGGAAGAGTAAAGTTATGGTCTTCGAAAGAAATGAAGTAACCAAATGTACAGTGAGACAGGATGATGAAGAAATTAACGACGTGAGTGCATTTAAGTACTTGGGTAGTGTGATAGTAAGGATGGAAGTCTGGAGGATGATGTGTTCGAAAGGGTACAACAAGTAAGAAGGGTTGCTGGTTCTTTCCAAGCAGTGGTGAGAAAATGGGAAGTGACGTAATAAAGTCGCTGCAAGATAGTATTGTGAAACTACCTATAATGTATGGAAGTGAAGCTTGAACCTTGTTGGAAGGACACAAGTCAAGAGTGAGAGCAATGGAAATGAGTTATCTGAGGGGATAATGTGGTGCTGCATGGAGAGACAGACTGACAATGAAGAAGTGAAGGAGCGTAGTGGTGTGGATGTAATGTGATTGAAAGCGTTAAGCTCCGTCCACACGAGCAGGCAGTGCCCGACGGGCAAACACTGTTGCCAAATCACGTTCCAATTCACACGTTTAGAGGGTGGGTGGCGGGCACGAGTGTAGATGACGTCATAAACAGGCAAACCACAGGCAAACCATTGAAATACCCAGCCCGTTGTTGATCAGGCACTACCTGCTGGGCTGATGGCCGGTATGTAGCCAACGGCCGCCGGGGACTGCTTGATTTGGAAAGACTGCTAAAAAAGCAATGCTGGGAATGCTACTAATAAAAAGTAGCGGCGCTCCCATTTCCGTTATTAGCTCGAAAAAGTAGTGGCGTTACTCGTTTCACTACTTGATACGAAATGTAGTGGCGCTCCCGCTCCCGCTTCCGCAACGTAGGATAAGAAAAAGGTAGACGAAGGAAAGATTAACAAAAATCTGTGATACAGCAGTACACTATATACTGTTTTCGATAATATTAGTCAGTCTGAGTGGTTATGTTGTGTACCAGTAATGTCAGTATAAACTTATATTGAAAAAAAAAAAAATCATATACTGTACATGACTGTACATGTCGGTGTCACTTTAATGAAGTTTAGAGCCGAAGGTACAGGAAAAAGCTATTTACTGTATAATGTAACAAATGTTCTTTTACATTGTTACCTGGTATACCTACTGAAAGTAACATACGTAAATAAAACGCAAAGAAATGTGGCCTACCATTGATACATATTATACAGATATATTATATTTTCAATGATACCTATTTAAGATATGTACGAAAACGAAAGTAAAAATGAACTGGGGCTTTCTTTTAAAGGCTATTTATACAATAGCAATTTTTTCTCCATTACTTTAAACTGAAAGTTACATACTGTTACGAAGTAATAACGTAGTGAGTAAGAATTAGTCTGAAAGAGAGAGTGGGGGAGAGAGCGGGAGTTAGAGACGGGGATAGTTAGAGGTGTGTGTGTGTGTGTGTGTTGCCTATATATTTAGCTGACATCCTTAGTTATCTTTACTTAATTTATATGAGCGATAATTAACTAGCATATTCCTGTCTAATTATTATACATTACTAATAATAATAATTAATAAACTACTAATGTAATGTAGTACAAACATCATTAATTGACAGAAATGACGAAAGTATTTTTCGTCATTAATAAATACAGCCAAACCGTCGGCATGTATTCGTCGCGTGAGTAACGAGGAGAGCGGTAACGCTTGAGTACGGCCAAAAAGTAGGGGCGCTTTCAGTTCCGCTACTGGCTAAAAGAAGTAATGGTGTTACCACCATCGCTATTAAAATAGTAGCAGCGCTATTCCCAGCTTTGTAAAAAAGCGAGGGATACCCACTCAGCGGGCTGTGCCCGTCGGGCACTGCCCGCTCGTGTCGACGGGATGAGAAACACACTAAGGTGGTTTGGCTTTGTGGAGAGGATGGACAGCGAGGGACGAGACTAATGTGGAGGGTATACTGTAGATGAGTGAGGTGGAGGGGAGGGTTGAGAAAGAGGGGGAGGCCGAGGATAAGATGGAGATATGTAGGTGAGAGGTATATAAGAGAGGTGGGCGTGAGCTGGGGGGGGGGGGACAGTGAAATGGCTGGGGACAGGACGACATGAAGGCAATTTGTTTATGGCCACCCCTTATGGGACTGAGGCGTCTGGCAATTGCTAGGTTGATAATAAGTGTTATTAGAACAAAGCGTGCAGACATTTGATAATGGAACAGAGCCGCTGCTGAAAGTGCCCACTGTATTACGCATTTCATAATTGTAATATTAAAAAGGGGCTTTGATCCCTAGCCACCTCTCCTCTGCTATATACTCCAAGAAATAATCATCTTGGATGTAAACCGCCTGTATCGCAGACCACTCTCCTGTTTCATTCCAAGAAATAATAACTTTGCCGTAACTCCTCCACCCTCTCACCTGTGCCACTCTAAGCTCTTCTGTTTCCTCCCAGAGTGCCATTAGCAAATTTTGGTCGGCGTCGTCTCATGAAATTTTCAGGTTATGGAGAAAAACAAATGGGCTGGGCACAAACACACAGAAAAAGGCAGCGACTATCATCTCCACTTTAATGGCAGCAGTTCGCGCTTATGGTGGCAAGCACTTAGGAAGGGCAAAGGAAGAATATTTTTCCCTTTTATAAAAATAATTTCTAGTCTCACAGTCACTGAATTCTCCATCATCCTTTATCTGTTATCCCCGTCCTATTTCATTTTCTGTACATCTAGTTTTCTCTCTTTTTTTTTTTTTTTTTTTTTTTTTTCATTCACGTCTAGGCTATTCACTTTGTTCCCTTTCGTGAATATTCACTTACTGCTTCCAGTCAAGTTTTCTTTTTAAATCTCCGGTTACCCCACACCTTTGCATCTTTTCCTTCCACTTACACCAACATCATTGCTTCAGCTGAGAATGTCGATGTAAAAGATTCGAGAGAGAGAGAGAGAGAGAGAGAGAGAGAGAGACATAACCTTTCCTGCCGACACTTCGTTATTCGCTAGCATGAGTAAGGTTTAATTCTTTCTGTCACTCTCCATTTGAGGAATAGATCTGGTTCTGCAGTGGATCTAATACGAAGTGTTACAGGTAAAGGTACAAATCTCATTTCCCTTACCGCATTTAGGTACTCAGTTTCCTCCACTCTGTCTAGTCTTTCTCTCTACTCACCAATACAATACACTTATATTTTTATCTACATTTACTTTCAGATCACACGTTGGACACTGTTATTCTAAAAATTCTGAATCAGTCTACTTTACTGGTAGTTACATACCACCATCTGCATATCAGCTACGTGCACAACTTTCACTACTCTCATGAAACTTTATGTTTACCTCCTCGCAACAGATACGTACAGCACAATCTTTCCCAATTTTTCTCAGTTCGTTTTGTCACATCCTTTTTCCCGATCCTTACATATGTTATAAATCTTTCAGTCTTTCACACGCAGTGCGTGTGGATGGTGAACTAAGTGAATTTTTCTCTTTGAAAGTTGGGTTGAAACAGGGATGTGTCATGTCTCCATGGTTGTTCAATCTGTACATGGATGGGGTAATAAAAGAGGTACAAGGTAGGGTAGTGGATGTTGGAGTGGCCCTGGTGAGAGAGGATAGAGTTTGGAAACTCCCTGCACTGTTGTTTGCAGATGATACTGTGTTGTTGAGTGAAGACGAAGGGGAGCTGCAAGGCTTGATGGATGAGTTTGGGAGAGTGTGTAAGAAACGGAATCTAAAGGTGAATGTAGGGAAGAGTAAAGTGATGGTCTTTGAGAGAGGTGAAGTCAGTGAATGTACAGCGAGGTTGGATGGTGAGGAATTGGAAAATGTAAATACGTTTAAGTACTTGGGTAGTGTGATGAGTAAGGATGGATGTTGGGAGGGTGAAGTGCTTGAAAGGGTACAGCAGGGAAGAAAGGTTGCTGGTTCTTTGAAAGCAGTGATAAGAAACAGGGAAGTGAGCATGGAAGTGAAAAAGTTACTACATGACAGTATTGTGATACCAACTCTAACGTATGGAAGTGAAGCTTGGACGTTGTTGGAAGGACACAAGTCAAGAGTGACAGCAGTGGAAATGAGTTGTTTAAGAGGAGCCTGTGGAGTCACATGGAGAGACAGGGTGACGAATGAGGAAATAAAGGAGCGTTGTGGTGTTGATGTGGATGTGATAAGAAGCGTTATGAGGAACACACTGAGGTGGTTTGGCCATGTGGAGAGGATGGAGGGTGAAAGACTGACGAAGAGAGTGTATGTGAGTGAGGTGGAGGTGGGAAGAGGGAGGGGGAGGCCGAGGATGAGATGGAGGGATGGGGTGGAGAGGTATATGAGAGAGGGGGGTGTGAGTTGGGAGCAGGGCAGTGAAATGGCGGGGGAAAGGGCGACTTGGAGGCGATTTGTTTGTGGCCACCCCAAACGGGATTGAGGCGTCTGGCAATAGATAGATAGATAGATATATATACATTCCATTTAAAAAAAAAAAATCATCTCTTCCTAAAACAAAAAGTCGGCATGTTTCCATCTTGCCTCTCCCTTGTCTAAAATTTATGCTTCTTCCTCCATTCTATTTCTTCTCACGATAACGGGCAGAACCTTCATCTGATATTTGTATCCTGCAACATTTTCAGGCTCCTATACTTCACTATCAGCTAAATGATATCGTTTGCAGTCAACTGGAAAAAATAATACAGTTGTCCCGAAAATTAGGGGATTTATCTTCCCAGCATTAAGACTAAGCTTCCAATGACTTACTCAGCTGAATAAAATAGTCTGGCTAAGGAGGGAAAAAAAATACTGGTGTCGTCCCGGGGGTAGAAATACAACCTGAAGGTCACACACCTGGTGCCGGCGGGAGCACATGTTCAGAATTAAGCAACGGGCAAGATGCGAGACACAGCTGACCACGGACGCATTTACGTCCGTTATGGCGCCTTCCCAGCACTTCATCCTTTCCATTGTATTTCCAAAACTGCTCCGTCTCAAAGAATCTAAAACCAAACGCGTTACGATAATGTGGAGGTGAGGCGTATATAAACAAAACAACTCCATCGGGCTGCCCTCCACCATCTTATTGTTTTTCATCTCACACTACCTTCTTCAGTACCGTATACGTCCACCTTATCCTCGGTCTCCCATTCCCCCTCTGCCTTTCACGTATACATTCTTCTATCGTGTACGGTACTCTGTTTTTGTATGTTATATATATATATATATATATATATATATTTATAAACCTTGTCGGCATTTAAAAGCTATAAATAACATACACGAAAACAAATACCAGTAGTTAAAATATATATTCAGTATGCCGTTAGAAAAGTGTTTTAATGCAAGTGGAAAGGGCTTATCTTGGAAAGATCACATTGCATCTCTTGTAAAATCTGCTTCCAAGAGATTAGGTGTGCTAAGCCGTCTCCGTACCTTCTTTACACCTGCACAGTTGTTGACTTTATATATGAGTTTTATTCGCCCCTGTTTAGAGTACAACTCTCATGTGTGGGGAGGCTCCCCACATACAGCTCTTCTCAATAGGGTGGAGTCAAAGGCGTTTCGTCTCATCAACTCTCCTCCTCTTCCTGACTCCCTTCAACCTCTCTCTCTTCGCCGCACTGTTGCGTCTTTATCTCTTTTCTATCGCTACTTCAATGGTCACTGCTCCTCTGAACTGTCTGCTTGCATCCCTCCACCTCTATGACGACTGAGTAGCACCCATCTAGCAGCAAACTCTCATTTCTTTTCTGTCAAACTCTCTAATGCAGGAGTTAACCGTTACTCCCAGTCCTTCATTTATGCAACAGGACAACTCTGGAACTGTCTCCCTCTGTCTGTATTTCCTACTTCCTATGAGCTCCAGTCTTTCAAACGCAGTATGTCCAGCCACCTCGAAATGAACAGATCTTGAATTTGGCTCTCTTTTGTATTGTTTTTCTTGGAAGGAACGGTTTGCGGCCTCTGGCCTTTGGTTCCCTCTTTCTTGCATAAAAAAAAAAAAAAAAAATTGAGTGAATGAGAGACAGTGTGAGCGAGTGCGAGCTTGTAAGTGGCTGAGAAAGCAGGTAAGTGGGAAGAGTTACTGAGAGAGAGTGTGAGTGAGTGAAAAAGCTTGAAAGTGAGACAGTGAGAGTAAGCGAGTGAAAGTCAGTCAGACTGGGTGAAAGTGCGTTGATCTAAGAAAGCTACTAAAGTTCGAAAGTCAGTCTCAACGGGAATGTCTGTGAGTAATCTGAGAGAGTACTGGTGATAGTAAGTGTGAGTTCGTACCATGAGTGTAAGACTGTGAATGTGAATGAGTGAAATCATGATAATACTGAAGAAAAAGAAAAAAATTCAGGTTGTTAACAGAAAAAAGGGGGGGGGGTGAGAACACGATCAGGAGTGAGATTTATAGGAGGCTGAGAGATGAATGAGACCGAGGAAGGAAAACGAATGTCGTCCCATAAAATATATCAGCTGGGATTTATCTTTAGGCTTACTTCACCAGAATGTTGACACGGGAGTCATATGGCTGAGAAGGTGAGGTTATTTACTGGATTAGTTGACAGACTTTCGTCAGTTTCTTATTCTTTTATTATTATCCTGACATTCAACGGACTGGCTCTAGCTCACAAGCAGTTATGGGCACAATTTTAGTGTTGATCGTTTAGAACAGCTGTGAGGTGGAGCCAGGAACATAAAAAACTTGAACCATGAGTGAATGAATGTGTGGCCAGTTTCTACTGGGCACTCTAGTGACGGTTCTTCAACGTTTGTACTTTCCTGTTTTTGCTTCTCAATCCCTCTCACTCCATTCAAATAGAAAAATATGATGATAATGATGATGATGATGATGATTTACTTGCAGACTTATTGTGAATGAATAATTAGTATAATATGTCCTGAAAATCAACAGAATACAGACATGTTGCTGCACTTCACTGTGGTTGGTGCATATGGGATATCTGTTGTCAAAAACCAGAAGAAAGAGTTCAAATGCTTGAATTTCTGGCACTAAATGGCTTCAAAATGTGTCTGGGGGAACCCTTTCTTTGGTGCTGAAGAAATGCTAGAATTCAAAGGGTTAAGTATCAAACCAATGCAAAATGAAATCATACATGACGTCCTCTCACGACAAAAGAGAACAACTCCCTAAATACGATGGCATATACTCTACTGTAGTTTGTTCTCGTTCGTACCAGACGTTATTGTTTAGCCATAGGGAGACCAACGGTAATGGAAAGGATTATTATCAACATTATTTACCCCTTCAGAGGGAAGAAGTTTTCCCTATATTGAAAAAAAAAAGTTGCCTGGATATAGAAAGAATAAACTGCAAAAGATGTCACTGTACTGAAAAGAAAAAGTATCGAAGCTCTTCTAGCTTAGACCGTAATATATGACGTTCCAATTTCCCCCAGTACTCAAGAGCTTTAAGTCTTGAATCGGCAATGCACACTCATTTTTTCTTGTGCTTCTCTGTACGGTTTTGCTCATCTCATGACAGACATTTAATCTGGCGGGGTCAGATGTAGTGTTTGTTAACCATTTCACTTACACAGGTCTTTCTCAAGTTCAATAAAATCACCCAAAGAATGCCAGAATATAACTGATACCTCTTTCTGACCGTAATCAGCTTAGGAACGACCTCTGGCAGTAGTAACAGTAGTAGTAGTAATAGTAGTAGCAGCAGCAGTAGTAGTAGTAGTAGTATTATTAGTAGTAGTAGTAGTACTTGACCTGACAGATGAAACAATGCAACAACTAAAAGAAAAACACCCGACTGCACGACAAGCAAGTGCCCAGACAAAGCTTGACGGCAACTACACTCCTCCCAATCCCATCAAATATGACAGGATAACTGGAGATATGGTGTGGCAGAAGGTAATGCACACACAGGGAGGGGCAGGACCGTCAGGCCTGGATGCAAAATCTTGGCAGGTAATCCTCAGTAACATCAAGTTTGGGGAGGCAGCAACAGACCTATGTAACACCACTGCCACACTGGCGAGGAAGCTGGCTTCAAGTCAGTGCAGTAACATAGAAGCACTGACGGCTTGCAGACTAATCCCCCTTGATAAGAATCCTGGATGCAGGCCCATCGGGGTGGGTGAAGTCTTAAGACGGATTATAGGAAAATGCATCATGAAGGTGGTGAAAGATGATGTGAAGCAGGCAGTTGGCAACCTCCAAGTGTGTGCAGGCCAGTAGGCAGGAGGTGAGGCAGCAGTTCACTCCATGAGGGAAATATTTGGGGAAGAGGACTGTCAGGCAGTATTATTAGTTGATGCCTCAAATGCATTTAATTCTATCAACCGGGAGGCAATGCTGCACAATATCAAGGTTAAATGCCCAACATTTGCCCAATATGTGGAAAACACCTACAAAGAACCAGCAGACCTCTACACTGTGGGTAAGACAGCTGCTCACGATGTCGGAGTAATCCAATCCACAGAAGGAACTACCCAGGGGGACCCCGTTGCCATGGCTATGTACGCCTTGGCGATGACAATGCTGCAACAACAGATCAAATACGAGGCCACCAATGTAAAACAGGTAGCCTATGCAGATGATCTCACCGGTGCTGGCAAGGCTGAGGATGTGAGGAAATGGTGGGACCTTGTAACATCTCATGGCCTTGAAATAGGTTACTACCCTAATGCAAGTAAGTCCATCTTGATCGTGAAACCAGCTTAATATCAAGATGCACAGGAAGCATTTTGAGGCACAAACGTGATAGTGACCAAGGAAGGTCAGAGGCATCTAGGGGCTGTGATTGGAACTAAGGATTTCAAAGACAAATATGTGAGTGATAAGGTAAAGACATGGGTAGAAGGAATTCGTACACTATCCAGCCACGCAAAAACAGAACCCCATGCATCATACAGTGCATTTACCTATGGTGTAAAGCACAAGTGGACCTTCGTGCTGAGGAACATCGAGTTGCTGCTACAACCACTGGAGGATGCAACCAGGGATTCATTCCTCACATCTCTAACCAATGGCCACATCCCCACACCAGAAGAGAGGGACCTTCTAGCACTACCACCCAGGATGGGAGGCCTTGGCATTATAAATCCAGTAGCCGTGGCAAGCTACGATCACAGAAATTCACTCAGGCTCACCGAATCCTTGTCACAGAAGATCCGTGCTCAAGTTGAAACGAGTGAAATCGACCACCAAAAGCAGAAAGACATAAAGACACAGATAAGGAAGGAGCGTGAAGCAAGACAAATAGATCAGCTACAGCACATAATCGAACATCTAACACCAGACCAGTGCAGAAGAGTTGAAATTGCACAGGAGGTTGGGGCATCGAACTGGCTCACAACCCTGCCTCTCAAGGCAAAAGGCTTCCACTTCAACAAACATGAATTTATTGACGCCATAGCCTTGATATATGGGTGGCTAATAGAGAACCTACCTCAACACTGTGCCTGTGGCACTCACTGCCTTTGATGCAAACCATGCAATGGTATGCAAGAAGGGAGGCTTTGTTTGCATCCGACACGATGAAGTACGCGACCTCACTGCCAAAATGCTGCAGGAAATATGCCATGATGTCGGCGGGACTTTGATGCATGGTTGTGAAGAGAGCGGACGTGTGCTGAGCTCTTCTCTAGCTTATAGGGTTGCCTCACTGGCTTTAGTTCTTTTTTTTCACCCTTCTGGTGCTCGATAGGATAGTTAGTATTCATTTTCCTCCTCTTCCTGTTAGTTAGAACAGTAGGTGTCTGTTCTATTATACTGAGTTTACCTTTGCTTATCGCCCACGGAGGGTCCCCCCCAC
The DNA here is from genome assembly GCF_032717465.1 of Coenobita brevimanus. Taxonomy (NCBI): domain Eukaryota; kingdom Metazoa; phylum Arthropoda; class Malacostraca; order Decapoda; family Coenobitidae; genus Coenobita; species Coenobita brevimanus. The sequence goes on from NC_136976.1 coordinate 20,635,736, forward strand.
TGATCGCTCTGGGGCGTGAAGAAACACGGTCGGGCCTCCCTGGAGTGGTTTGAGAGGGCAACCTCAGACTTAGGTGTGTGGTCCCTGGTTGTTTGTCCCTTGATTGTTTTCTCTCCTTCTTCCCACTTCCCCCGCTAGGGGGGAGTGGTACTATGGAGGACGCCCCTACTGCCTCTCCCCCCCTCAGGGGGGGAGGTGGTCCTGACCGACCCCTGACCGATCAACGGACTGACAGCCCCCAGACAGAACGGCCCCAGACTCGATTGCCTCTTGACATAAATGTAAAAAATGCTGAATTTGTAATCATCCATGCTCTAGGTTCCACTCCCTTGAGCAGTCTCAATCCCTTCATGATTAAGAAGGTTATTGATGGCTGTGCTGGGGAGGTGGAACAAGTTAAAAAACTTGTGAATGGAGACCTCCTTGTTAAGACATGTAATTCCTCCCAAGTTAAAGACTTGCTGAAGCTGCGTAAGTTTCATATCTATGATGTCGAGGCCAAGATCCCAACATCCATGAATTCCTGCAAGGGGGTTATCACTTGCAGGGATCTCATGGTGATGAGTGAGGAAGACATCATAGAGGAACTTGCTCAGCAAGATGTCATCGATGCCCGGTTTATAACTAGATTTTCCGAAGGCATAAAGACGAAGACGGCCACCATTGTTTTGACTTTCGGCAAAGTTTCACTCCCGGCACATGTCAAAGTTGGCTATGAAATTGTTAATGTCAGACCTTATATCCCCAACCCACTCCGTTGCATGAAGTGTCAATTATATGGGCACATTGCTAAGAGTTGTCGGGCTTCACAGTCAGTCTGTGGCAAATGTGCAACACAGGGTCACGATGCTGAGCAATGCACATCAGAGACTATCTGTTGCTTCCACTGTAAGGGTGCTCACTCCACTTCCTCTAGGGACTGTCCCAAGTGGAAGGAGGAGAAAGAGGTTTGCACGGTGAAGGCAACTGAGGGTGTCTCCTACTATGAAGCAAGGAAAAAGGTGAAGCAGTTGCATGCAACTCCTACGCCGAATAGGTCCTATGCTTCGGCGGTGATGTCCCGTCCCGTGATGTGCTCTGCTGGGACACAGACTGACCCTGAACCGGTTCCTCTTGTCACACATTCTACCTCTCCATCTCAGCCTCCTGTCCAATCCACTTCTCAACCTGATACCCCTGTTACAACTTCCTACTCTCAGGCTGCTGCTGCTTCTCAGTCAGTCAAGCCTAAAACGAAGCCTGACAACTCTTGTAAGAGTAATATGACCACCCTTACCAAGTCACGTCCTCATGTTCTTCCTACTCCTGGCCCAGCAAGGGAGAGGAAGGGTAGCTCTTCCTCGGTGGAACCTGGGAACCTCGTAATTGATGAAAATATGGAGGTTTCCGTAAGCAAGCACCGGGATAGGTCCACCGGTAGTCGCTCGCCTTCTGGCGGGCGACAAAAAAAGCCTAAACACACTGGCCCCCAACGTAAATCTTAAACCGTCGCTTTCACTGTATTACAGTGGAATTGTAGAGGTATTGGGAATAAGTTACAAGATATAGCAATCTTGCTGTCAATACACAGGCCAGACGTTGTTTGTTTACAGGAGACGCGCCTGGAGGATCATCCTGATCCTCCACAGTTCAGACACTACCACTCGTATAGAAGATATGAAGGTCACGGAGTTGCCATTTACACACATAAATCACACCCACAAACGGAAGTGATTCTAAATTCTACTCTGGAAGCTGTCGCGTGCAGAGTAAAATTTAATAACACGTATCTGTCTATTTGCTCTCTGTACTGTCCTCCATATGGCCCCATTGATAGTGATGCTTTAAATTCACTAGTTGAACATCTCCCTGGGAATAAGTTAGTGTTGGGCGATTTTAACGCCCATCACTATCAATGGGGTAGCTTGAGGATCGATGGTCGTGGGGAGCAAGTAGCCGACCTAATACTACAGTCCAGCCTCTGTCTTCTGAACGATGGTAGAGCGACTCGTGTAGATGATCGTACTGGTAACTTTTCGGCCATTGACTTATCTTTGGCCTCCCCTGGTATACATCAAGATCTCTCATGGGACCCTTACGACGACTCCTTGGGAAGTGATCATTTACCCATCTGTCTTTCTTATACACGCGACATCATTTCGGACCCTCCACCTCCAAAATTTAACTATAAGAAAGCAGATTGGGGATCCTTCTCAAGGATTGCCAATTTAGATATATCTGGGGAGACCATAGATGTTAAGGTCGAAAATATAACTACTTCCATATTACACGCAGCTGAGGCTGCTATTCCCAAGACTTCTACAGTTCATGCGAAGCATAGAGGACATTGGTGGACGCCGGATTGCCGACAAGCATTAAGAAAACGCAATAGGAGATACAGGATTTTTGATAGTCAGCCACTGAGAAAAATTTTATTGCATACAAACAGGCACGGGCTGAGGCAAGGAGAATAATAAGAAGGGCCAAACGTGACTCCTGGCGGTCCTTTGTGTCCATGGTGACTCGCACAACACCATTACGTAAAGTCTGGTCCACCATAAGAATATTAAATAATAAAGGCCATATTTCCCCATTACCACCTTGCAAATAAATAATAACATCTATGACGAGCCCGTGGACGTTGCTAACATCCTCGCCAGGAGTTTTTCTCATGTAAGTAGCTCAGCCAATTATGACCCGCGTTTCCAACATCATAAACGCACGGCTGAGCTACAGATATTAGACTTTGCCACAGAAGACGTAAACTCCCCGTACAACCAAGAGTTTACGCTAGATGAACTGCTCCTTGCCCTTAAATCCTGTAAAGACACCAGCCCTGGACCAGACACCATCACGTACGGTATGATCCAGCATCTTAATCAGGACAACCTGATTAAGATGTTAGCATTGTACAATGAGATTTGGGCGTCTCGAACGTTCCCAAACTCATGGCACTTTGCGCACGTCATACCGATACCCAAAGAGGCTGGTCGTCTTATGAATCCCACTTCATTTCGTCCTATTGTGTTGACTTCTTGTCTATGTAAGGTCATGGAACGAATGGTTAACAATAGGCTTCTTTTTGTTTTTGAGTCGAAGAATTTGTTAAATGATCAACAATGTGGCTTCCGTAAATACAGAAGTTCACTAGATCATTTAATGAATTTGGAGCACTGTATTGCAGAGGCATTTGCCAATAAAGAATTCATGATAGGGGTGTTCTTGGACATCCATAAAGCCTATGACATGACATGGCGACACGGTATATTAATGAAGCTCTATGCTTATGGTTTAAGAGGAAATTTGCCTGTTTTTATTTCAAATTTCTTAAGGGACAGAACTTTCTCTGTCAAATTGCCCCGTAACGTATCATCGGATATATTTATCCAGGAAAACGGGGTGCCGCAGGGAAGTGTGCTTAGTCCTACTTTATTTAGTATTATGATCAATGATATTCTGTCATCAGCTCCCATCCCGAGGAATCTTAAATACTCACTCTACGCTGACGATTGTGCAATATGGCACTCTTCCCGTAATGCACAATTTTCGGCTGGGCGGATTCAAGCAGCCCTTGACTCCGTCCACCAATGGGTCTTGCAGTGGGGATTTAAGTTTTCCGTACGTAAGTGTGCCGCTGTAGTCTTCACTAATCGTAACGTACCTAATTTGTGCTTAACTTTGGATAATCAGGCGGTACCTTTTCAAAATTCTGTAAAATTTTTAGGAATACATTTTGATCGTAGAATGAATTTTAAACTTCATGTTAATACTTTGCTTGCTCGTTGTGATAAATCGTTAAATGTCCTCAAGTATCTAGCGGGTACTACCTGGGGTGCCGACAGAAAATCTTTATTAATGGTGTATAAGTCCCTTATTCGATCAAAGCTAGACTATGGCGCACAGGTGTATGGCTCGGCATCTGATGCCACGCTGAAAGGATTGGATGTGTTACAGAATAAATGCTTGCGAATGTGTCTTGGAGCTGTACGGTGTACCCGTGTGGCTCGTATGGAAGTGGAGGCGAATGTGCCTCCCCTCCGTATTCGCCGTGACCACCTGGCCTTGTCCTACGGCGTAAGGACATTAAGAAAAAGTAATATCGGCAATGTGGCCTGTACCCCCCTGCGTCAATACCACCACCTTCTGCGGGGGGTGCGTCGGCCACTTGCCGCTCGCCTCCACTTACTGACTCAGGAGCTTGATGTGGACCCCAGTGACTGTGACAAGTTGGTGCTTAAAAATATAGCGCCTTGGCAGCCACCCGGCTTTACAGTTGATGTTACATGGCTCCCAGCACCAAAGGCCAAGGCGCCGGAGGCGGAGGTCCACCACTTGTTTCGTAACATCATTGTTCGTCACTTGGGGTCCCATCAATTGTACACCGACGGCTCCAAGTCGAGTGAATGTGTGGGTGCAAGTGTGTGGTCGACTGAATGTGCCCTCAGGTATCGGTTGCCGACTCATACATCTGTGTTTACTTCAGATCTTTTTGCTATTGACAAAGCCATAGACTATGCTCTCAATTCTAGACATGACTCATTTGTCATATTTTCAGATTCAAAATCAGCCCTTCAGGCAATTGCATCTTGCACTACGGACTCTCATGAGATCCAGGGCCGCATCGTTAATAAGTTGCATTCATGCAACAAGTCATTCACGCTGATCTGGGTGCCTGGTCATTGTCGTATCTACGGCAATGAGCAGGCTGACTTACTTGCAAAGTCGGCTGTGGAGGTCGAGGAGACTTGGGACGTTCCTCGTGATCTACGGTCGAGTCTATCTCTCGGAAAGAAATCAATAAATCTTCTGTGGCAAGGTCAGTGGACCAGACTAAATATTCCAACTTGTAAGCCGTACCTGGGCGACTGGGACACTGCCAACCGTCCCAGTCGCCTAGAAGAAAAAGTGTTGGCACGGCTACGGCTGAATGCCACCGTTATAACCCACATAAAACCATATATGGAAAGACGCTTCCCACCGCACTGTGACATCTGTAATGCGGTGTTATCTATCAGTCATATCATCCTGCGCTGTCGGCGATTTATTCGTGAACGCGCTTCACTTATGAATTACTGCGGCGCAGTAGACGTCCCCTTCACCCTTTCCACCATCCTGGGTGATGGGGACATTGTTATGACTGATAAATTGATGGCTTTCTTGAGAGAGACCGGACTGATCAGAGTGATGTGACTTTTTTACTGTGTGGTTATGGTTTTTATGAACAGTAAATATGTATATATTGTAATATTAATTAGGGTTGACAGTTGACATATTTTAAATAGTTCCTCCTCCCACCGATCTATTTCTAATATAGATGTCCCCTACATTAAGCCAAGTTCCTTGCCTGACAGTCACCAGCTGATGAGTGCAAGTGTGCAATATAGGAAGGTATTGGGCACTTGCAGTCGATGGTAGTCTGCTGGGCGAGGTTCTTCAATTTTTGTATAAATTATGTAAATACATTATATTATCTTGCTTAAGTTATTCTAATTAGGGACGACAGCTGACGTATATGGAAATGTTCCTGACTCGTCTGGTTCCCTTTCATATATTGATGTCCCCTATATTAGGTTGTGCCTCGACTGACAGTCATCAGGTGATGAGTGCAGGTATGTAATGTAGAAAAGCATTACATATCTGCAGTCGATGGTGTTCTCTTGGTCGAGGCTTTTTGAACATTAGTGTAGGTCTAGTTATTTGTCTCTTAGGATTTAGTATAGGTTAGTGATTTGTCTGTTAGGTGGTTAGTTTTAGGGTAATTAGATTAGGTATTTTTGATTATAAGTAATATAAGGTTAAAAATATAAAAAATAAATAAAAATAATAAAAATAAAACTACAAAAAAAAAAAAAAAAAAATTATTATATATATATGTACGTGTGCATGAAAGTGTGTATGTTCATATGCATGGATGTGTGTATGTATGTATGTATGTATATATATATGTTTGTATATATATGTATATATGTGTCAATATATATACATATATATATATATTTGCCTTAATGACCAGAGGCTTCGGCCTCAATGGTCGATAGAAAAAAAAAAAAAAAAAAAAAAAAAAAAAAAAAAAAGCCATGATGTCACGATTGAGCCAGCCCTGCTACCCCTGGACGGCGAGCACTTCACCCACAGAACAGCAAACACATCAAATGATGCAAGAGTGGATGTCAGTGCTCGAGGTTTCTGGACACGTGGGCAGAGGGCGTTCTTCATCAGGATATTCGATCCCATGGCAGCAAGTCATCGTGAACTGTCTCTCGAAATTGCACAAAAAAGGAATGAACAAGAAAAAATAGAAATTATCAAGAGAGGATCCAACATGTGGACCACGGTCGATTCACTCCCCTTGTGTTCACGACATCAGGTGGGATGGGTCCAGAGGCAGTGAGATTCAACTCGAGACTGGCAGAGGTTCTTTCTGAGATGAAATGTCAACCGCAGAGTTATGTTATGGCCTGGATGAGATGTCGACTCTCATTCTCCCTCATGAGGTCTGCTCTGCTATGTCTCAGGGCCTGTATTCTGCATAGTGCTTATGGTCGACCCTAGCTAACCGTCATAGCTAAGCAAATTTATGAGTCAGTCTTATGGCCGTCGGAAGTCGTCGGCCATACCTCACTAATCCAACAACACCGTCAGCTGCTAGAACGCACCGCTCACAATTTGTCAACTTTAAATTTATGGAATAAAATAGGTTCTTGGCATTATTTTCTTGGATTTAAATTGTTTTAACTTCATATTACGACTTTTGGGGATGTTAGACATAGTAAAATAGGAATTCGTTTGTGAGAAAATGCGCTGAAACGTATTCCCGTTGAAAAGTGTGTAACCAAAAACACTGTCTGACCAGTGTAAACTTAACCTACCTTATTAATTTCATCTAATTTCATATTAGTATTTTTTTGTTGGCTAGGCTAAACTTGGTTAGGTTAAATTTTATTATATATATATATATATATATATATATATATATATATATATTTTTTTATTTTTTTATTCATATCATTATTTATTATAATATACTTAACCTACATTACAAATATTTTCTTAAGTCCAAAGAAAGTTAAAGAAAATGTTCATTGCTATGGACAGCAATGGGACAATAACCAGTTCATCTGGGTTAGGTTGAGTTATATATTTCTATAATTTGTTTCTGGTTTATTTAATATTTTCATATTTTTTTACACTAACCTTAACCTAAGGTATTATTTTTTCGACCAGTCTAAACTTTACCTATCCCATTATTATTATTTTATTATATTTAATTATTTATTATCTAATATTTTTTAGACGTCCATAATTAACCTAACCTGCTGGGGCTAGCCCTACAAGTACTGTAAAGCCCAAACTCTGCACATTTGCATTTTTCCGGTAGCAAGATAACGTAGTGTTATGATGACCTTAAGCTCCGGGGTGAGTGGGTTTCTCCTCTTGGTGTCATTCGATAAGGCGTCTCTCACAAGATTGGTGACATACAAAATACCGTCCCTGTCTAGCCGGTATCTCTTGATAAGCTCAGCATCACTGAGCTCGTTAAGCACGTCCCTTCTTCGGAAAATATTCCTCGGCTGGGGATCTGCTTGCTGTGGTGCGGCCATGTTGACACACTTCTGACGGTCATAGGCGGCGTTAAGACAGGGTGAACCCGAACATACCATCGCGCGTCTTATTATGGTCGTCCATAGGAGTTTATGGTCGACCATACGAGTTTCTGACGGAGTTATGTCTAAAATGCGCCATTTTGTTTAGATATGTACGACGGACTTAGCTATGACGGTTTGTAGAATCTGGGCCCAGGGGTACAAGATCGTCAGCCCTCAGGCCTGTCTCTCTGGTGGGTATGGATTACGAAGCTACAGTGGTCGAGAGTCGCATAGACCAGCGACTCCAATAGTTTAATGTCTTTATTTACACTGTAATATCAATAAATATAAAATAAAATAATAACAGTAATAGTAGATGGTTGGTAACCACAGCCGTTGGCGTGCTTGGGGCCAACGGATTGTAATATGAAGGTTAGTGTTAACCTTCACATTACAACTCCAAATGGTGAACTGTATTAGGAACGCTGGTTTTGATCTTCACAATATAATTCCCCAGTGGAGCAGCGGCAGCGGCAGCAGCAGCTGGTTAACCCCGTCTGTCTGGTCGAGCAAACCCAACAACTGCAGGCAAACAAATGCATATACCTGGCTGTCCCGTGCAGTGAACAGATGTTCCCTTGTGGCAGACAACTTCTTGCTACAACGAGGAGCGGGGAAGAGTGTAAAGATTTGGTTTCATAATGGACGCAGCATTTGCGTCGTTCCACCCAGCTGAATGGGGCACCATAGTAGGCTCAACATCATCCCGTCATATGGTAACTAACCAGCGCTGTAAGTGGTTTCTTGGTTAAGGAAAAATGGTATCCTGGGTTACAGTAAATCCATAAACCTGTCACTCACTTTAATGTCTCCTAAGGAAAAAATCGACAACATTATATCAAGTGAGTGAATGATGGTCGTCACTACCTACCACCTACCTTTAGTAGTAACTGGGATAAGGAGACCTGTACCTATCCCCTACCGTTTGAACAAAAAAAAAAAAAAGCTTCCAAGGAAAACAAAATATAAAATATGTCACAGGTCGGTACAGCTCTAATATTCAGTTTCAACTTACGTCCGCTGATTCATAGAAACCTGAGTGTCAATACTGTTGCCATCAACAGTCTCATCAGTGGAGCAATTCTAGTTTTCTTTTCCCTGTACCACAGAACAAGTATATGCCTTTGAGAGTCATAGGAGTCTGAGAGAAACAAAATAGACAATAAGATACTTTTGAAGTAACCTCTGTCTAGTGGGATTCATTGTCGATGTTAGTGAAGGGTGTGACCATTATTCTATTCCTACTTATCTAATTCTTATCAGTCAGGTAACTATGGCCCGTTTATAGTTATGTAGATCAGTTCTGTTCAGTTTGGGGTCATTCAGGCTCTGGTAGTCCATTAATATCAATTCAGGTCAGCTGAGATCAAGTCCAGTCATTCTTGTTCAAGGCGTTCAGTTCTTAGCAGATCAATTCATCTCTACTTCATACCAGTCAGATTAAGTTACCTACATATCCCAGGCTCTCTGAAGTCAGTAAGATCGATTCTGATTGACCCCGATATTAGCTTCATCGATACATTTTTTTTTCTTTTTTTTTTTATACTTGACATTTCAGTTCTTTCAGGTTCCCTAATGCCACTAAATCATATAGACCAATGAGACCATGAATGCCTAAGTTCCGATGTACTAGTTATTGAAAAGGCAAAAATTTCGTCAAATCCCGTACGGTCACCATGTTACCTCCATATATTTGAGGAGAGTATTGTACATGAGTATACAACCTCTCATGCCGTGAGCAAATATCGCATTTCGACTGGTACAGAAATAAATTGTTGTCCTCCCATTTCCATGACAAACACTCCTATCCGGTGTTGCATTTTTAAAGTGAGATTTCTTGTTTGCCTCATGTTTCCAAATTTCCCTCCTCTCGGTAACTTACACATGCAACCAAAAAACTTGAAAACTGGTCGCCCGAAAATGGCGACATGAATATGCAGAACACGCCGCCTGGGTAACGGAGCGAAGTTTGCGTTGTAGTTGCAAAGGTCTGTGTGTTAGAGAGAGAGAGAGAGAGAGAGAGAGAGAGAGAGAGAGAGAGAGAGAGAGAGAGAGACTGGGGCAACTTGGTAGTTGGCATACTCATCTCGTGTTGCATGAGCTCTGAGTCTAAGGGTCGAGCTCGTATAGGCTATTTTAATATCTAGATCTGGTGATGCCTTAGATTGGACGATTGGTAGAGTCTGCCTAATCTTTAAAGATATTGAAAATTAAGTCAGAATCAAAGGTTGCTAACACGGCAGATATTAGTAAGTGCAAACTGCAAAGCACTGGCAATAAAAGCGAAAAAGCCATCTACACCATGAGCAATAATCAACTCTAGAAAGTCGCTGTTGTTGTTGCTGTTGCTTAATAGGTCCGGTATATCTAGCCATGCAGACAACTAGCCCACAGGTAAGCAACTCTTTCTGCCGGGCAGCCCTGCAAGTACGTAACAGAACATATACTATGTATGGAACCGGCATCCCCTTCTGGTGGACAGCACCTCGCCAGGGTCAGATCAGTCCTTCCCCACGAAGAGGTGCAGAAAAATATGAGAAGGTTTGACTCCCCAGGAAACGCCAGTGTTTTGTGGTTTAAGAATATTAAAAGGGTGCAGAGAGCCTTTTCTCCCATCTTTGTTTTATTCTTATCGAGTAAAAACGTGATATCTTCCTTTGTTTTGTGTGGTCCTCCCTGCTGCAGGTGTCTTTATAAGTCCTGCACCCTTACATTTCTGTCATTCTGTCTGAAGAAGTAATATACGAAAGTACTTGCTATCTCTATTTCCATTTCTCCTGTGGTCAATATATATATATATATATAATATATATATATATATATATATATATATATATATATATATATATATATATATATATATATATATATATATATATATATATATATATTTGAACCGCTCGCCTCCTCTTCCACATCCTCTACTACCGCACTCCCGTAAGTCTTCCCCAAACTATTCCTGGTGGTACCCCGTCACTGCGAACACCAACGCCGTCTGCCAATACCACAGAGGAAGGAAACTAACAGCAGGCAAATTTGCTGCACTGTTTTCATGTACTGGCTGCTGACGAGCGACACTTTCTTTACCGAATTCCCCTCCATCTATGACTGCGAGGCAGAGTGCAGGCATCCATCTGTTATAAGTTTAGAACAGAAACCAAAATACTGCTATTACGTGCAGCCCTTATGGGAAATATTGTAGTCACTGTGCTTTATCTCATAAAATGACAACTTAGAATATTAACATCAAGCAACTTTCATCACAGTCTTGTCCACAACACATTTTCTGCTGTCCATCCACTCGACTCATTTATCGATAAGAATGGGTGATTTTTTTCCTAAATCACCTGTTTCTATTCAACATCCGTCTTTCTTCACATAGGTGTATGAGTAAATCTCTGTTCTCATTTTCCTCTGGCACCCAATGCTCTAAGTAATCCCCTGTTTTTGGTTTTCTTCAAATCCCCACAATCCTTACTTGTTCCCTCTCCTGATAACTTCAACGATACTCTCTCATTTATTCCCAAATTTCATCCCTTTCCTTTGTGCTCATTTCACTGCCTGATTCAAATGCACTGTCATTTACCTCTCTTTGTTAACTTTCGTTGTAACCCACATCAACCATGCACGAACCTCTTTGTGCTCAGTTACATTGTTCTATAACTCCTCCCTCATCAGTATTGTACTTCCTATTAGGTCTTATTCTTCGTCTCACTCAAAGCCATTACTTACGTCCAGTTTCTTTTCACAAACCACACCACCAACTGCACACCTTTTTCCATCTTAATTAAATTTCAGGCGTCCAGACATGAAAGTGTGAAAGTATTCGAGAAACAGTGCTTGCTAATAAAATTCTAGCTTCCTAACGATGTGTATAGATTCACTGTTGCTTTCAGTGTTCGCGAGATAACTTAGTTTTAGTGGTCCATTTGGCGCTTTGTGGCTTTTTTCAGCAACATATTCGTATGCAAAAAGAATCAATTTAAGTAACACCCACTATTTTCTTTACCTGCAGAGTTTAAAAGTGACACAACGCAAGCATGTTGTTCCTGGGGGAAGCAGAAAATTTATCGCTGTTAAAACTGTTAAGTATTTTCTTCAGCCGTTCTTTCGGTTTTGGTGGGTTATGATAGCACGGAAAGTTATGGACGAGTCCAGGGCCGGGAGACTGGAGTACCAGTGCACCTGAAATATGGAAAACGAGAGAGAGAGAGAGAGAGAGAGAGAGAAGAGTGGGGGCTCGAAAGCAACAAAGTTACCAAATTACAAAATAAATCCACCAGGAACAAAACGCGATGAATGGATTGGATGTTCGATGGGAATAGAATAACATTATTGGAGCATTTTGCATATAGGGTCGTGGATGTTACCTAAATCCCACCCTCAACAGTTGAAGCTGCCAGAATTCATGTGTAAGGGATTCTGTAACACTGGTCTGCTGTTTTTTTTTTTTTTTTTTTTTCCATTCTTACTATTATCAGACGATCTTATCTAGCTCCAAGCATTTTTCGAGCTGGAGAAGTCAAATATACAGTACGACTAAGATACCTAACATCATCTGGAGGTAGCATAAATAAAAGGGTGTTACAGTTGTGAAGAGGATGATAAACATTACTCCCACAGCGGAAACTATGATTTTTTTTGTGTGTGTATTGTACGGGGACACTTTTGCTTCATCACACAGGCTCTTAGGACTCACTTTTAGCTGAACAGAATCGTCCAGCGTTAACTGAAATAGAATACTATATTATTCATATTAATGACAGGGTTACAGGTGACAATATCAACTCTCTCAGACTCCTATTACTAACACTCTCCTAAATAAAGTTGTTTGATGGTAACTGAACGAGAATACTAGCGTTGCCCTGACCATGCGAACGCTATGTAAGTACACTAAACAGCAGTGAGGTGCATCAATAAGCAGTACATTGACGGGTCCATCCATTTTCTTTGACCTTATAGTAGCTTCCCTAGTACTATGACGTACATTATTAATTGTGATCTTGGTATCACCGAACCGCTTATTCAGGTTTGTAGAGATTTTTCGACGAGGAGTTACATATTGCTCTCATTTACCGCTTCACTTCGACAGATTATTCGTAAAGTTGATTAAAATCGTCAGAATAAAATTTAAAAACTACGTCACCGGACTGGAAAAGTTAATCCACCACAGGCAGGAGGTTTCTGTGAGCTGAATGTAATCGTCCATAGTAGACTGAAGTCTGGTATGCATTTCTATGTTTTCACTCAAAAAAGATTAAGATCATGGTTTTAATAACTGCAGTGCCCTGGGTTTCCTTTTAGCAATGTAAAAAAGGATCTGCAGTTATGTCTGAAATGCAGTGCGAAGTCTGTAGTTTACTGTCAAAGAGTTAAGTTAGAAAAAAAAAAGAGTGCAGTTACCTCTTCACTATGATGAGGTTTTCTTTTACTTAATTCTTACCTGCTTCAGACTATTTTATTCACATTTTTCGGTCAGGAGGAGATAGGTGTGTGTGTGTGTGTGTGTGTGTGTGTGTGTGTGTGTGTGTGTGTGTGTGTGTTTTAACCCCTTTTTAACTGTTATGTCCTAAACTGAATAAAACCACGCCGTGACTGCAATAACAATATTTGAACATACGTAACGGTATGGAAGGGTCTACGTTCGTATAAATTTTACTTTCACATCTTACCAGAAGTCGTCCTTGCTGTCTGGATAATGCCGAAGGAGTCAACGCCGCCTGTTCAGCGAAATATGTTTTATTATATTATTGCCATCACTAGATATTTTTATTCCCCACTGAACAGATTATAAATATAAATGGCTTAATGAAGGACACAGATTATCGTGCTCCTTCAGTTAGAAAAGTCTCTTCAAAGGTGAACATAATCGTTTTGCGGGAGAAGTAAAGGAAAATTTGACATGCCATCGGGGTGAAGCGGTAATCCCATTTAATCCGACTTGTTTTATGTTGATACTAGATGATTACAATCCTTATCAGAAAACTCCCTAAAAAAAAACGAGTAAATAAATACTGTACGTCACTTGAAGAGTTCGAAAAATCAATTCTGAAGTTCACAAAATATTCTGAAAAGACCAAAATAAAAATAATCACTACGTCATCTAAGTGTTAAAGGGGCTGAGATGGATGGTGGCGTGAGGGAAGTAACACAGGACGTAAGTCTCTTGGGGCTTTTCAGATATTAGTCGATACTGCAGCTGCACTGGAGGAGTCGCCTTACGTTGCACATTCCTGTTCGCTGGGCAAGCTTATCGACTGATACTTAGATAATTTTTCTAAACCATATTTTTGTTGCCACCAAACATTTTTCATATTTGTTTTTGCATGTAGTAATAGACGGCTATACGTAACCTCTCCAGTAAGTGAGGTAGGAAAAATAAAAAAATGAAAAATACGTCCTCGGAGGGTAGAATTTAAATATAAAGGAAGAAGAATCGAGGCAAAAAAAATAATAATAATAAATAAAGGAGGATGAAGTATCTTGAGTGAGAGAACAGATAACAGCGAAGTTGTGATCTGTCAAGGCCTCCAGAGATCATCACTTTCTCAATATCTGTATTTCCTTTCAGAAAACGGCAATTACAGACATTCACATATATCGAGGTTCTAATTCGATCAATATTTTCAACCACGTGAAGCCAGAGTGAATGTCGCGCGCTTGCGTGCGTGCGTGTGTGTGTGTGTGTGTGTGTGTGTGTGTGTGTGTGTGTGTGTGTGTGTGTGTGTGTGTGTGTGTGTGTGTGTGTGTGTGTGTGATAAAATCTCATACACGGTCATGGTTGTTTTAACCTTACAACAGTTTTATAACACAGAGCTAGCATGTAGCTATGATTCTTTACAATTGAATCATTCACTGCATATTGACATGAAGGCATGTTAACCTAACATAATATTATGACAGTCACACGAACCTACACCATGTGGTTATTGGGATATACCGTAAATTCAGAGACGAATATGAGAGTAAATTATTTTCTACTTAATTTTCAAAGCTCTACAGTGATACAATCCACAGTCATCTTCAAGGTTAAGGTCGAGTTCTTTCTCTTTGTATATAAATCCAACAGTGACAAGGGGCAGACTGAGCTGAATCCCACCTCTCTTCTCCCCTGCCTTCCCCCCTACCCTCCATTCCCATCCCTTCTCATCCTCCGTTAACGAACTTCTTCATCCCACTCCTCACTAACCCTCCATTTGTATTGCCGCCGTTGTCTCATGTTTCGCCACAGCCCGTCATTCCGCCACTGGTGGTGTCATTGACCTTGTACCAGTTTCCTGGACCCTATTAGTTGTGACATTTTTATTATAAAACAGTCCCAGGCTTCTCTGGCGTGATCTTGGCAGGATAAAATTGTATGGTGTTTGTGGTAATAGAATACTACAAGTAGCTGGTTCTATTGTAATACAGCTAACCCCTTCATTCTGATAAACTTGTGTTTTTTTTTGTTTTTTTTAAATTGATGCTACAAGACTTGTTGAACATGAAAGGATAGGTATAGCCCTCTCTCATACGAGTATACTTGTATTTCACTGCACGAGACCTCCTCCAAACAAAATAACATCGTCAAGAGACAGCATGAGCAAAATATATAATACATCATCGGACTGAAAGGGTGGTGACATTACTAGCTCTTTAAACTCCTACGACTCACATAGCTGAATAAAATGGTCTAACATTTACTGGAACTAGAATTTTATGAATATTATTTTCCCGACCGTGAGTCTTAATATATCGTGACCAACCAAAGGAGTTAAAGCGCGGCCTAATGAGTATTATGGACTTTTTTGCTCAGATACATATTACTAAACAGATCAATGAACCTTTGGTTTATCTCTGCCAACCTCCTATGTACAAAGGCAACAGGGTCAGGACGAAGGTGAGTCTTATTCTCAAATGGGATCAGTAAGATACAATCATCGGACTTTCAGAGTTACGCATATTATGTTGTAAAAATATGTTAAGATGGCATCAGCTGCATAAGATAATATGCTGCCGTCCTGGCACCATAAGGTAACATACAGTGCAAAACCAGAATCAGTCATAAATTTACGGTATTCTAGTGTCCTATAACAAGCTAATACTGGGAAGCAGTTAATACAGCTTAACTTAGCTGGCCGAAGGAAGAGGCTCTCTTGTTATTAATTTTACCAGTCAAAGATTGAGGTGAATGCGTTTTCTATATGAACGCTTTTAAACAACTGGTTCTTCTGATGTAACGGTACAGATATGCGGACGCTCGTAAAGGGACGCGACGCCAATCTCACGTCCGCAAATACTGACGTGACAAAGCCATAATACGCACGTAACTCAAGCAGTAACAGACAACTAGAAACATGTACCAATTACTAACCTTTTCTCAGCTAAATATACATGTATGGAGGTATAATTTAAATATGATTAATATATATCATGATTGGTCAGGGCTTGGAAGGAGTTCCGACGCCCACAACACAGTAAAAGTGGACACGTCACCATCATATGAAAGAAAAAAGTAAATGATACCTTGGTGACTTGTCTAAACTGATCCAGCAGTCATAATAGGAAAACAATAATACTAGTAAGAGTGCAACAAAGAAGTCTGACTCTCAGTCCAGTCATTGGGAAATGGCTGTAACTCCTTCTGTGGCTCGTAACCACTTTTGTGCAGCAGTATCCTACTTACTGACGCAAGCATATGTCCACACAAAGTCTGTATACAGTAGATACTCAGGGTCGCTGATCACTCGTACCATGACCATAACGCGCTGGGGGTTATTTCTAGTGATCATGGTGCACCGTTGAGCTTGGTACAGGTCAAGGATTAACTTCAAGAGCATTACAACTGCAGCTGACAGTCTGTGATCTGGCTTGCCAGCTTCAGAAACTCTTCCGGGAAATGAAGTGGTATGCACGTAGCTAGGGGTCCGACCTTGCTTTATGGGTATTCTCTGGGGCCACACCCGCTGCACCTTCTTCAGTAGAATACAGTATGATTGCTTGAGAGAATGTCCCCTTCCCCTTTCTGGATGCAGGTAGGAGCAAGAGTCTCTGTGAATTCCGTCTGTCCCAGCCTTTGCTGCGCCTTGTAAATGGGACAGGGTGGTCAATTTCCAATTCGAATTATTATTATTATTTTTTTTTACCTGAACTGGCGCTATGTAGCCATATCCGCTGAAAGTTCCATTTTAATCACGAGTTGCTGAGAGGAATGGCCGGCACCACACTGCATATCTCTCCTCTCGTACCCCCTTGCCTCTCTCTCTTCTTTCACTTCATTTTCCTCTTTCTCTGCGATCCACAGCACTCTTATTCATTCAGTAAAGTGCTACGAAATATCCTCGATATTATAACTTCATATATACTAACATATATTATGTTCAGGCATAATAGCATGGGTAATGAATAATGTGTCCTTCAATGTTCTGATCTCACAGCCTTCATCAGTTATCTCATAATATTGACTTCTCCAGTAGAGTGAGGTCATTATGACTAGTGTGTTCTTCAGCATTCTGATTTCACACCTTCACTTCATCAGTTTTCTCATCCTCTTGACCTCGTCGCTCTTTACACCGCCAGGTGATTAATTAGCTTTAGGCTACATTTTCGAACTGTGGACTAAATATAGGTTTCATTATCTCTTTAATTACCAGGGATCTTTCCTAAGTAGGCGGAAAAACTGTTAAGAGTAAAAATACACTCAACCAGAAAAAATATCTTTATATTTTCCCTTTTTTGTTCTTTGAAAAAGTGGACGAGCAGTTTGAAAATGTTCTCGACTCACTTTTCCTTTATGTGTGGACCTGCTATTATAATCAGTATCTCACAGGCATGAATTTTATCCAACAGGTTAAAGTCTCATTCATTACTATTTGCCCTAAGAAGAAAACGTGAACAGCAACAGTGCGCCTTGTTGACTTATGATTACCTATACCATTTTGGTCGAGTCAGCGTCATCATAGTAGAGATGGTTTACGCATGTTTTGCCATTCCTTCACCTCTTTTATCAATGGACTCACTGTTGTACCAAACTTCACGTAAAGCGATTCTTCCTCCTTTCTTTCTTCCAAGCACATTTCAGTTTTGTGCCGTTCCTTCATATCCTCACCAGCTCACTTCACATTTGGTACAATAATTCCGTGAGCAAATACCCCAGACATTTTAGTTTATTTTTTGGGTGTAGGCCTTTTCTCTGCCTTTATGCGGTAAAAAATAAAGCCATATAAACACATATTCAGTTAAATGAATTAAATCAAATCAAATCTGCAGAGTTTGCCACCTTTCTCGAGATGGGATGGAGACAATAATTTTTGAGTACTAGAGCTTTTTTTCTGATCATCCTGCATTCCCTTGGGAATGTTGGTAATGTTTTTTTTTTTTTTTTTTTTTAACTATACCGATTTTTCTTCCACTGGTACGCTGTGAGGCAAATGTCTAGTGCATATTCCCATTTTATTTCCCTGTCTCTGTAACATGCATTTAACGCCCAGGGGCCAGTGATCCACTCTCAGCTAAATTTAATCGTTTGGCGTTAGTTGAAATATAATATTCGCGTTTTCTGAACCTTGAGAGAGTTTACGACACCAATATTACCACTCTCAGGCATCTATGCTCACTCACAAATGATTAAAGTTGTCTGGCATTAGCTGGAATAGATACTAGAGTTGTCCCGACCAAAAGGAATATTTTACACCTCCTGACAGTAGGTTTCCATCCATTTAACTCCATCTAGGAAACAGACATCCATTTCCTCCCGTAACTCTAAACAAAGAGAATAGCACAGCATGTATTTACAACCAGCCCCTATGCGGGTAAACAGGAGGCGTGATTTAAAAACACAGCCTTTCTCTGAGCCGCATACTAATACCCGGTTATAGCCCTAATGCCATTTCGTTCCACACGGCACCTGAGCCGATTATACGCTCAGCCATGCAAATAGCGACGCGGGGAGTGGAAGGTAATGAAGATAAACGTTCGTTGTTATAGTTAATGTTAGATACTTAGCAGTAGATGTTACCGCGTGTGCGTGTAAAAGGACGCACGAGTGAACAATATATTACGGAAGAATACAAAGGAAAGTAAACAGCAATAGACCTAATGGTTCTTTCGGGACTGATTGTTACAGAGAAGACTATGACTCTAATAATTCTGTGAGATGAAGACAAGAATAGTAAAGCAAGATAGCTCTCCCCCGTCCTCTAATCTATTCAGCAGCGGCCAACAGGAAAATATGAGATGGACCACCATGCAGCATGGAAAAACTGCAATGCAAGTAAGTAACATTATCTGATAACAACATAGCATTGATGTGTGTGTGTTTGTTTGTTTGTTTGTTTGTGTGTGTGCGTGTGTGTGTGTGTGTGTGTGTGTGTGTGTGTGTGTGTGAAGTAAACGGTGAACCCTATTGTTAACCGTTTTAAGCAGTACGTCATTTGTGCTGTATTGCTGATATTCAGTGTTGGGCAGACCACTTGAATGAATGAAAGCTTTAATTAATTAATCCCCCCAGTCTGAAAAGTCTCTTCAGTCATGAAGAAAGTAATAGCAATAATAAAGCCAAATCGTCATCGATGTTCTTCTTGACTTTATCCTTTACCTCATGATCATCCTTTTCCCCAAATGGTAAGCTGATTATTATTATACTGAGCAAAAACTGCAGTATGATTACATTTCTTGTACCATGTAAAAAAAAAAAAAATGGTTTTACCTTCAACTGAATCCCGTTCACTTAAATGGAATAGGCAAGCTCCAGAAACAGCGAAAATACAAAGTAGGAGAGTTTCGTCGGTATGATGAACGAAAATTAGCCACTCTTCTGTTCGTCCATTATTCGTCCCCTGTACTTAAAGCTTCTTTACAGTAGCACTGTTTTTAGCAAGGATGCAGTATTTCTGTACTGAACTATACGGGTAGCGTTAGCCAGTCTCTTGTGCCCCGCCCTCTTCCAGCTCTACTCGTTGCTGATTGGCTGATATAATTATTCTTCTTATTGATAGAATAATGGGCTTTACCACGAAATAGTATCGTATTTTTTTACTTTTACTTTGAATTCATTTCTGTATGACAAAGGAAGCACGAAAATTTTGTAAATGAATCAAAATCAGTTTGAAGAGAACCAACCCACTTCCTCCCGCGACTGCAGCCGAGTTTTGGCGCCAAGAAAGTTTGGAGCTTAGCAATAACACATTCCAGCTGTGCCGCTGTTACTATTAAACATACCAAGTCATTTCTCTGTCATGTCTGGTAAGTTACCACATTATCATAACCATATTGTAATTTTGTTGCTTCGATTAGCGAAAGCGCCTGTCATATTTTAGCTGACGCTGGCACGGCAAGAATGTCTTCCCTCACCTCCCAGAACTACTCGGGCCGATGGGTGAGTGGGCGGGGCCAAGGGGCGGGGCTCAAGGGACTGGCTAACGCTGATTCTCTCTCTCTCTCTTGCCAGATACCTTAATCCCGTAAGGGGTGGCCACAAACAAATCGCCTCCACGTCGCCCTGTCTCCAGCCATTTCGCTGCCCTCCCCCGAGCTCAGATACCCCTCTCTCATATGCCTCTTCATTCCGTCCCTCACTCTCAACCTCGGCCTCCCACTCCCTCTCTCCCCCTCCACCTCAATCACATCCTATCCTTGTTAGTCTCTTGCTCTCCATTCTTTCCATATGGCCAAACCACCTCAGTGTATTTCTCCTACTGCTTTCCCTCACATCCACACCACAACGCTCCTTCACTTCCTCATTTGTCATTCTGTCTCCCCATGTAACTCCACATGCTTCTCGCATACAACTCCACTGCTCTCACTCTTGACTTGTGTCCTTCCAACAAGCTCCAAGTTTCGCTTCCATATGTTAGAGTTGGTGTCACAATGTCCTGGAGGGTCTTTTTTATCTCCTTGCCCACTTCCCTATACTTTATCACTGTTTTCAAAGAATCAGCAACTTTTCTCTCATGCTGTACTCTTTCAAGCACTCCGTCATCCAGACTTCCATTCCTATTCATCACACTACCAAAGTGCTTAAATGCACTCACATTTTCCATTTCCTCATCATCCAACTTCACTGCGCAGGAATACATTTCTCTCAAAGACCATACTTTTTTCTTTACCTTCCTAAATTTACCTTTAGATTTCGTTTCTTATACACTCTCCCAAACTCATTCAACAGGCTTTGCAGTTCCCCTTCGTCTTCAATTAACAATACAGGATCATCTGCAAACAACATAACCGGAACTTTTCAAACGCTGATCTATCTTTCTGTCGATACATATATATACATATATAGATAGATATACATATATACTGTTTATCTATACATACAATACCGGTATATATATATATATATATATATATATATATATATATATATATGCACACTACACTACCATTTCAAAATTAAAAAATATGGCGTTAATAAATCATGCCTCGGAGTCCCCATGTGGGGGGGAACCATAAATTCCCATACCATCCGCCCATCTCCCGGTGACGACTCTTTGAGCTGCCTGGAACCACTGTCTGACTAACTTCTTCATTTCTGCAGCATTCGCGGCCTTTCCTCTAACTTTCCCTCTGTCGAACACCACCTCTCCTCCTTTAAACCTCACCTTTCCTTCTTGATAGAGATTCAGCTGTCTGAAGCAACTGACAGCAAACCCTTTTCTGATTCCTCCTACTTTCTCTATACTCATTTCAAAGCCAAAGGTGGCTGTTGTGTATATGTACACAACGACTTATCTCGCTCTCGTGTTCCTGAACTTGATTCTTCTGAATTCTTTACTCTCTGGCTTCGGCTTTCTTGTCATTCTCTGACTAAGTATATCTACACTGTTTACTTACCTCCTAATTCTACTGACTATGAAAAATTCTTTGACTATCTTACTTCTACAATGGGACACATTCTGTCCATTTCTCCTTTCTCTGAAATCTCCATTCTAGGAGATTTCAATGTTCATCACCACCTTTGGCTCTCCTCTCCTTCCACTGATTCACCTGGTGAACAAGAATACATCTTTACTATCCTTAATGATCTACAGCAGCTTGTGCAGCACCCTACTCGTATCCCTGACCGCCCTGGAGAGAGCTCCAACTTACTTGACCTCTTCCTTACAACTAATCCTTCTGCTTACACTGTTAATCTGTCCTCTCCGTTGGGCTTCTCCAATCACAACCTTATTACCTTAACCTGTCCTATTGCTCCAGTACAGCCTGCGGACCCTCGAAAAAAACGTCATCCGTGGCACTTTGGAGCTGCAGATTGGGAGGCCATCAGGCAGTACTTCTCTGATTTTCCATGGAATGATTATTGCTTCCATGGCCGGGAGTCATCTGAGTGTGCCTTGCGCATTACGGAGGTTATTCTCTTGGGCATGGAAGCATACATTCCCTTCACATAACCTTTGTCTAATGCAAGAAAGCCTTGGTTTAATCACGCTTGTTCTAGTGCTGTCTGCAAAAAGGTACCGAAGCCAACCCACCCCTGAATTCTGCCCGGAATCGTGCTAAGGCTGTTCTTCGCTCTGCTAAAAATAATTTCACCCGTACTAAATGGTCTCAACTCTCCATCTCGAATTCTTCCCACTCCTTCTGGCACCTTGCCAAAAACCTTTCTAATAACTTTACCTCATCATCCTTCCCTCCTCTTTTCTATTCTGATGGCTCTGAAGCTATTTCTTCTACTGATAAAGCATATTTCTTCACTCAGACTTTCTCCTCCAATTCCACCTTAGACGATTCTGGTGCTGTTCCTTCATCACTTTCCCCCTCAGAATTCCTCATGGCTGACATTAAAATTTCTTCAGCTGATGTATTTTCTGCCATCACTGGCCTCAATACTAACAAGACATATGGGCCTGATGGAGTCCCTCCTGTTGTCCTCAAGAAGTGTGTTTCTGTACTTACACCCTGCCTAGGTAAACTCTTTCGCCTTTGTCTGTCAATGTGTACTTTTCCTTCTTGATGGAAGTTTGCTCTCAGTCAACCAGCCCCAAAGAAGGGTGACCATTCCCAACCCTCTAACTATCGTCCAATTGCTTTAACATCCGGTGTCTCTAAGGTTTTCGAGTCTATTCTTAACAGAAAAATTTAAAAGCATCTTTCCTATCACAACCTTGTTTCTGATTGTCAGTGTGGGTTCCGTCAGGGGCACTCTGCTGGCGATCTTCTCTTCTACCTTTCAGACTCCTGGTCATCCTCCTTTCGGGACTTTGGCGAAAGCTTTGCCATTGCACTTGACATCTCAAAGGCTTTCAATCGAGTCTGGCATAATCTTTAATTTCCAAACTGCCCTCTTACGGTTTCTATCCTTCTATCTGTGCCTTCATCTATAGCTTCCTTTCTGGTCATTCTATAGCCGCTGTTGTAGACGGCCATCGTTCTTCTCCTAGATCTATCAACAGTGGTGTTCCTTAGGGCTCTGTCCTATCACCAACTCCCTTCCTTTTATTCATCACTGACCTTCTAAGCTGTACATCTAGCCCTATCCACACGTATGCTGATGATTCCACTCTTCATCTTTCCATTCGGTTTCCGCGACGTCCATCTCAGCAGTTACTTCAACAAATGAGGCTATGGCACACCTAAAGTCTGACTTGGCTCGTATCTCTGACTGGGGTAAAAATAATCTCGTTGTTTTTAATGCATCAAAAACTCAGTTTTTATACCTATCAACCAGACACACTCTTCCACAGGAGTACCCACTAATGTTTAATAATATCCAGCTCAATCCTGCATCATGCTTAAATATGCTTAGGGTTTCATTCACTCGGGACTTATTTTGGAAAGATCATATTGCATCTCTTGTAAAATCTGCTTCCAAGAGATTAGGTGCGCTAAGCCGACTCCGTACCTTCTTTACCCCTGCACAGTTGTTGACTTTCTACACGGATTTTTTTTACACGGGTTTTATTTATTTAGAGTACAACTCTCATGTGTGGGGAGGCTCCCCACATACAGCTCTTCTTAATAGGGTGGAGTCAAAGGCTTTTCGTCTTATCAACTCTCCTCCTCTTACTGGCTCCCTTCAACCTCTGTCTCTTCGCCGCACTGTTGCGTCTTTATCTCTTTTCTATCGTTACTTCCATGGTCACTGCTCCCCTGAACTTTCTGCTTGCATCCCTCCTGCCCTATGACCGGTGGTAGCACCCGTCTTGCTACAAACTCTCATCCCTTTTCTGTCCAACTCTCTAATGCACGAGTTAACCGTTACTCCCAGTCTTTCATTTATGCAACAGGTCAACTCTGGAACTGTCTCCCTCTGTATTTCCTACTTCCTACGATCTCCAGTCTTTCAAAAGCGGTATGTCCAGGTATCTCGACATGAACGGATCTTGAATTTGGTTCTTTTTTCTATTGTTTTTGTTTTTTCTCGGAAGGAACGGTTTGCGGGCTTCTGGCCTTTGGTTCCTTCTTTCTTGCATAAAATCTATCTGTCTATCTATCTATAGATGGATAGATGGATAGATAGATCGATACTTTGTGTGTGTGTGTGTGTGTGTGTGTGTGTGTGTGTGTGTGTGTGTGTGTGTGTGTGTGTTGACTGCTATTATTTCTCTCGACTATTAGCCATACTATGTTTCCAGACTTGCCACAACGAAAGAAATGATTACTTGAGAAATTTTGCAGCTTTCTGATTCTTTCAACTTCTCTTAAGCAAAACATATCTTGTGGTGGTCCCGGAACAAACAACCAAATTAAGCAGTGAAAAGGTTAATTACAGAGATTTTTCAGGACATCGGCAGTCAACAGGCTATCAGTGTAATCTGTAAGACGCCAAAGAGAAGAAGGCTTAGGAGTATCGCTTACCACCTGTACGAGTCATTAAGGCAGGCTCGCAGCAAATTTCCAATATTCCTCTGTAATACTGCCCAGAATAGTGCTACGAGATGACTAAGGACAAGGATGAGATAACATGCGTGAGAGCATTAGCTAGAAACGTGCCGATTACTGGGACAGGTGATGTGCTATCCCCTTCATATATTATTTCACTGGCCATCCCTCTCACGCGGACAACACTCAGCCAGGTAAATTAGATCGTCATTACCACACTTGCTCCCACCTCTCTCTCTCTCCACTATAAATTGCCCCTTCTAACCATGTTTTTAGTTCGTTGCCATTTTCACAATAACATTGTTCTAATTTTGCTTCTCTCCCTCCAGAGTTTTCCCATTTCTCATTATGTTGTACAGTACAGTATTTGGCTCTTTACTGCCATTTTCATATCTTGCTACTATTCTTTTAACAACTCTTGATAACCCTTTTCAGTTCATTTCAATTACGTTGTGTGGTCCATTTCCTTGCCAATGTCCGATACTTTATTTCACCTATCATCTAGAACTATAATTTTTTCCACAGTCCCTTTTCTTCTCTTGTCTCCTTCTATGCCCGTTAGTCTTCACGCATTCTCCTTTACCATCCTTCCTCTCATTATATATCTTATTTCAGCGTTATGTTATTCTTTACATCTCCACTCCGTATTCATCTGTTTATTTCTTATCTCCTCGTCCTTATTCTTTTGGTAGGTTATTCTGATGTTTGGACTTCTTCTGTATGATATCTGTGTAGTCTTTGCATCAACCTAATTTAGTGAAGAACATACAAACTGACATTAAGGTGCAATGCGCAGAATAAATATCTTAGGAAATGGTGTTGCTTAATATCAAAAGCGAACGGGAATACGGCCTTTAGTACTGAACAAGTGGATGGGTGGAATGGGTCGTCGTCTTCTTGCATATTCGAATACTGCATACTGAACTAAATAAACAAATCAACGCCCAATATCTAGTGTACAATAGAACCATAGATACTAGCATAATCACACACACACACACACACACACACACACACACACACACACACACACACACACACACACGATGAAATTTGTAAAGAACCGTAGTGCCACTTGCAAAGCCATAATACTGAGCCGACTTCATGGGCTGAGTATAAATTCCTTTGAAAATCTCTCTCTCTCTCTCTCTCCTATTTTGTACCACTATACACTGACCCACTGTACATGCCTTTCAATGGTTTTCTAGCATATCTTTCTGTTTCTTAGGGAATCATCTTTTTGTTTGTGTACCTACAGTACACGCACGTACGCACATATGCAGACGCACACGTATGCTTATACAATCGCTTAGCTGATAAGTGCATTTTTCGTGGTAAGCAGACTTTGCCGTGGAATGTTGTGCTGAGCAGAGGTATGGATGAAGTGAATTTTTGAGTCATTTTAAGAATTAACAGCAATTTTTCTTAAAAAACATCCTAAAAGATGATTGATCATGATACCGAAGGTCTTTTCAGAAGCCTGCAAGACGAGCATCGCTAAAGAAACTCATAATAATTATTACAATGTGGGTTATGATAAGAAAGATTCTTCAGAATACTGCAGTTGAGGATAGCCTCAGTAGTCTGCGTTCCAATACAAACTTTTCCCTTTTCTTGTGGCAATCTATAAAAAAAGAACACAACGACAATTTTACTTCTTTTTCTTTGCCTCTTCTCATCTACCTAGGGTTCTCTTTGGCCTCAGTGCATACTGCATGTTCCTGACGGTGTCCCAATTGGTGTCCTCTTTTTCTTTACCTGTCAAGTTAGATCTTTATTTTTTGTTTGAGTCTGATCTCTTTCTCAAACAGCTCGTTGTCAGAACGACAATGAATATGGTCAGACAGGGATATGGTAGTCAAGAGTGTTTTGATAAAAGATAGTCTGACCAGAGGCTGGGAGAGTAATATATAGCAAAAACTGGTATTACTGTATAGAGGACTGTGTGGCAGCAATGCGAAATTACTTTATGTAACATCAAGTCGTAAAGGATGTGCTGGAGCAGGATAACATGGGTGGGAGGCAGGAGAGATATTGTGGAGAGAAAAAGAAAAGGCGAGAAAAAAGAGGCAACGGAGGGGGGTGGGAAAGTGGAGATGAGAGAATATTGAGGAAGAAAAAGCGAACATAGGGAAAGAAGTAGACTGGGAAGGGGGAAGAGTTAGAGTGCGGGGGGGGGGGACAAAGGGAAGGAAGATGAGTATGGGAGAGCGAGGGAGGAAAAAAGAGAATGCAACAGTGAAAGAGAAAGCGAGGAGAAGAAAGCGACTGTGGGAAAGAGGAAAAAGAGAAAGGAAGGATGGGGGGACGGGAGAGCGAGGCAATGGAGGTAGGTGGGTGGAGGGATATACGAGCATTTTGGCGGCAGACGACCGCTGGGGTCCGCCTCGATATTGACACCACCAGAGTTTTCAGTGACACACACACACACACACACACACACACACACACACACACACACACACACACACACACACACACACACACACACACACACACCGCTCGCTGAACACTGTTATATTATGAATTTAGTATCAGAAACATGCTACTGATTGACAAATTTTGCTCTTGGCTGTGACCTAATATGTTTTTGTTACTGCTTTCATTTACTATACGCAGTCTGACTTAACCAACTGTTGGTGTAATTCAGAAGTAAATAGAAGTAACAAATATTTAATTCGAATCAACTTTGTAAAGAAATGTGAAGTGGGAACAAAATCATCAGCTCGATTATTCAAAGATATAGAAGAAGACAGTACCACAGATCACTCCAATGGCGGTATCTGAGGGATGAGATGAAACTGAGAAGAGAGGGGGATATGGCTGGGGCAGGAACGAAGTAGGGAACGGATATAGGTGAGGGAAATGCCTGGGGGAGGGACGACGGAGGGAACGGATATGGGTGAAGGGAACAGCAAGGGTAGATACACAAAGGAGAATGCTCTGTTGCATCTGAAATGCTGAGGTTCAGAATGTGAAGTATCGAGCACACAGCTGATACAGAGAAAAGTATGGTGATTTCTATGTTGGAAGCTTGGCTAAGATATATAAGTAATGAGCAGTGGACGAGTCAGAGTTATGAGGTCGAAGATGAGTCAGATTGGATTCCTTTTCTCTGACTGTATTGTAGTAACAATGATTATCTCTGGCGTGGAATACTGACAAGGGTATTAAACATGCTAAATGGCACAATAAACTCGGCATAGCAAAACGTTTCAAAACATCACATTATTGCCTCTGTCGACGCAGTTGAACGGAGGTTATATATTCTCCCGTGTCTGCTTGTCTGTTTCCCGTGTCTGTTTGTCTGTTTGTGTACAATATACTTCAAAAAGTTGTTGTCGCATTTCAATACAACGTAGTGAACGGGTGGGCAGTGGGTCAAGGAATAGAAAGTTAGATTTGGAGGTGGATCCGGATCCGGATCCAATAATAAATTACAGATGTTATTCGCGCTGATGAAGGCATGCACACTCAAAGATCGTGTTGCAGGGCGTACTAAGATCGCATAAATAGCTATATCAGACAATAAAAGTATCTGTCTGATAAGAGAAATTTTGTTGGCGATGGTAAGCGCTTTGTAAGTGTTTTCCAGTTCAACTTGGTGACACTCTGTGGAAATTCCAATTCTTATAATTCTTTTCGAGCTGCCGAGGTTGATGTCGTATTCTGCGGACAAGGTCAGATTTTAGCGTGAGTTATGTTACCAGATAACGCCAGGACGAGACAAAGGGTGCATTTAATCTAACTTTGGGACAATTAAGACTTTTACTGCTCAACATCCATCTCACTTGAGGAAAGAGAGATCCGGTTCGAAATATCTGCAAAAGCTTTTTCATTTCTTTAATGAAAGTTTATTGCCAATACTTCGTAGGGATTTACAGTATACTGTATATATATATATATATATATTTATATATATATATATATATATATATATATATATATATATATATATATATATATATATATATATATATATATATATATATATATATATATATATATATATATATATATATATATATATATATATATATATATATATATATAATTTCATCTCATCAGCAGTTTGAGTGTCCACTGCAGGACCGGCCTATCCCGACCGAAGTGGGGACGATCCAATGTATCCCTACCAAGTGGCTTAGGCTGTCTAGTAGAGATTGTATGTAGGGTGAGAAGTGCCTTTAAGTGTAAATTGTAATGTTGGAGTGGCTTTGAATGTGTGTGTGGTCTGTGAACCAAGTGTAATCGGCCCTCGCAAGCCGATATGTATGCAAACTAACCACAGGAGAAATGAAAGGAGCGACAGTGAGTACTTTCGTATATTACATCTTCAGACAGAGTGAGACAGAAACGTGAAGGGTAGAGGTCTTTTATGCACACCCGCAGCAGGTAGTGGCACACAGAACAATGGATGACCTGAATTTTTACCTGCGGCTTAAATTATGGTCACCTGCAGCAGGGAGTGGAACATATCAAAGGATGACCTGAATCTAAAAATGCACCGGACAAAGGAGGAGGTACATGACATTAAGAGATGTGTACCCCTACAAATTAGTCAGCTTTGTTGTTAAATCATTATTCACAAATGTCCCTGTTAATGATGTTTTAACTTTCCTGCCAAGCATTCTGGGTAGTAACACTGAAGGTATTCCCTCTGAAAACATTATCAAGCTAATTAAATTGTGCATTGTGAACTCTTTTTTTTACCTTTGAAGGTAAATTTTACACACAAAAATATGGTATGGCCATGGGTAATCCCCTCTCCCCAGCTCTGGCAAATATTTACATGGAATACTTTGAGAAACATTTACTGACGTCCATAAAGGAGCAAAACATAGTTTGGCTCCGATACGTTGATGATATCCTGTGCTTCTGGCCTAACAGTCTTCCCATTGATGAATTTCTCCTGCAGTTAAATTCGTTAGTTCCATCGATTAAGTTTACTCATGAGACGGAAATGGATAATGAATTGCCATTTTTGGATGTAAAAGTTATCAGGGACCAAAATGTTTTGAAGACTAAGGTATACAGAAAACCTACAAATATTATGTCATATGTTCATTAGTATTCAAACCATCATATTAATGTAAAAAGATCCGTGTTCATATCCATGTACCTAAGAGATGTGGAATTTCAGACCCAGAATTTTTAGATGATGAACTAAAAATGATTCAGAGTATTGGAAAGAAGCTAAAATATCCACAAAGCATACTAACTCAGTGCCACAATACAGCCAAGAAACGATTCCTTGAAGGGAAAACTAATAAGCCAGATCGCCAGAACATTCAAAGAACCCTTGTCCTCCCTTTCCATGAAAATTTTCTTGATGTTGTTCACATACTGAGGAAACTCAACGTACAAGTGGTATTCAAATATGAGAACACCATCAAAAAAAAACCCTCATCAAGAACAGCCCTTACAGTAATTCAGGCGTTGTTTACAAAATCCCATGTAAAAGCTGTAACAAATTATACATAGGACAATCTGGAAAAGATTTGGAAACTAGAATCTCACAACATAAATACAGTGTAAGGACAGCCCAACAGAGTAGCGGTTTATTTCAGCACAAAGCATCCAGTGATCACCATACTGACTGGACAGGCTCCAAGATTCTAGCAAGATCAAAAAGCTTAGATGAAAGAAATGTAATAGAATCTTGTCTAATTTCTGGCACATATGAAAAGAATGTGAGCATGAGCTATGGTCATTTTAAGTGTGATAAATTGTTAACTGAATTTATTTTAAAGCTGTATCCCCCAGACTAACAAGTGATTGTTCCCTGTCATCTCCTGGTTGTGTAGTCACACCTGTGTAGGACACACCAAGGATTAATCCTCTAGGTCTTAAGTTAAGCAGCAGTATTTATCCCCTCCTCCCCTCCTACTCCCTCCTCCTTTGTCACGTGCATTTTTAGATTCAGGTCATCCTTTGTTGTGTTCCACTCCCTGCTGCAGGTGACCATAAGTTAAGCCGCAGGTAAAAATTCAAGTCATCCATTGTTCTGTGTGCCACTACCTGCTGCGGGTGTGCATCATCATCATCTGGACCTCCTTTCCCACCCAAGCGCAGGGTGAGGAGTAGCAATGTCAAGACAGCACAAACTTGCCCAATTCAAATAGGCCACACTTCCATTCACTCATCATTCAAGCCCCCGGAATCCTGGCTCTACCGGATACGCCAAAAACATTCGCCACATTCTGCAGTTTCACACAAACGTATCCGATTGAGTCAATCCGGACGCTGCCATGGTCACAAGGGGTGCCAAAATCCCTGATCATGCACTTCTACTCACAACATTCATCCAGCAAGCTCGATCGATTGTCAGTTCCCTAACCTCACCGACTTCCAAACCTCTCTTCCTCAAACACTCATCCACCATATCTCTCCACCTTCTCCTTGGCCTACCTCGCCTCCTCCCTCCTTCAGATTCGCTCAGGTATACTTTTTCACCACTCTATTGTTATCCATTCTTTCCACATGACCATACCATTCCAGGACACTCTCTTTGCTTCTGGTGTCCACCGACTTCCTCACTCCACACCTTTCACGAATTACGTTATTTCGTGTCCTATCCACCCTCTGTACCCCACATACATTCCTCAGCAGTCCCATCTCCACTACTCTTACTCTTGACTTTTCATTTTCATGCCATCCAATAGTCTCAGACCCGTATGTTAAAGTTGGCACTAACACCCCCTCATGGAAGCCTCGTGCAGCTGCAACACTCAAGCTTCTGTTTCTTATCAAGGCCTTCATTGCACCAGCTAGTTTTCTTCCTTGTGTCACTCTACTTTAAACTTCTTTTGCACATTTTCCTCTCTTTTCTATCACTGTACCCAAGTATTTGAACTCTCTCACCAATTCCAGTCTCTCTCCATTCACTGTGACATCACACTGGGAGTCACCTTCCCTCTCAGTAACCATCACTTTACTCTTCTCTACATTTACTCTCAAGGCACGACGCTCACAGACATCAGCAAAACTCTGCACTAGCCTACGAAGTTCTTGTTCGGTACTTGCAAGCTGTACTGCATCATCAGCATACAACAAATTTGAGGTATTCCATCTATCACCATTCATTACCAACGCCACCCCTGTTTCCATTACTCGTGGTTTTACTTCCCTCATCACCCCATCCATATATATATTCAACAACCATGGGGACATCACACAACCTTGTCACACGCCCACATTGATCGTGAACCATTCGCTTGGATGCCCATTTACCCTTACACATTCTTCGCTACCATCATAAAAACTCTTGACAGCACCTGGCAGCTTACCATCTACACCATACGTGCGCAAAACTTTCCACAATCCCTCTCGGTCTACTTTGACGTATGCTTTTTCCAGATCCATGAATGCCATAAACACCTTATGGTCCTTCTCACAAGCCTTCTCTGCTATCTGTCTCACTGTAAATACTTGATCCACACATCCTGTTCATCTCTTACTAGGACTTTTGATATCTCTCTTACTTTCCCTATAATAATTTTTTGATATACTGTACCTTACCAACCACACTCAATAAATATATGCCACGGTAATTCTTGCACTCACTTCGCTCACCTCTATTTTTGTACAGGGGTACAATCACAGCCTTTTTCCATTCTCCAGGCACAGCTTCATTCATCCATGCCTTCTTATCTCCAACAAGCACCTCATTCCACTCTCTCCACTACACTTAAGCATCTCTGCATACACCTCATCAACTCCAGCTTCTTTCCCATTTTTCAGCCGTTTCACAGCGCTTTTCACCTGTGCGAGTGTTACGTCTCCTGGCACTGCATTCTTTCTCTGCCCACCCCCAAAATCAATCATGGGGGTGTGCAGAGAAGGAATGCAGTGCCAGGAGACGTGACACTCGCACAGGTCATACAACAAATATATATATATATATATATATATAGATATATATATATATATATATATATATATATATATATATATATAGATAGATAGATAGATAGATAGATAGATATACTGGATACATTTTGTCTTCCTCTGTAATAAAATAAATGGTTGCTCTTTTGGAAATGAAATAATTTTTCTTCTTCTCTGTGGATCATACTCAAACGTACAGTAACCCAACTAACGTTTTCTAAATCAGTCATCAAGTTATTAAGATTGTAATCTTCCTCGGGGCTTCTTATTCTGTACTAGTGGATCTTCATGGATATCATTTTCTTTAATGTCCCGGTCTCTGATTTGCCGAAACAGTGCCTGCTCACTTTCGATGGCACACTGCCCGTAAGCACAGGAGGCAGTGTGGTAGGACCGTTTGTAGACGATGATCCAACAGGAGCGCCCGTTAAATCACCATCGCCCGCCTTTACCAAGGAGTGATAATGTTTTTGACCGCCTCTGTGTGCGCGCGTGCGTGCGTGCGTGCGTGTGTGTGTGTGTGTGTGTGTGTGTGTGTGTGTGTGTGTGTGTGTGTGTGTGTGTGTGTGTGTGTGTGTGTGTGTGTGTGTGTGTGTGTGTGTGTGTGTGTGTGTGTGTGTGTGTGTGTGTGTGTGTGTGTGTGTGTGTGTGTGTGTGTGTGTGTGTGTGAGAGTGTGTGCGCGCGCGCTCCCATTTTATCTTATCAACGGTTTAAGCTATAAACATGAAACCTTCAGGGTATCAAGATATGGCCAAAATCTTGGATGAGTTCGAAAATGGGCAGTCGGGGTCAAGATCAAGGTCACCAAAATGGCTGCCAAAAGCCAACAAGTTTTTATCGCCCGCCATTACCACCATTATCTCGTGAATTACTTGAGCAATCAACATGAAACGTTCAGGGTATCAAGATATGGTCAATATCTTCCGGCCCCCTCGGGGGGGGGTCGCTGCCCCCAGCCTCCCCCTGTTGGGCCCCGGGGCCCAACGGCCTCCTCAAAAGGCGCCCCGCCCCAAGTTCCCTATCGGGGAGCCGCGGTTGTAACTTGGCCAACAGCATATTCTGGCTGGCGATTACCATTCGGCCCCCGATGCTTTTCTTTCATTAACAGCAGAGTTCATGTTTGATTGCGACTATATATATATATATATATATATATATATATATATATATATTTATATATATATATAGAGAGAGAGAGAGAGAGAGAGAGAGTCGATATATATATATATATATATATATATATATATATATATATATATATAATGCAGATCCCCAAGCGATGTTGGCAATAAACTTTCATTAAGATAAAGAGATCAAAAAGATTTGCAGATCACATTGCCCTAATCTCAGAAGCAGCAGAGACATTGGAAGAAGTGTTCTATCTATCTATCTATTGCCAGACGCCTGAATCCCGTTCGGGGTGGCCACAAACAAATCGCCTCCAAGTCGCCCTGTCCCCCACCATTTCACTGCCCCGCTCCCAACTCACACACCCCTCTCTCATATACCTCTCCACCCCATCCCTCCATCTCATCCTCGGCCTCCCCCGCACTCTTCCCCCCTCCACCTCATTCACATACACTCTCTTCGTCAGTCTTTCACCCTCCATCCTCTCCACATGGCCAAACCACCTCAGTGTATTCTTCCTAACTCTTCCTATCACATCCACATCCACACCACAACGGTCCTTTATATTCTCATTTGTCAGCCTGTCTCTCCATGTGACTCCACAGGCTCCTCTTAAATAACTCATTTCCACTGCTCTCACTCTTGACTTGTGTCCTTCCAGCAACGTCCAAGCTTCACTTCCATACGTTAGAGTTGGTATCACAATACTGTCATGGTGTAACTTTTTCACTTCCATGCTCACTTCCCTCTTTCTTATCACTGCTTTCAAGGAACCAGCAACCTTTCTTCCCTGCTGTACCCTTTCAAGCACTTCACCCTCCAAACCTCCATCCTTACTCATCACACTACCCAAGTACTTAAACGTACTCACATTTTCCAATTCCTCACCATCCAATCTCGCTGTACATTCACTGACTTCACCTCTCTCAAAGACCATCACTTTACTCTTCCCTACATTCACCTTTAGATTCCGTTTCTTACACACTCTCCCAAACTCATCCACCAAGCATTTCAGCTCTCCTTCGTCTTCACTCAACAACACAGTATCATCTGCAAACAACAGTACAGGGAGTTTCCAAACACTACCCTCTCTCACCAGGGCCACTCCAACATCCACTACCCTACCTTGTACATCTTTTATTACCCCCATCCATGTACAGATTGAACAACCATGGAGACATGACACATACGTGTTTCAACCCAACCTTCAAAGAGAAAAATTCACTCAGTTCACCATCCACACGCACTGCAGCCTTAGCACCATCATACATACTCTTCATAGCATTCAACAAATTCCCATCTCCTCCATATATTCTTAATACTTTCCACAGTCACTGTCTATCCACCCTGTCACATGCTTTCCCCAAATCCATGAAAGCCGCATACAACTTCTTTCCCTTCTCTAGAAACTTTTCCACTAAAGATCTAAGAATGAATATCTGATCTACACAACCTCTTCCCTTCCTCAAGCCTCCCTGTTCTTCTCCAACTAATTCGTCTGTTCTTTCTCTAATTCTATCAATAAGTATCCTACCATACACTTTTCCTATTATACTAAGAAAACAGATGCCCCTATGATTACCACACACTTCTTTTTCCCCTTTTCCTTTGTACAAGGGAATAATTATACCTGACTTCCACTCCTCCGGGACTCTACCTTCCTCCCAGTCCAATCTGCACATTTTCCCCATCCATTCTACTACTATCTCTCCCCCATACTTCATCATTTCACCACACACTCCATCAATTCCTGGGGCTTTCCCCAATTTAACTTTCTTCATTGCTTCCACAACTTCTGTCCTACTGATTTCTTCCTGTCTTCTCACCTCCCTCCTTCTCCCAGCCATTCCCCAGCCACTTATACTCGCATTACTTCCATCTTCTATGTTCAACAATTCCTTAAAGTGTTCTCTCCATATGCTCACTTTTTCTCCCTTCTCCACTAGTAACCTACCATTTTTATCTTTCACTCCCCTGCTAACTTTACTTCCACCCTGTCTTACTCTTTTCACCTCATTCCAGAACATTTTCTTACAGTCCCTCCACTTTACACTCAAGTTCCTTCCAAATTCCTCATCCGCTCTCTTCTTACTCCCTCTTACTAATCTTTTCACCTCTCTCTTTCTTTCTACATATAACTCTCTCCTTCGCCTCTCAACTTCTTCCACGCCACTATTTCTCATCCATTCATTGTATGCTTTCTTCTTTTGTGCCACAGCCTGTCTCACCTCTTCATTCCACCACACTGTTCCTTGCACACCCCTCCGTCTTCTCTTCATCCCACACACCACATTACATGCTGCACATATTTCTTCGTAAATATCCTGCACACACCTTCCACGTCCCCTATCTGCTCCAATTCATATTTGCCCAATCGTTCCTCCACTTCTCTCTTATACTCTACCTTTTTCTCATCCTCTTGTATCCTTTCCACTCTCCTTACAAATATTCCTTCTTCCCGTCCTTCGCTTCTTCTATTTCTCCATCCTAATTGGACCTTGATTCTGGCCACCACCAAGTAGTGGTCAGAAAGTCCACTCCCCCAACCTCTATAAGCTGTTGCATCCATTACACATTTTCGCATCCTTTCATCCACACACACATAATCAATCATTGCCTTCCTTTCATTCAGTTCACCATCCACCCTTCTCATCACTCGCCATGTATACCTGTGGATCATTCTCTGCCGGAAGAGGGTATTGGCTATCACCAACCCCCTCCCAGCACAAATGTCCACTAACGCCCTGCCATTCTCATCTATCTCAGCAGGCACACCCCACTCACCAACTATGCCATCCACCTTCACATTCCCTACTTTACCATGTATATCACCGATCAAACACACTCTCTCTTTCCTTCCAAACTTTTCCGTGCACACTTCCACATTTGTCCAGAAGAAGTGTTAAATGACCTAAATAGATGAAGTCTCAAAGTACGGATAAAGATGAACCGGAGTAAACTAATATTTAATCCAAATACACCAAAGAACGTCATCACAGTAAAGGAAGAATTTCTTTAAGAATTCGAGGAGTGCAATTACCTGGGGCAAACACGAAACTAACGAAATAAATGACGTAGTACGACTGCAGTGCGTGTGGATGGTGAACTAAGTGAATTTTTCTCTTTGAAAGTTGGTTTGAAACAGGGATGTGTCATGTCTCCATGGTTGTTCAATCTGTACATGGATGGGGTAATAAAAGAGGTACAAGGTAGGGTAGTGGATGTTGGAGTGGCCCTGGTGAGAGAGGATAGTGTTTGGAAACTCCCTGTACTGTTGTTTGCAGATGATACTGTGATGTTGAGTGAAAACGAAGGGGAGCTGCAAGGCTTGGTGGATGAGTTTGAGAGAGTGTGTAAGAAACGGAATCTAAAGGTGAATGTAGGGAAGAGTAAAGTGATGGTCTTTGAGAGAGGTGAAGTTAGTGAATGTACAGCGAGGTTGGATGGTGAGGAATTGGAAAATGTGAGTACGTTTAAGTATTTGGGTAGTGTGATGAGTAAGGATGGAGGTTTGGAGGGTGAAGTGCTTGAAAGGGTACAGCAGGGAAGAAAGGTTGCTGGTTCCTTGAAAGCATTGATAAGAAACAGGGAAGTGAGCATGGAAGTGAAAAAGCTACTACATGACAGTATTGTGATACCAACTCTAACGTACGGAAGTGAAGCTTGGACATTGTTGGAAGGACACAAGTCAAGAGTGAGAGCAGTGGAAATGAGTTATTTAAGAGGAGCCTGTGGAGTCACGTGGAGAGAGAGGCTGACGAATGAGGATATAAAGGAGCGTTGTGGTGTGGATGTGGATGTGATAGGAAGCGTTATGAGGAACACACTGAGGTGGTTTGGCCATGTGGAGAGGATGGAGGGTGAAAGACTGACGAAGAGAGTGTATGTGAGTGAGGTGGAGGGGGGAAGAGGGAGGGGGAGGCCGAGGATGAGATGGAGGGATGGGGTGGAGAGGTATATGAGAGAGAGGGGTGTGAGTTGGGAGCGGGGCAGTGAAATGGCGGGGGACAGGGCGACTTGGAGGCGATTTGTTTGTGGCCACCCCAAACGGGATTGAGGCGTCTGGCAATAGATAGATAGATAGATAGATAGACAACTAGATGGAAACCTGTCGGTAAACATAGAGACGTCATTAAAAGCTGCATGGCATTATGTATGAAACGATAAGTATATAACGAAAGTACGATCTTAGTTATGACATATGGTTGTGAGACCTGGAAACTGACAATATCGATGGTCAGTCAACTAATCCGTTCTTAAAGAGTAATGGAAATGTCAATGTTGGGAATATCTTTAAGACACAGGAAAAGATAAACTTGTGTGAGACAGCAGACCAAAGTCAAAGACATTACAGAAGTTATATTCATTCGTTCATCGAATCATCATGTAATCCTGTGTTGCCCAATGAACTGCATAGAGGCCCTGGGCTAGGCAAGTTAGTCCTGACATTTAAGATGAGTGACCAACCTCACTCATCCCTGGGTGGAATTACGTGAGCAATTTACCAAAACCAACTCATGGATATAAACATGCATAGGCTCAATCCGACTGGAGCGCCCTAATTACCCACTAAACCACCAGGCGCTATAATTTGGTTATATGGTTACCACCAGCATAGTAAATGATTTCCTGGTGTACGGGAAACCATTTAGCTTGTCACTCACTGTAGAGTCACCCGTACACAGAAGGAACAGGAAAGAATGAAGGACACAATGAAGAGGAATGAAGGGAAGAATAAAGGAAAGAAAAACAGAAGAGGAAGGAAGGCAAGAAGGAAGGAAGAGAGGAAAGGGCAGGCACCCGAGAGCAGCTCTACATCGAGTAAGTGGATGGTAAGCGCCCCACTACCACTTTGTAGAAGTTGTAAAAGAACAGAAATGGAGATGGGCAAATCATGCAGCAAGAATAAGGGATAGCCAATGGAGCAAGAGACTGACTGATTGGACTCAAGAGACTTTACGCGTAGGCCAGACAGGAGGTGGAGAGATAAGATCGATAACTTAGCAAATCGTGGCAGAGATTGGCTCAGTCAAGGAAACTGTGGAAAAGGTTGGTGGAGGCCTTTGTTTAGCAGTGTATTTGAAATGGCTGAAGATATATATATATATATATATATATATATATATATATATATATATATATATATATATATATATATATATATATATATATATATATATATATATATATATATATATATATATATATATACTGTATATGCATGAGTATGTGTGTGTGTGTGTTTGTGTGTATGTATGTATCTTATAATAATTCGATGTTGCGAAAGCCTGCAAATAACATCAACAGAGACGAAAAGTTTATGTACCCCTAAGGATACCGTTCGCCCAAAGGTTCTTAATTCTCAGTGGCCCCAGTTCCTAAACAATTTATGTGCACCTTCCGTGCTTCCACACACTCTCATAGCGACACAGTTTCTGTATGTTCTCACTCGGTTAAGCTTATCATGCTTTATCACTTATTTTCGTTGGTTACTGATGTCCTCGCCATAACACCTGCCCTCGTCACAATACCTGTCCTCTCCTGCCCTTGCACCATACCTTCCCGCATCATAACATCTGTTCCCGTCACCATTTCTTCCCTCGTCACCGCTCTCCTCTCGTTTCCACTCCTTTCCTTCTCAGGCACTTCCCGCCTGTTGTCTGCAGACAGTATACCCCTGTCATTTCACTTCCTCATCCCCAACTACATCACCTTGCAATACACATATTCCCTCTCAATTCACATTCCCAACCCGTCATCCGTCCACTCTTACGAAACCTCCTACCCTCCTCACTAACATGATCCCTCTTACCTCTCCCCCACCCAATCAAACAAACACATCACCACCGCCACCTTCCCCTCCAACTCCGCCAGACCAATACTAAAATCCCAAATGTCGTGGGAGCTGCCATTTGCACCAAGAATCCCGATAAATGTCAAACCTGTTATAGTCTCATGAGTTTTGTCAGTTGATACAAGCTCGATATGGTTTCATGACAAGGGTTCACTGGCATTACCACTGGACTGAGCTGGCTGTAATACTCATCCCAGTCACTATAGCACATACAACAGAATTATATAATCATTTCTTTCTCAAGTTTCAGTATTGACTCCATTGGCTTATTATTGGATTGAGTTGGGTGTAAGACTCGTCCGGTAACAACTGCAGTTAAACCTGAATTATTAGTGTTATATCGTGTCAAGGTCCAGCACACAACAATTTTTTGTCTTTCACAATTTCATTTGTAAATTCCACCTCATGCTTTCTGTACAGTAGAGTATTTATTCTCACTTTTGTGCTATATTTATCGCCCGCCTTCAGTAAGGCGGGGCAATATAATTTGTGTGTGCGTGTGTGTGTGTGTGTGTGTGTGTGTGTGTGTGTGTGTGTGTGTGTGTGTGTGTGTGTGTGTGTGTTCCCAAAATATCTCCAAAAGTTGTGGACGAATTTTTACCAAACCTTCAGGATATAGCAACTATGTGGATGGGCACAGGCAATTAATTTCTGGTGAGAATTTGGTCACAGATAACCGAATGTCAACAGCCATACATCAACTTGCACAATGACCATTTTCTCTGCAACGGATTGAGATATTTTCATCAAATTGGGTTTGCAGGTAGCTTGTGGCGGGCGATTAGCATTCAGCCCCCGAATGCTTTTGTTCTCTCGTTGACTAGAGTGTTTGGTGGGCGGGGGTTTAAGGGAGGATTTTTTTTTTTTTTCAAATTCTCATATTTTGTTTTATTTGGCCTGGAGCTGCCTATAGTAGTTTGGGCCAAAGGGCTTACTACAAAGTTATCCCTTCTTCTTAATGTACTCTCTGTAGCTAGAGCTTCCATTCGTATTAAGAAAGCTCGTTCATGTAGACCAGGGCTATTCAACTACTCTAGAAGTAGGGCCGAATTATGAAACTCAGATTAACAAACGGGCCATATATTATTTTACCTGTATTTTTTTCCCTCTGTCTAAGCATTTCTCCGCAGAAAGAAACGAGAAATTCATATATTCTTTGCGTTTACACTTTCCGTTAAATACATATATAAATAAAAAGAAAAACCCAAACTTTGTTTTATACTTGTTTATTTGTTTACTTTCATTCTTCTGAGTGGGCAAAGGGCCAAACGAAAACAAGGGTCGGATATGGCCCACGGGCAGCCAGTTGAATAGCTGTGATGTAGACCCACTTTTTTATTCATTTTGAAGTGCTATTGCACTGTGCCTTATTGGGTCATTTTCACGCTGATTCTATTTTTGGCTTCTCTAGCAGAGTGTAAAAACTATACCTGTGATACTCTTAATCTTACTCTTAATTTGTCGTGTTATTTCCTGCCTCGTCTTTTTTACCCAGGTAATGAACTCGGTTGCAGATAACGTAGGGGGGGAAAACTAGATAAAGAGAATCGTTTGCTGACTTTAAGGAAGTTAGGGTGAAATGATGTTACCCCAGTGTCTGTGTGACGGGTGAAATGGTTCTTTCAAAAGTTTATGTCTGTGGGAATGTGTAACGACGCAGAACGCCATCTCGATGTCAGGGTTTATCATTTTTGGCTCTTAAAGATAACAGAACAATTTAGTTAGATAATATCTTCGAATTTCATCATATATTCAATCTGCACCCCAAATCCATTCCCACGATATGGATAAATAAGAACTTGAGGCAATATATTTTCCAATTCCATCACTTTTCCAACTACGTAATGAAATACTTGATACCAATCACTGAAGCGCGACCAAAGAACATAGACGGATTTATCAGCAGGGCATGGGGTGGCGAGGCAAGGAGAATGAGAGGTAGTTTACGGCCGCAGTTTTGAGGTCAGAATTAAGAGATCAGGAGATTAAAAAGAGCTTACGGTCAACACACCATGAGACTGGGAGATTTTAGATTGCAGAAAAGATGGAGGAGGGAATGGCTGAATATAAGAATGACTTAGATGATTACGATGTGTGTAAAGAGAAAGGGGAAAGTATGCGCTAGAACGTAAACGAGAGAGAGAGAGAGAGAGAGAGAGAGAGAGAGAGAGAGAGAGACACACACACACACACACACACACACACACACACACAAAATCAGAGAGACATAGAGAGACAGACAGACAGAGAGTGGAACAGTTGCAATAATATGACGATGAAAATGTGAGAGGTACAAATGTGGCCAACTTTATCTACCTTCACCATGCTAATATGCCAGGAGCATTAAAGATACACCTGGGGAAAAAAAAAAAAAAATCGAGAAAGCTGATTTTTTCAGGAAAGCTACATAGCGACCTCCTAAGTTAAAATCAACAAATATTCTAAATATTCCACGTAAGCTAACCGTGTGAGAAGAAATATTCAAGATGGCCACCATAAACATGGGGCGCGTATATAGCTTAGTGACTAAAATTCACACTTGGTCATGTAATACCATCTTTTATGAGTTTTAAGAAGTAACAGGTCCATTTCTGCTATTATTCTACTGTTCTGTGTCATTGATATGTAAAGAGAATGTGCGCCAGAAGCAAAAAATCAGGCAAAAGGAGGTGCGTTTGTCTTTGTGTATATTATATGCAGAAACTAGGGCAGCAGTAACTGAAGAGCGTTTCCCAGCCTTTATACTGTAATGTGTACATAAAGGCGAGGACAGCAGCAAATGATGAGAATATCCTAGCCTGTGTACTGTGTATATACAAAATGAGACTTTTCCCCTGACGCTGTTCCGTTCAACACATCAAGAAGATTTTGATTTAACAACAATTCTGTTAGATGCAGGTTGCTGTATGCATTATTCCATTATACAATACAGCAAAGTAGGAGAGAGAGAGAGAGAGAGAGAGAGAGAGAGAGAGAGAGAGAGAGAGAGAGAGAGAGAGAGAGAGAGAGAGAGAATGTAGGAAAAAAGAACGAATACGAGGGACAGAAAAAGGGAAACCATGGAACTGATCTGTCCGTTCACCAACACACTTCTTGTATTCATCAACGATCTTCTGAAATGTACATCCAACCATGTCCCCTGGTAAGCAGACGATTCCTTCTTTCACTTTTCCTAATGCTTCTCGCAGCGTCCATCAAAACAGTTAGTAGCCTACAATAATTTCGGGATGAGGCATATCTGAATAAAGAAATCCGCATTATAATTTCCAATTGGGTAAAAGAAACTGTTTTTATTACCTCAGAAATCTTTCTCCTTGCCACCATACCCTTCAGGACTCTCTTACTTTAGACAGTATGCAGCTCAGTCTGCCAGCATCTCTCACCGTCCTGAGTGATTCTTTTTCGTAAATTATTGTGGATGATATGTTCTTACAAAATCAGCGTGAGAGAGCTTTGTGTACTGAACGAGCTCCATTCTTCAGTACGGTGATGTCTGTTTTATTTGCTCTGACTACCTCAAGACAGTTTTAGCCAGTACAGTATCTTTAATATCTTTAGTAATGTTGTATCTTCCCTTGATGCACCGGGACTCCAATATGAGTTGTAACAATTACCATCTCAGTATCATGGCCTCCCTTGAAATATTGGAGTTCCTTGCCTTTATTTCAAAACATACAAAGAGAAGCAGGCTTGACTTATGGATATGTACCCCTCAGTAAGAAAAGTGTGCGATCTCTTGTTTACTAGTGTAATACAAATACAGGAAAGGAATGGCCGGTTTGTTTTCCATATACGCAGGTAAACGACCGTTCTGGCTAAATGTAACTCACGCTTCGCATTCTGTAAACAACGCGACGAGTAGGCAACTGTTTGGTTAGAATATTATGGTCAGTCTTAAGCACCCCTAATAATCCGGTATTATTATTTTTGGCATCATATTTTTGGTATCATATTCCTGGCATGTAGTTCACTTTCCTCCCAGAAGTATAAAACCAAAACATATTGTGTCGGCAGAGGAATATACCAGGCTTCTCTAAATTTAGGAACATTATCCCACTAACGGGAGTGAGAGGTAGGAATGATGGCTTATTAGGGGGATGTTGCCATGAAATGTACAGTACATGTTGCATCCTTCACTTACAGTCAGGCGTATTTGCATTTATAAAATAGTGTATACTTTCTTATGAACAAACTCATATACACATGTATGTATAAACATAAACAAGTGTACATTAAATTGCAACGGAAAAGATGAGACAGATGTTTGGGTTCTTGGCTCTCACACACACACACACACACACACACACACACACACACACACACACACACACACACACACACACACACCAAACTATTTATCTTGTGTATTCGCCTCGACTTATAAATACTACAGTGCTACAGGGTGTGGTGTATTGGGCGTGTTACGTGGCACCAATGTATCTAATTACATTTCACGTCGTCTGTGGTCTGACTGCTATAACGGGTTTGGTCCAACACATTAGACGTGAGACGTTAACAAATACTCATAGAAGACCTACAACACACCACCCTCTGCAGCAGTTACAAGTGGACCCGGTTTTAAAATAAACAAGGCAATAATGAATATGCAGAAATAAGAGATCAAGTGCACGTGTGTGTGTGTGTGTGTGTGTGTGTGTGTGTGTGTGTGTGTGTGTGTGTGTGTGTGTGTGTGTGTGTGTGTGTGTGTGTGTGTGTGTGTGTTATTATCGCAACTCGGTCATAGGGGTCACTTGACACTTAGACCTTCTTCGATAATTTTACCAGACATTTTAAAGTATCCCCTTCCTTATCGCGCCTGTTTAATACATTTACTACAAGTTTTTAATTCACAGTATGTTCTTAAATACGAAAGTGTGTCATTATCTATAAAACACTGAAAGAAAATGCTTATGTATAATTAAACCCTAATAATTTCCTGTTTGCCTTATACCTTGCAATATTCACATTCATACTGATGGCAGCAGAGCTTACAAATCTACCTAGTAGCGTTTTTTTTTTTTTTATTTTTTTTTTTTTGTGCAAGGCCAACCCAATTCAACACTGGAACCATACTCCTTATTTGGGTGAAACTTGTGTGGGTCCTGTGCAGCGGTAACATTTATATCCTGTTACAGGAAAGTCAAACACTTGTGCTGCCAATCGTGAAGATTATCGAAAACTGGCCATCATGGAAGGCTTAACCGCAGTACTGATTGTTTTCTGTTTTATTTCACGTGACTTACCAGGGATGTG
The DNA here is from genome assembly GCF_032717465.1 of Coenobita brevimanus. NCBI lineage: Eukaryota > Metazoa > Arthropoda > Malacostraca > Decapoda > Coenobitidae > Coenobita > Coenobita brevimanus. Next base: position 20,680,287 of record NC_136976.1, read on the forward strand.
TACAGGAATAAAGAGTAGGATCACTATTAAAACATGGAAGTCGGGCATTATGTCTGCAGCTGACGAGCTCCACTCTTGCAGCTCAAAATTGTCACCACACAATCATAGTGCCAATGCAGCCACTGAGAAAAAACCTGCAGTACTTAAGCACCAGTTCAGAAGAACACGTGAGTAAAAACTTCATATGACGACATATGAAGGCGACAGCTTTTGACTACCTTCTGACGAGTCACTGTCCATTATATCAGTTATTTAATGCTAGTTACTCAGTGTGCTTCATGGGGCAGTAACAGGTCCGTTTGTCTTTGTGTATTTTACATGCAGAAATTAGGACAGCAGTAACTGAAGAGTGTGTCCCAGCCTGTGTAATGATAGCATATAAAGTTTTATCATGTGGAGGAAAGTTAGGAGAGGGGCAAAGGGTGTGGGGTTATGGGGGGGTACAAAGAGAGGCAGAGAGCAGAGTAAGGATGAAGGTGAGTGAGGATACAGGATTCGAGTGGATGATAGTGGCGGGGTGGGCTGCCAGCTGGGACTTCCTCTGGCGACGAGCAAAGTGACAAACACAACCATTTGTGAAAGTTATGTCATATTGGATCCCCGGCCAGAACAACTCCACCACCCAGAATTTCGTATCTTCCTGCAGGTGCAGCATGCTTCTGGAAACCAAAACATGTAAATATAATAGAAAGTTAATTATTACAGGTAACCTTCAGATTTTTTCAGTGATGCCTTATCCAGTCCAGTTGTTTGAGGTACTAATAACTACACCAAAGAAACCAATTAGCTTACACTTACATTATCTAAACTAATTCATATTTCTTGAACTGAAGACAGTTTGCTCATGCCAATTGTTAAAAGTTTTGAGGAAGTGCCATCCTCCAGCCAATTAAAACTTTCTTAGGCAATGAACATACGTGATATATTCTTGCTAACCCAAGACAATAATGATCGGCTGAATCAAAGTTGCAACAGATTAAAGGTTATGAGCATCTTAATATATTCATTCCACCTGACTCCTTCCTTTCCTTCCCTTGGCCGTTCCAGAATTTTGTGTTTCCTCTCTGTTTGTCATCAGAAATTCGTGTTGGCATTGTCCTGTGGAGTTTTCGGGTTACGACGAGAAACAAACTGGCCAACATAAAGAGACAGAAAAGGACAACGCCGATTCCCAGCTTAATGACGGCTGTTGGCACTCACCGTGGCAAGCGTTTGGGAAGGAAAGAGGAATCATACAATTCATTTTTAATGCGGTAATATACATCCCGCCAAGTTTTCTCGTATTTCAACATTTCACATTTCTTTCATTCTCATCCGCTTTCTTTCCATGTTATTATACTGTATTTTTTTCTTTCCGTATATCTCACTTTCTGTTTTCTTTATCATTACCTTTTACTCTCTCTCTCTCTCTCTCTCTCTCTCTCTCTCTCTCCTTTCATTTTGAATCCATTACATTTCTTTCCATTTGTGTATTCTTTTTGTTTCCCCCCTCCCCCTCCCAACCGCGTTTCTTCTTTCCACAAATACCAACAAACCAACAACGCTGCGTCACCTGCAAACGTTCGTGAAGCTCAGCTGAGAGAGAGAGAGAGAGAGAGAGAGAGAGAGAGAGAGAGAGAGAGAGAGAGGCAGTACCGCTGTTCTGCTGGCAGTTGTCAATCATACGACATTAATTAACTATAATCTGGGTCTGACTTTGGTATTCGAACAGAATTTCATCTCTCGTCGCTCGGTCTTTGGCTCGGATCCTCGTTGACACAAGAGACTTGTCGGTCCTCTTCCATTTTTATTGTTTTGCATCATACACCTTATCTGTCTTCAGGCTCTTATGACTATGTTAAGTAAAACTGTTAAGTAATTTTTCCAAGTTTTTTTTTTTTTTTTTAAATAACAGAACGGAGGAAGGAAAAACAAATGGGGAAAAAAATAAATAATCCATACACCAGATTACTGGTGTCCTCTATTCATAAAATATCTGTAACAGTTAGACTTGAACAGTTGTGGGTTGAAATTTGAAGGAAAACAACTCTGAGGAAGCGAGTTCCAGAGAGATGCAGTTCGGGGAATGAAAGAATTCTGATAGGCAGAAGTTCTGCAATATGGTTGAGTGACATTCCAGTCATGAGCGCTACCAGATACCCGTGTTGCACGAGGGAAGGCATGGAGAGGTGGCACCATGGACGCAACTTCGTCTGAGGATTTGCCAAAAAAAAATCTGTAAAATAATGCAAGGGAGGCAACATTCCTTCTTACTTGCAGGGGAGGTAGTTTATATGTAATGGCAGGGTTGTTAATGATTCTAACAGCTTTATTCTGAATTTTGTCTAGTTGTCTTAATGCAACCTCTCCACAACCATTCCACAAGGGTGAGCAATATTTAAGCTGAGAGCGCACATGACTCTTATGAATTATAGCTAACTGCTCATTGGACTCTGTACAATAATCCAAGTTTCTTTGAGGCGGTTTTAGCAAGTGATCTGACATGAGAGGTCCAGCTGAGGGCACTGTTAAGTGAGACACCAAGAATTTCAATACTTTTGGAGATGGGAATATTAGTAGCACTGAAGGTAATGTACGAATCTGGCAATATCTGTCTATTAGTAAACACCATATATTTAGTTTTACTAGCATTAAAAGAGACAAGGTTGTTTTGTCCCCATTCACTGATTGTAGCTAGATCTTGATTTATGGAGATGGCTGTACTGAGTTGAGAGGTAGAGATATTAGACTTTGTAAATGGATGTCTGACTGTGAATGAACTATGTAGTGTTGAGTCATCTGCATATGAGTGAACGGGATTGTGAGTGACAGATAAGAGATCATTAATATGAACCAGAAATAGGGTTGGTGCCAGAACTGATCCCTGCGGCACGCTGGCGTTAATTGAGTGGAAATTCGAATATACATCATCTACTTTTACTCTTATTTTCCTGTCACTAAGATAAGAAGAAATCAAAGGAACAAAAGACGTTAGTCCATAGCAAGGGACTTTGGACAGCAGGGAACGGTGCCATACTCTGTCGAAAGCTTTAGAGATATCAAGAGCTACTGCATGAGTTTCTCCAAAAAGATCAATAGATTGATGGATGGTATGAGTTAAGAGATTGAGTATGTCAATGGTGGATCTTTCGTGGCGAAAACCGTATTGTCTATCACTAATTAAGTTGTTGGATTCAAGATGTTTAACAATATGCTTATTAATTAAAGTTTCAAATACCTTACCAAGAGAAGATGTGACAGCTATTGGTCTGTAATTGGAGGGGTCAGACGAACTTCCTTTCTTCGGAACTGGGTGGATATTGGCTTCTTTCCAAGAATTTGGGAATAAAGAAGTACGTATGCATAGTCTGAATAATTTGGCTAGGACAGAGGCAAGTTCAGGGGAACACTTTTTCAAAACAATTGGCGGAATTCCATCTGGGCCTGGAGCTTTGTTGGTAAGTAAATTGTCTAGGATGGATTTTACGAATCTTGTCTGTATTTTAAGTGGGGCAATTTCGGGAGAATCAAGTTCCAGTACTGAGACATTCTGGCTGGTATCATCTATGGTAGAGTTTCTTGCAAAGGTACTAGCAAAGATATCTGCTTTCCCACGTGGGTCATTTGTAATATTGCCATCTGAAGATTTTAGTGAGGGAATGGAAGATGACTTGTTAAAGTTATTATTGAAAGAATTAAGAGTTGACCAGAATATTCTATTGTCATTAGGGTTGTTAAGTAGTTTTGATGCTTGCTTTTGAAGAAAGTTTGATTTAGATAGATTTAATGCAGCTTTTGCATGATTTCTAGCAATTTTAAATTGGGAGAGTGATTTAGATGTTTTTGATTTAAGTAAGAGTTATATGCTAATGACTTTTGGGCTGTTGCTCTGGCACAATTGCCATCAAACCATTTTGGAGAGTTTGATCTTTTAGTGAACTGTTGACTTGGTATGAATAAATCCATACCAGCTAGTATTAAGTCGCAAATGTGGGACTGCGTAGAATTTGGATCACTAGAGAAGAAAGACTGCCATGGAACATCAGCAAGTTAATTTCTAAATCCATCGCAGTCTGCCCTGTCAAAGTGCCATCGGGTCACCCTGAGAGGTTCGGAATGGGGAGGTGTAGGAGGGTTAACTAATGAGGCTTTGATGAGACTGTGGTCAGAGGATCCAAGTGGTGACAGTACCTCTATCCTGTATTGATCTGGATTATTTGTCAAGAATAAATCCAAGAAATGGGCATTATGGTCAGGATTATCAGGTATTCTGGTTGGTTGTTTTACCAACTGGGTGAGATTAAACGATTCCACAAACAGCTCGCATTCTAGACCAGCGTCGTCAGTCCGGGCAGAATGCAATAACCATTCAACATTGTGTATGTTAAAATCACCCAAAATGGTAATTTCATTGCCAAGGGAAAGGTCAAGGTTACTCAACTGAGTGGATATGGAATCAAATACACTGGGTTCCGAAGAAGCATTGGGGGAACGATAAACTACACAGATATATTTGGTAATGTTTTGGCAATTTAATTTATATAATGAGTAATCAAAACTGGATGAAGTGAAGTTTAAAATAGTGTCAACTGCATATTGGGATCTGATATAACAACAGATGCCGCCCTTGTTTCGAAAGTTTGTAAGGAGATGGTAACCGGGAAAACAATATGGAGATATATCGGTAGAGGGTGAGATTTGTGGTTCTGTGAGGAAAAGGGCCAAAGGGGATGTGGACTGAAGGAAAAAATGAACTGAGTTTAAATTTGTGGTAAGGCCGCGGATGTTGGTAAAGAATAAGGCAGCACCGTCACCTCTTCGCCGACGAGCATTCTCGGAAATAGCAACAGTCGCTGCCGGCACAGTCGCCTGATTGCGACCGGGAGGACCCTGTGCCTCCAGCCCTACCCTGCCGGTGGTGGCAATCCGAGGTACCACCTCATTTGATTGTAAGATTGCAGCGGCCATTACTAAAGATGTGAATAGAAGGTGTGATATGTTATGCGCATGTAGTGTGGTGTAGACAGTTGAAGGTAGAGGTATTATGAGAGCATGCTGGCCTACTCTCTGTGTAAATGAATGCACTGAAAATGTTCAGAAAAGGGAGATGGTCAGGATCAAGTCCTGAGGGCTGGTGAAACGGGAGCTCCAGCTCTCCCTATCACCAGCTTGCCATCAACCTCTGGAGTACTGCCCTGTTCGACTGGTGCTACAAGGTGCTATAAAGAGCCCAGCTGATGTGACGGCGGATGACAACAGTCTTCACATTCACGTCATCCATGCCTTGGTTCAGAGCCAGTGTTGAGTTTTAAACTGTAGGTCTATGCGATGGCTTATCTTCAGGGTTCAGTACTGATAATTCTCTTATGGCAGGGACAATCCTGGTATTTTAATCTAGCTAGCGACAGATTATTATATTCATCCAGGAGTGAGTCGCAAGAGCATGACAAGTATCACTAAGCCTCCCATCGTTGGGGCAACCCTACTTTTATATTTTTGCCAACGCCAGAAGATTTATTCTACTAAAGATGAGTTACAGAATTATGAGTCTTAAATTCGGATATGTTTATATTAACTAATTTCTCTGTATAGTGATTGAGATTTTGCTGTCAGGGCATTCTAACGATTGCTTTACGGTCAGCCTCACCTTTCTTACTCCTTGAAGAGATAAATTTTTATTTATCCTTGTTATTGTTAATAGTCATTCATCTTCTTTTTTTCAGTAACTGTTATTTTTTCTCTTCTAGTTTTATCTCCTACGTTTTCCCATCCCATTTTTATACAGATCATGAGAGAGATAAGCTCGTCCTAAAAGTACTCTCTTGTATAACTCCTGTTTTCCTCTTCTTGACACGGACTACGTGAAAGGGCTCTATCATTTTGCCAAAGTATGATATGTATTTATCTTTTCCGACGCTCAACTACTCTGATACTGGTGGAAGGAGATGCAGTGCGCGAAATTTGTTAAGTACGACTACCTTCATTGGAAGCCGAATTCATTCAGGACCTTAACCAAATTTTCACACTCAGAAAGTCTTCTTGAGATTTAAATATTATCAGACATCTCTGTCTTCTCTTTTATTTTCACATTATTATTAATCAGTCTGGCTGTGAGGAGTGTTGTAAGGCAAGAGTGGAAGTAAATTTAGGAAAGTAGTCTGGAATAAACATCAATTAAGCCCTAAAAAGTTTATGAATACGGCACCGGTTCTTTATGCTGGCCGTGGACATTATATGGCAATTTCGCCTCCCTGCACTGATCATAACTGCGTCACCAGCCTGCTTCACTCCCTCGTAATTATGATGTCTCTCACTTTCAAAAGATCCGTCTAAACTCTGAAATTGCCATCAGATTTTCTAATATATGCCCGCAGTACTCCACAGCTGTACTCGTGACAAATGAATATTTACAGTAATATTACTTACCAGTATGAATATTATTGGCCAATCTTTATATATAATGAGGAAGATCTGAATAAAAATATCGACATCTGTTTAACATACACACTAAACAACAAACAAAAATTTTACAGCGCACAGCACTTTGTGTACGTACTGAAAATAAATATGAAGATTCTCTCGTCAGCCCCCGTCTCCTTGCTGGGTTGGGAAATTTTTGCCTCATCGTCTGGTCGTGTCTTCATCATACCGTGACAATTTCTTCCAGAATTTTTCATCACTCTTGGTTCATGGTACAATTTTCTTCGAGCCAGACTCTGCCTGCTATTTTAACCATGAGTTTGGATTAGTTTCTTTGTCTTTTTTAACTTCCAGCGTTAGTTTTTTTCAAAATGTTCTGCGATTTTTATTTCTCCACTCACGGCCTTGGAAATCGGTTCACCTGATTGTCTGAGCAAGCGAAGCGAGCGAGGGCACTGTCAAACTGGTAGTATTAAGGTGGTAGGACAGGGACACAAACTTTATTTCGGGAACTATCCCATTTACTGTGGATCTATGCATATTGTTGGAAAATTTACGGAAAAGTAATAGGTGTTACCTAAAACACTTTTTTCCTCCATATTCGTCATCATAAAACTGAAAAAGCCAAAACCGCCATATTGAGAACCAAAATTGTTATTATGTAACTTATTAAAGCTGCAGGTTGTGACAATGGTGTCCGTTATGTGGATACTGCTATGATGGTTTTGCTCGCTTTTCCTCTTATGTCAGCAGGGTTACACAGGATCGTGACTGTATAATGCTTGTGTTACTGAAGCACATTTTGGACTTCACCTCTCTTACTGCAGTGAACACTCCCACTGATATAAAGTGATCTAGAGGAAAAAGAACTGTTCTATACCACATTCGACTCAGCTGTGAAGAGAACCCCTTGCGGGATACAGGCCTACTATTGGCCTGGGTGACTTCAGTGAGAAAACTGGCAAGCGGAGGGTAGACTTTGAGGAATGTGTAGGCCCCCAAGGCAATGGAAAAAGGAATATTAATTGTTCTTACTCTCAGAATTTTATAAAATCCATTAAACTGATGTTTGCTGAATCTTGCTTCCAGTAGCCTGATCATCACCAGTGGACCTGATTTTCCAATGTCGGAGGGGTTGCTTAGGAGATTGACCACATTCTTGCAAATACTTTTTTTTTTTTTTTCTTTTCTTTTTTAATGCGAGGAAGAAGGAACCAAAGGCCATGAGCCCGCAGTAACAGTTCCCTCCAAGAGAAAAACAAAATACAATAGAGAGCCAAATTCAAGATCCGATCATTTTGAGATGCCTGGACACACTGCGTTTGAAAGACCGGAGATCATAGGCAGGAGGAAATACAGACAGAGGGAGACAGTTCCAGAGCTGACCTGTTGCATGAATGAAAGACTGGGAGTAACGGTTAACTCTTGCATTAGAGAGTTGGACAGAAAAGGGATGAGAGTTTGCTGCCAGACGGGTGCTACGCGCCCGTCGTAGAGGTGGAGGAATGCAAGCAGACAGTTCAGAGGAGCAGTGACCATTAAAGTAGCGATAGAAAAGAGATAAAGATGCAACAGTGCGGCGAAGAGACAGAGGTTGAAGGGAGTCAGTAAGAGGAGGAGAGTTAATGAGACGAAAAGCCTTTGACTCCACCCTATTGAGAAGAGCTGTATGTGGGGAGCCTCCCCACACATGAGAGTTGTACTCCACACAGGGGCGGATAAAACCCCTGTATAGAGTCAACAATTGAGCAGGGGTAAAGAAAGAGCGGAGTCGGCTTAGCACACCCAATCTCTTGGAAGCAGATTTTACAAGAGATGTAATATGATCTTTCCAAGATAAGTCCCGAGTAAATGAAACCCCAAGCATGTTCAAGGATGATGCAGGATTAATCTGAATATTATTAAACATTAGTGGGTATACCTGTGGAAGATTTTGTCGGGTTGATAGGTGTAAGAACTGAGTCTTAGAAGCATTAAAGACAACCATATTATTTTTATGCCAGTCAGAGATATGAGCCAAGTCAGACATTAGGTGTGCCATAGCCTCATCCCTTGTTTCTTGAAGTAACTGTTGAGATGGGCGTTGCAGGAACCGAATGGAAAGGTGAAGGGTGGAGTCATCAGCGTATGAGTGGATAAGGTTAGATGTACAGCTTAGAAGATCATTGATGAATAAAAGGAAGAGAGTTGGTGATAGGACAGAGCCCTGAGGAACACCACTGTTGATAGATCTAGGAGAAGAACGATGGCCGTCTACGACAGCAGCTATAGAACGACCAGAAAGGAAGCTAGCGATGAAGGTACAGATAGAAGGATAGAAACCGTAGGAGGGCAGTTTGGAAATTAAAGATTTGTGCCAGACTCGATCGAAAGCCTTTGAGATGTCAAGTGCAATGGCAAAGCTTTCGCCAAAGTCCCGAAAGGAGGATGACCAGGAGTCTGAAAGGTAGGTGAGAAGATCGCCAGTGGAGCGTCCCTGACGGAACCCATACTGACGATCGGAAAGAAGGTTGTGATAGGAAAGATGCCTTAAAATTTTTTTATTAAGAATTGACTCGAAAACTTTTGAAATACAGGACGTTAAAGCAATTGGACGATAGTTGGAGGGTTGGGAGTGGTCACCCTTCTTTGGGACTGGCTGAATGAGAGCAAACTTCCAGCAAGAAGGAAAGGTACAAGTTGACAGACAAAGGCGAAATAGTTTGCCTAGGCAGGGGGTAAGCACAGAAGCACAGTTTTTGAGAACAACAGGAGGGACCCCATCAGGCCCATATGCCTTGTTAGTACTGAGGCCAGTAATGGCAGAAAATACATCAACTGAAGAAATTTTAATGTCAGCCATGAGGAAGTCAGAGGGGGAAGTGATGGAGGAACAGCAATCTGGAATCGTCTAAGGTGGAATTGGAGGAGAAAGTCTGTGCGAAGAGATCTGCTTTATCAGTAGAAGAAATAGCTACAGAACCATCAGAGTAGAAAAGAGGAGGGAAGGATGATGAGGTAAAGTTGTTAGAAAGATTTTTGGCAAGGTGCCAGAAGGAGCGGGAAGAATTCGAGTTGGAGAGTTGAGAGCATTTAGTATGGATGAAATTATTTTTAGTAGAGCGAAGAACAGACTTAGCACGATTCCGGGCAGAAACGTAAAGATTATGTGATTCAGGGGTGGGTTGGCTCCGGTACCTTTTGTAGGCCTTCTCCTTGTTGCGGACAGCATTAGAACAAGCGTGATTAAACCAAGGCTTTCTTTTCGTTAGTCAAAGGATATGAGAAAGGAATGTATGCTTCCATGCCCGAGAGAATAACCTCCGTAATGCGCAAGGCACACTCAGATGGCTCACGGCCATGGAAGCAATAATCATTCCAGGGAAAATCAAAGAAGTACTGCCTGAGGGCCTCCCAGTCCGCAGCTCCAAAATGCCAGAGACAACGTTTCCCTGGAGGGTCCGCAGGCCGTACTGGAGCAATAGGACAGGTTAAGGTAATAAGGTTGTGATCAGAGGAGCCCAACGGAGAGAAAAGATTAACAGAGTAAGCAGAAGGATTAGTTGTGAGGAAGAGGTCAAGTATGTTGGAGCTCTCTCCAAGGCGGTCAGGGATACGGGTAGGGTGCTGTACAAGCTGCTCTAGGTCATTAAGGATAGAAAAGATGTAGGCTTGTTCACCAGGTGGATCCGTGAAAGGAGAGGAGAGCCAAAGGTGGTGGTGAACATTGAAATCTCCAAGAATGGAGATTTCAGAGAAAGGAGAAATGGACAGAATGTGTTCCATCGTAGAAGTAAGATAGTCGAAGAATTTTTGATAGTCAGTAGAATTAGGGGATAAGTAAACAGCACAGATATATTTAGTCAGAGAATGACAGGAAAGCCGAAGCCAGAGAGTAAAGAATTCAGAAGAATCAAGTTCAGGAACACGAGAGCAAGATAAGTCGTTGCGTATGTATACACAACAGCCACCTTTGGCTTTGAAATAAGTATAGAGAAAGTAGGAGGATACAGAAAAGGGTTTGCTGTCAGTTGCCTCAGACAGCTGAGTCTCCGTTAGAAAAAGAAGGTGAGGTTTAGAGGAGGAGAGGTGGTGCTCAACAGAGCGAAAGTTAGATGAAAGGCCGCGAATGTTGCAGAAATGAAGAAGAAGAGAGTCAGACAGTGGTTCCAGGCACCTCGAGTCGTCACCGGGAGAGGGGCAGATGGCGGGGGCATTTATGGTCCCCCCCCCTGGGGACTCCGAGGCTGGGTGAATTGACGCCATTTTGGTAAATTTTGAATAGGAAGTGTAGTGTGTACTGTGCATGTAGTTTGGTGAAGATAGATAGAGAAATTTGTACTGGAGAGCACGCTGGCCTACTCTCTGTGTAACTGAGACACTGAAAAAGTTCAGCAAAGGGGGATGGTCAGGAACTAGTCCTGAGGGCTGATGAAACGGGAGCTCCAGCACTCCCTGTCATCAGCTTTCCATCCACCTCGGGAGTACTGCCCTGCTCGACTGGTGGAGGATTCTTCAGAACTACAGAGTTTCAGGAGTGCCGAGTTTTTTGCTACTGATCACAGGCATACTGTTGAAGGTGCAAATCAAAACTATGGGAATCCCAAGATACCACCTGCATGCACTCCATCTTGAGAAACTCAAGAATGAAAAGTGCACTTCTGAGTATGCAATGGCAGAATCAAATCGGTTTCAGGTGCTCAGTGCCGATGAGGACCATGTTGAGCGTTGAGGTACCTTTTTGGATGTTGCTATGGCAGTAACTGATGAATGCACTGAATTAAAATATAATCCTGTAGGTTATAATGCTAGACTCGGCTTTCCAGAGCACTGTGGATCTGGAATACCGTTTTCTTGGTTTTTAAATCACAGCACATCAGGCCTGATTGGAGTTTAGAACAATGTGTCGTGAGAATCCTGAACGTGACATGCCTGAGACCCGAAGCACAGTCCCATTAAAAAGAACAAATATCCAAATTATGTGCAAATAAATTTGGGTAAAATTCCAAGAAAGCACCTACGCAGCCTGTCCTATAAGTCGATGATTTCTCGGGACTCCACTGTTGAAGATATTACTGAAGCGTAGTTTTCAGTGTTTATGCAAACGTCCGGTAGTTTTCCTGTAAATTAAATAAACAAATTTATTTATAAGAACATTTACTTTTCGATATTTTCAATCGCTTTCAATTGTTTACAAGTAGCACAAAACGCAGCCCATGAGAAGTGAAGGACCATGCAATGGAGGATCAGTAAATCATACCAACATGTCTGTTGGTATCGTTTGTGTTAAAGTACAGTAGCTCGGACAAGAGTCCTGGGAGGGGATGCTTCAAGACTTAAGAAGCTGCGTCAGGTCACCTATCCTTTGTGTTGTGAAAAAAAAAAAAAAAAAAAAAGATATAAAGAAAAGCATCAGGAAACAGCAGGACTCGTGGCTGCCTTCGAAGACAAAATTTTTATTTCTTCACATCCCCCTTCATACTTACTTCATGGGCAACTTTTTCACTACTCACTTCTCTTCATCTTTCTGTTTCTCGTTCCTTTTCAGCTTAATATCCACCCCTCTTTGAACAGAATCAATAGGTGCGCAATGGAAACCCGAAGAGAGATAGAGATAGAGATAGATAGATAGATAGATAGATAGATAGAGAGAGAGAGAGAGAGAGAGAGAGAGAGAGAGAGAGAGAGAGAGAGAGAGAGAGAGAGAGAGAGAGAAACAACGCATTTCAATATTCTGGCCTATTTAGCGTTATCTCTTTAGCTGTAGGTGGCGTACATTTTATTATATTGCGGTATTACTATTCAAATTTCCATTTGAGTTCTTAATTATAATATAAAAAAAAAGCTGACTTCTTATTTATGTGGATTATGTAGGCACCTCCCAAGATTTAAAAAAAAAATCATTCGGTGCTGGAAGGAACAGAATAAGGATATATTATTTTTGTTTCTTGTTCTAAAGGATGTGAATGATTTGCATTCTTTTGTTCCGCATACTCTATCTTCATCTTACCCCTTTCTAAATATCGTTTTTCCGCCATTTTTCCATTTCGATGTAAGCCTACCTATTAAAATATTTTTACTTATTCGATCTTTATTTCAGTCTAGTTTCTTTGCTCAACCAGTCATGTCCCTCGTTTTTGCACTTATAAGCTGTAATGTGCAGCAGTTTGTGAAACATCTTGTTATGTGGAGACGAAAGTTTAAACTTGAGTTTGTGAGTTGCAACTGCTTGTTCATTTCTTGCAGCTTAAAGTTTCCCTCATTTCTCTGGCCGCTCCGACAAGTAATACCGTAACGAGTTTCCCAGTTTCCTTTACCTTTTTACACTTCGAGATGTCGGAAGGCCTGTAAATCAGCTGGATTGAAGTATTTGGCTTTCAGCTCGTCATTCACAATGCACACACACCACAAAGCCAGTCAGGAGACAGGACGTGTGTGCTGGGCATTCCCCAGGTCCTGTCCTCCCCACTTACTGTTTTTTAATCAGCCCATACACCACTGACCGGGCTAATGTATGGCCCGGCCTGCACTATATGTGCAGGGAAACTTTAAACGAACGATTCACAATGTTTGTTCTGATGCCACCAGACCGCTGAATATATTTGACGCAAACCGACCTACACGTCAAATGCTAAAGAATAAGTCATTAGCTCTGAGAACTCGGGAAGTATCTCAGAGGAAAACAAACTCGTCCAGAGTTACCCAGTATAATATACCAATTGCCTTTCGAGGTTTGGCGATTAATGAAATGCAGTGACTCTTGTGTCGGTAACTTTTTTTTTTTTCCTAATTTCGTGTCTCTTTAATTGTGTAACTATTCAGCGTGTGTGTGTGTGTGTGTGTGTGTGTGTGTGTGTGTGTGTGTGTGTTTTATATCCATCTATCTATCTATCTATCTATCTATATATATATATATATCTATCTATCTATCTATCTATCTATCTATATATATATATATATATATATATATATATATATATATATTGTTACATAGCCTATGATTTCATCATCCTTTGTGTAATTTTAACGCACAGTATGCTGCATGTTTGATCACGAGCGTGTTCTGCCTCAGTTCCCCCCTTCTACCGTTATAGTAGAGTAAGTCGACATCTCTGTTATACTTTGCGGGATTGTCATCTCTTTGTCCCCATGGCTTCATTTGCGCGTCCTTATTACAAGTTGTATCAAGCTCTCCTGGCCCCTATATAATGAGCTCAGTCTCTGCATCATTGCCACTTAGATCTGCTCCTCATTTTGTTCACATCTCTGTCCTCCCCTGTACAGTTATTATTATTATTGTGAATTTCTCAGGAAATCTCCAACCATCTAGCAGCTGTGTGTAATTTGAGTATAACTGTTGTTGCATTTTTTCTTGTACTGTATAGCATAAGTTTAATTTGTAGGCCTAGTGAAGTTTGTAATTTATGTAGGGTTCTTTGTCAGTCATTTTGGATAATAGTTTGTATCTGTAATAATTTATCTGGCTTTCACTGAGTATTATCTGGTATCTCATTTTATCAGGGCTGACTTAGATAAATTTACTCTTGCTAATTTCGTGTTAATAGAGGCTATTGCAGTTAACCATATATTTAACCTGTTTTTGCCATTACATTATCCTCATGAGTACTGAATGTTTTGTTGTTAGTTTGAGCATTAAACTTTAACTTGTAATTTTACCTAACTTTTGTTTTGAACCTGGAACTTTACGGGACAGTAGTGATTTTTAGCATTCTCACTTAAAGTGTACGTTATCTTTCTCTGTTCCGTAACATAAATTTGGCGACCTCATATCAGGATATTCAGGATATTATCATAAGGATATTGCTTGATATTTTGTGACTGTTACTTATTCATGATGTCTACTATTACTACGCTTGATGAAGCCAAATATTTTTTGTCAAATGTGCAAACAGTGTGTGATATAGAAAACAGAACAAAGAATGAACTTAAGATTGTTGCTCAACAATTGGGATTTGTTGTTCGCTCTCATCAGTCTAAAGATCAGATTGTTGCCATGATTAATGAAAGCTTGTTTAATGTAACTCCTCCAAATGAGCAAACGCAGATTGAATTAGCTAAGTTACAGCTAGCCCTGCAGGAGGCAAAAGCTAGGGAGGCTGAGGCACAAGTTGAAATTGCTAGGATTCAGGCAGACCATGAGTATCGCATGAAACAAGGTGGAACTGGATCATCTAGCTCTGATGATTTTGATGTGGCTAAAAATGTTAAACTTGTCCCTCCTTTTAATGAATCTGATTTAACAAAGTATTTTCAGTTGTTTGAGAGGGTAGCTACAGGTTTTAATTGGCCTAAGGAGTATTGGCCAGTACTCCTTCAAACTGTTCTCACCGGTAAAGCTGAAGTAACTTATGCATCTTTGCCTCAGGATCAATCTGATAATTATGATGTAGTTAAGAGCTTGATTCTTAAGGCCTATGAGCTTGTTCCTGAAGCTTATAGAGTAAAATTTAGGACAACTTACAAGCAAGATAAGCAATCCCATGTTGAGTATGCAAAAATCAAAGAAGATTTGTTGGAGCAGTGGTTAAATTCTAAGAATGTGGATTCTGATTTTGGTAAATTTAAGCAGATGATTTTGCTGGAGGATTTCAAAAGGTGTATTAGTAAAGATGTAAGCCTATATCTTGATGAGAAAAGAATAGATAATTTGTCTGATGCTGCAGTTTTAGCTGATGAGTATGTTCTCACTCACAAGAGATATTCTAGAGAAAAAGGGAAAGCTGAGAGTAAGTACGTTGCCTCTACTCAGAGTACAGGTAACAGGAAAGAGAATAAAGATGATGTTTCTCAGGAAGTAAATACCAGCTCCACCTCTAGATTTCAGAAAAGTAAATGTACTTATTGTAGTAAGCTTGGTCATACTACGGAGAGATGTTTCAGGAGACAGCGTGATGTGAACAAAAAGGAGTCTTTAAATATTCAGTCAATTGGTCTAGTGTCCACTCTCGAGAGTTCCCAGAATTCTTTAACTGAGTTAACTGAACCTGCTTTGAGGGGTAACTTAAATTCTCATGATGGAGCTCCTCTTTTGAGCAGTAACGTGGGTGACACTCTCAAGAGTTCATGTACTAATTTCCTGTCTGATGGTTTTGTCAGTCCTCTGGACAGTAATGACAGGAAATCAGTTAAAATATATCGTGATACAGGTGCTTGCCAATCCCTTATGCTGACCAGTGTTCTAGGCTCTAATTTTAATTCCTCTGATGAAACTGTAATCTTACAAGGTGTAGGGAATAATTACTTCTCTGTTCCTCTGTGCAGAGTGAATTTAGAGTCTGGTTTTGTTAATGGTTCTGTTATGGTTGGGTTGGTTGAGACACTCCCAATGTCAGGTGTAACTTTCTTACTTGGAAATGATATTGGTGGAAGTCAAGTGTGTCCAGCTCCTCAGTTGTCTAGTGAGCCAGTGGCTGCGTCCCAGGATTGTGATGTCCCTGATGTGTTCCCTGCATGTGCTGTCACTAGGGCTAAGTCTAAAGTTGCTGGTGATTTAGAGGATAATGATGATGATGATGTTATCCTAGCTGACACTTTTCTTGCTAATTTGGACCACTCACCAGATGAGGCAGTACCCCGTAGTGTTGATAATTTGTCTCGTCAAGAGTTGGTTGAGTTGCAGGTTACTGACCCTGAGTTGAAAGGTCTAGCTAACTCTGCTTACAGTGAGGAAGAGTCAGCCGGTGCTTCTACTTGTTATTATGTAAAGTCAGGAGTACTTATGAGGAAGTGGAGACCCCCAACAGCATCAGCTGACTGTGAATGGGAGGTTGTACATCAAGTTGTCATCCCTCGTGTTTGTAGGCAGGATATCATTCGAGTGGCTCATGATTCCAGTTTGGCAGGACACCTTGGAGTGAGGAAGACTGTGGCACGCATTTTGAAACACTTCTACTGGCCAGGTATCTTCAGGGATGTTTCCTGGTATTGTAAGTCTTGTCACACCTGTCAAGTTGTGGGGAAGTGTAATCAGACCGAAAAGGTTGCACCTCTAGTTCCCATTCCTCCTTTTGAGGCGCCTTTCACCCGTGTGTTGGTGGATATTGTGGGCCCTCTTCCTAAGACTTCTTCAGGATTTTCTTATGTGTTGACCATGATTGACATGGCTACTCGTTATCCTGAAGCCATTCCACTTAGAAATATCTCAGCAAAGAACGTGGTTAAGGAAATGCTGGGGTTCTTCACAAAGTTTGGTCTGCCTAAGGAGGTACAATCAGACCGGGGAAGTAATTTCATGTCAAACGTTTTCAAGCAGTCTCTGAAAGAGTTGGGCATCACCCAGATCACGTCTTCAGCTTACCATTCCCAGACCCAAGGAGCGTTGGAGAGATATCATCAAACACTCAAATCGATGCTCAAGAAATACTGTTTGGAACATCAGAAAGACTGGGATAAAGGTCTTCCATTCGTTGTGTTTGCCGCAAGAGAATCTCCAAATGAATCACTGGGCTTCTCACCTTTTGAACTACTGTTTGGCCATGAAGTAAGAGGACCCCTTAAGCTACTCAAGGAATGCTGGCTGTCGGAGGAAGATGACGTCAACCTGCTGGAGTATGTGATGAAGTTCAAAGAACGGCTGTCCACTGCTTTACAGCTGGCAAGAGAGAATTTAGGAGCTGCTCAGGAGAAGATGAAGACTTGGTATGACAAGAAGTCCAGGTTACGCCACTTTCAGCCAGGAGATCAGGTTTTGATTCTGCTACCAGTTCATGGGCAACCTCTTCAAGCCAAGTTTAGTGGTCCTTATTTCGTGGAGAAGAAACTCAGTGATGTCAGCTATGTCATCGCCACACCAGATCGTAGAAAGAACAAGCAACTTTGTCACATCAACATGCTAAAGTTATATCACAGGCGGGACGAAAATAATCCAGTCTGCACTGTAGCTGTTCCACCCGAGTCTGCAAGTGAAGCTCTCCCATGCAGTATGAGCCTGAGTGATAGTTTGGGGAAGAATCCTGATATCATGAATGATCTCCAGACTAAGTTTTCTCATCTACCACCCAAGGAAAGGCAGGAGTTTTCGGCATTACTGCAGGAGTACCCGCAAGTGTTCCGTGCTACTCCGGGAAGAACCACTGTGTTGATGCATGATGTCGATGTTGGAGACGCAAAGCCAATTAAACTGCCTCCTTACCGTGTGAACCCAGTGAAAGTTCCTCTCATCCAGAAGGAGCTTGGCTACCTGTTGGACCACAAGATGATTGAGCCCTGTCAGTGCGAGTGGAGTTCTCCTGTCACTTTAGTCCCTAAGCCAGGTGGGTCACAGCGGCTTTGCATTGACTACAGACGTGTTAATCAGATAACCAAAACAGACACTTACCCTCTCCCTCGTGTGGAAGATTGCATAGACAAAATCGGAAAGGCTAGGTACATAAGTAAGTTTGATTTGTTAAAGGGATACTGGCAAGTACCTATGACTGAACGTGCTAGGGAGATCTCATGTTTTGTAACATTAGGAAAGACCTTTGCATGGTCTGTAATGCCATATACAGATTGTTTTAGAGTAATAAGAAATTTCCTTTGTAAATTTCTTTTTTCTTTGTGGGGAGGTGTTACATAGCCTATGATTTCATCATCCTTTGTGTAATTTTAACGCACAGTATGCTGCATGTTTGATCACGAGCGTGTTCTGCCTCAGTTCCCCCTTCTACCGTTATAGTAGAGTAAGTCGACATCTCTGTTATACTTTGCGGGATTGTCATCTCTTTGTCCCCATGGCTTCATTTGCGCGTCCTTATTACAAGTTGTATCAAGCTCTCCTGGCCCCTATATAATGAGCTCAGTCTCTGCATCATTGCCACTTAGATCTGCTCCTCATTTTGTTCACATCTCTGTCCTCCCCTGTACAGTTATTATTATTATTGTGAATTTCTCAGGAAATCTCCAACCATCTAGCAGCTGTGTGTAATTTGAGTATAACTGTTGTTGCATTTTTTCTTGTACTGTATAGCATAAGTTTAATTTGTAGGCCTAGTGAAGTTTGTAATTTATGTAGGGTTCTTTGTCAGTCATTTTGGATAATAGTTTGTATCTGTAATAATTTATCTGGCTTTCACTGAGTATTATCTGGTATCTCATTTTATCAGGGCTGACTTAGATAAATTTACTCTTGCTAATTTCGTGTTAATAGAGGCTATTGCAGTTAACCATATATTTAACCTGTTTTTGCCATTACATTATCCTCATGAGTCCTGAATGTTTTGTTGTTAGTTTGAGCATTAAACTTTAACTTGTAATTTTACCTAACTCTTTTGTTTTGAACCTGGAACTTTACGGGACAGTAGTGATTTTTAGCATTCTCACTTAAAGTGTACGTTATCTTTCTCTGTTCCGTAACAATATATATATATATAAATACTGTATATATGTATGTACGTTACAAGGAATTTGTGTAAACAGGGATTTCACGAAATCTTTAGGGAATTAGTGAAATTAGTTTAAACTGGGATTCGTTAATGGGGGTTAGGTTAATTTAGGTTCTGGGTAGGTTAGGCAGAGATAATCTGGGTTACGTTTGGGTCAAGTTAGTCTAGGCTAGTTAGCTTAGGTTAGGTTAGGTTAAATTAAATGAATGCAAATTTAAGTTAAACATTCATATCAATTAACGTAACCTAACCTAACCAAACTAACCTTGCCAAACTTAATCCGAACTTAACCCAGATTATCTTTGCCTAACCTAACCACAGCCTAAATTAACCTAACCCACATTAACCCATCCCAGTTTAAACTCATTTCATAAATTCCCTAGGGATTTCGTGAAATCCCTGGATTCCCTGTAACATAAATACATGCGTATATGTTCAAACTAAAGGTCAGTCATTACAGTGTTAACCCTCTTACCCACCAATACAGAATGGGAGGATTCCAGAAACATGAACACTGAAGTAGATCAGAAATACTCTCAGACAGAGCGCTCAGTGAGATAAGCCAAACTCCACTTCATTACCAATTGAGAGAAACAGAAATGATGCTATTCAAGGAGTATTTGTTTTTGCGTTACGAAACCTATATAGTATAGGAAGTGTAGATATGTGTAAAAGATGTGTAAAGAGTCTAATGATCCGACGGTAAAATTAACTAATTCCTTAACAAGAATAATGTTAAACAGAAAACAGCACGGGTTTCCCACTAATCGATCAGGCATTACAACTCTCCTCGATTTTCTAAATAACATAAATGATAACTTGCATTAAAAAAAAACAAAAAAACACTGTCGGATGTCATTTACCAAGAAATCCAGAAACCGTTTAATAAGGTCCCCAATCTAAGACAACTAGGAAAACTAAAATTCCACGGCCTCTTTAACAACTCACGTTCGTGAATTGGTGATCGGCTAACGAATCACAAGCAACGTGTAGTGATAAACGGCAATCAGCAGAGTGACTTGAAGTAACTGGGGAAATTACTCAAGGGTCAGTTCTAGGACCAGCTATTTTCACTGATTACAGTGTGTCGATGATCTAGAAAATGGACTTTCTAAGATAGCGAAATTTGATGATGACACGATGATTGCAAACAGAGTAATTAGTGGGCTGTGAATCTATATAAAATGACTTGGATAAGATAAGGGAATGCAGTGAAAAATGGCAGATGAAATTTACTGTCGATAAATGTAAGGTAATGAACTTTCGTGACAGAAACATGAAATATGAACGTCGCATGTTCGATACCCGACTGACGGAAGTAAAGAGATAGAACTATTTAGAAGTTAAAAGCAGCGACCTCAAAAACTATTTTAAAAATATATACTGTATAACAGCCAGTATCAAGCAAAAAAAAAAAGTTAGGCCTTTATAGCAAGAAACTGATCATTAGTTAGACTACACTTAGAATTCTGCGTGCAGCACTTGTTCCTGAACATTATTGAGGACGACGACAAAATCAGCTGAAAAAAAAAGGGGGGGGGGGGAGCGTACGACTCAGACGAGAACTAATACAAGTATTTAAGATTCTTAAGAAAATCAACGATGTTAAATAAAAAAACAGTATGTGTGAAATAGAAAATGACACTCATAATAAATATAACGGAATGAAGCATTAAAGTAAGAGATGCAGCAACAATACAGGGCAGAGTTACTTTAATATTCATGTAGTGGAACAATAAGAATAAGCTACCAGTAACTGTAATTAGTGCAAAACTATTGATATGATTAAAATTAGGCTAAAATAAGATTTCAAGGCGATGGGCTATGTAAATGGGTGTTGTTTATTTCCAGGCTGAAATGTATATTGACGAGAGATAGTTTGCTTGCATATCGGTAGACTAAAGATTACATACTGTACCGTATAGTTGTCCGACTTCTGCCTCTTCAATAAAAATCTTAATGCTTGTCTTTTCTACGAAGCATGATGTTTTTTTCGGTCTTTTTCCTGCCCGTAGTATCCTATGGTGCAGTGAGTAGGGTAGAGCCTTCCTCTTTTCTGTCCATTTCTCAATTAATTAGATCTTAGTAGAATTAACTAGAATAAACTTTCTTGTTTTTACAGATAGCCTAGTACTTTTATTTTATTGTGTACACACACACACACACACACACACACACACACACACACACACACACACAGATTTTACTCATCACTTTCCCCTCATAATATCAGACACTGTACATCCCTGTTGACTGAATATCATCCCACATTCTTATTTAGAATAATCCGTCACCATATAATGCCGTGGATAAATCTTTGAGGAAAAAATAACTAACCCGTGTGTCTACCTTACTTATCTCTGCCAACGATAAAAGGATTGTATGTTATCATCCCTGTTTGGCTATTTGTCCACAAGACATCTCAAAAAGTTATTGGTGGATTTAATGGAATTTTGTGGAAATACGGGTCATGGGCCAAGGAGGAGGCGATTAAATTATAGTGGTGATCTGAGTTCGTGTCCCAGTTCAGTACATTTTATTATTTGTTTTTCCACATAATATCTCAGTAGGTTATTGATGGATTTTAATGATGTTTTTTGGGTATGTGGGTCAAGCGCCATGAAAGTGATCGGATTTTGGTGCTGTTTTGAACTGTTTGGTATAGGCTAGACGCTGGTGGAAGTATGCGCTCTCACAGTGCTGTCTACCTGTTCCGACTGTTGCACACCTGCGTTATTATTAAAAATGAACACAGGAAGCAGCCACTGACACATATTCTTTTATTGTTCTGTGCCCTTTATTTCATCTTAATATTGACACCCGCCAAACTTAACGTCAACTTTATTTATTTTGCCTACTGATGAACGTAATTCAGTTTCGTTTAATATGTTCCCGGTCATCTGCATAATTGGCTTAACTTGCATGTTTGTCATTCACTACTTATATTTTGTGGTCCGGTATGTAAATGTTTTGCATAATGTTTTCATAACTTAAACTGATGAAGTTCATTAACTTTCATCTTTAAAATACGGAGAAAACGCATAAAGCAATTTCATCAGTGTGAACTTGAAATATACTGGTTCCGCCTATGCTTCATTAGTGTGTTCTTTCTTATATATTTGTAGAAAAATGCTAAAATGATAGTTGGCAAGGCAAAGCTGTTGATGTAGGAGAAACATTTACAAACTTTTTCAGTATTTATCTTCACATGTATTACTGAACCCATCGACTTGTCACAGAAAAACGCCTCGGTCATCAATGAGACATCTTTAATGTGTTTCAGTGCTAACAGTAAGGTATGTGTGTCCCGTCAATGATATGAGCGGGTCTGTATGAAGCTGGCAACTGTGCATGGAAGGGGGGCTTTCCGTTCCTCACTTTCTCGTTCCTCGACCACCACCGTCTTTCCCCAGTTTCCTGAAGCCCCTCATAAGCCTCATCTACCCTTCTAATCCCTCACCGTCTTAATGCGCCATCAATCTCAGGCTATCCCACTTTTTCTCTTGCACCGCTTTGATAGGAGGCTGTGAGTTCATGATATCAGTTACTGGATGTGTATTTACTTCCCCTCCCCTCCCATCTTTAAAACACACACACACACACACACACACACACACACACACACACACACACACACACACACACACACACACACATTTGCTGTCTTACATGAACCGTAACACACACATCTTCATGCCCATCACTGCTCGCTCCACCATTTCCATCAGCAAGCATATAATTGGCTCATTTGCCGTGTTGAACAAAGTGGCATTAGAGCGATGAAGCAACATTACTCTCTGGCTCAGTGGATGAGTTTTCTTTATTCAGTCGAGCTCTTGACTCAATGAGACGTGATAAGAGACATGGACAGTTACCCTCGCGAGAGTAAAAAGCTCGATTTATTATAATATTTTAGTGGTATAATATGGGGTGGAGAATGTGTGTGTGTGTGTGTGTGTGTGTGTGAATAATTATGATGGCAGGGACAGGCTGAAAGTAAGTGTAACTGAAACGGTTGAGTTACATAAAGAGTTCGATTTTTTATGACACTATAATGCTTAGTTCTCATTCCATTCCTTTTTTTTTTTTTTTTTTTCATTGCTGGATCATTGATAGAGACTGAGCCACTGGACATTATATTCATGATGCTCTTCATATTTCTTCACAAATCTCTCTCTCTTTCTCTCTCTCTCTCTCTCTCTCTCCTTTTTAAGGGAATGTAATGAATATCCTCTTCCTTGTTTGTTTATATATATATATATATATATATATATATATATATATATATATATATATATATATATATATATATATATATATATACTTATTTATTTACTGACTTTTTTGGCATAATGTTTGGCGAATTAAACGTGGATACTGTAAAATGGCAGACAATACTTCACATTCCGAGGCAGAGTCACAAATATAAAATATAATATAAATAGATACATAAATAAATGATATTACACCACTTTACCTACATAACAGTACCTAAGCAAAAAATCACTTAAACACATTACAACCCAGTTTCTAGCAACATATTGCAACCCTGCCCCTCCCCGTACACCACAGCACTCCATAATCCTGTCCATCCCAATACATCACAATACTGCCCCTCTCTATAAACTACAACCCTGTCCCTCCCAACACACCACAACCTTGCCCCTCTCAACACTCAATAACCCTGTCCCTCCCAACACACCACAACCCTGCCCCTCTTAACACTCCACAACTGTGCCCAGCCCAATATATAACAACCTTACCCCTGCCAAAACATCATAATCCTGCCCCTGCCAACACACCACAATCCTGCCCCTCCCAACGCACAATAATACTGCCCCTCTCAACACACCACAATCCTGTCTCTTCTCAAATGCCACAATTGTGACCCTCCCAACACTCCGTAACCGTGCCCCTCCCAACACATCACAAACTTGTCCCTTCTAACACATCACAACTCTGCCCCTCGCCACATATCACAACCCTGATCCCCCCCCCTCAAAACTCCGTGACCCTGCCCCTCCTAACATACCTAAACCCTGCCCCCCCCCAGCACAACACATCCCTGCCCCTCCCAACACACCAAAACCCTGCCTCCCCTCCCTAACACAACACAACCCTGCCCCCCCTAACACACCACAATCCTGCCGTTCCCAACATTCCACAACATGCCCTTCCCAACACATTGCAACCCTGCCCCTCACAACACTCTCTATCCTTTTTCCTCGCAAACACACTGCACATCCCTATCCACCCCAACATATCACAACCCTGTCCCTCATAACACATCACAACCCTGTCCCTCATAACACATCACAACCATGTCCCTCACAACACATCACAACCCTGCTCCCCCATCATATCAAAAACTTGCCTATCCCAACACATCACACATCAGCTCATGTCAATCTCCCCCTCGCTTCTGCTATGATATCCGTTTCTGTAACATCCCGGGATAGTCCCTCCAAATTTCAGTGTTCATCAATTTTCACAACCTTTTCTTACTTCAGCGTTCGTGTGTTGATTGTACTGTATTTGGTTTCCTTTTTAGCTCGTCTCCTTTCAGTGCCAAGAACTACATTTTTCTTCAGTCAACTTTTCTTTCATCCATTTACACACACACACACACACACACACACACACACACACACACACACACACACACACACACACACACACACACACACACACACAGGAATTCACTGGTGTTCATTGTCGTTGATATGTGTGTGTGTGTGTGTGTGTGTGTGTGTGTGTGTGTGTGTGTGTGTGTGTGTGTGTGTGTGTGTGTGTGTGTGTGTGTGTGTGTGTGTGTGTGTGCAAATTTGGTCACAAAATGCACAATAGCATTATACTTGTATTTTTTTTATTTAAAACATTAACGCAGGTATTGTTTCGTTTGAAAAAGAAATGATCACTTAAAACATATTCACCTGAATGAACATCAGCCAATTACTTAAACATAACTGACCAACATAGTGGAATATTCTACAACTGTTAATACTGGAAGACATGCACCGTAACATTTTTGAATGATACTTGGTGAGTATTTGCTTTATTTCCCTCAGAACTGCAATTCTTGTAATCTAGGTACTCATCGGTGAAAAAGTACTTTACAGTAGTACCAAAAACGACACGTCAAATTCTTCTATCGTCGTTATTATGAGACGTTATAGGACTACTGATAAAGATTAAAGGAAAATCTTGATTACGATGCAAACTGTTATCAGATATTGTGAACCTACTCAAATGCATCTTTGGAGAATTCACAGTTCGGTAACAAAAACAGAAACAAAAGCGAAAGGGAAGAAACTTTATAGAGAAATATAAGACGCGAAAGAAATAACAAAAGTATTGCATTAGGCTGTCAAAGAACAATGGTACTAATTTGGAAGAATATGAATAAGAACGTATAAGTGGCAGAATTCCTCCCCATCAGCTCTCCTCTTCAGGGCATGTGTGTGCGATACTCGTGTGTGTGTGTGTGTGTGTGTGTGTGTGTGTGTGTGTGTGTCCGACTCTGGGCATAGGCTTCACAGCCTGCTATCAAGGGGCAGCAGTCCTCCTACATACCATACACCTCTACCTGTCACCACTTCGGCGCTAACACTCACCGTCCATACTGAATACATGCTAGGGCTCTCATATAGGACTGGTGTATTGGTATTAGCGGGGGTATTTTTACGACATGTCGGCGGGTCTTCTGGTAGATCAGTAAAGCCTGATTAAATAAATTTCAAATCCTTAAACTGTTCCCTGCCCCAGCCGGGATTCGAACCTAGGTCCGTTAGGACTGCAGGCCACCTCTCTACTTGAGTTGTGGCGACGAGGCGAGTTACAAAGACTAATTTCCTCACTGACCTTGGCCCAGGAAGTTCTACTTTCTGGTCCTGTGACCACTTGGGTGCTGTGAGCACCCACTTGTAAATGCTCGCTGCGATCACTGCTTGCCATCTGAGTGACGTGAGCGGTCACAAGTTTATCCTAGCTACCATCACTGTCTGACTGCTAGCTCCTGTCAATGACCCGACATGAATCTTTTGACACAGAATGTTTACAGGGAGGTGAAGAACTTTCCTCCTCACGAACATTGGGCTATTAACTGCGTCTCCCAGTTGGCCACACCCACCTTCAAGTATTTACCAGGTTTCGTGCACACCGGAAGTTCTTAATGTCGTTTGTTATTACTCTTTCTCAGCAAGTACAAGAAGTTAAGGATTGTTTCAGAACTACTTTCACCTCGCAGTTTCTGGAGGGAGGCAGCATTAACCTGGAACAGTTGTTTCCGGCTGTTTTATATATTTATTCTTTTTAACTTACCGAGTGCTCGTACATAATGCTCTCTGACTTTTGCTTAGAGCTATTGTTATTCATGCATCTTTATTTATTATTATTTTTTTTTTAGTAACCTTGCTCGTTATCATATTATTGCTAAGTGCCTGAACCTCATTGTACGGTATAACAAAATTAATCTCCTTCACACCAAAACCTAAAAGTATTTTTAAAAACCTATATCAAAAATAGGTAAGGAAATTTTTATATATTCCGATTCCGACATGCAGTATTTGAGAGGCAAGATGTTCTGTTCGTTTCATCTGATATTAAGACGTCCTCCTGTATTTCATTAGCTAAGCATCTGGAAGGAAGTCGGCCTCGTTCCCTTCGTCGCCTGTGTTCGACAATCATATGAGATTAGAGATACTGACACAATGATGCTTCGGTACTATATGTGATTGAACTCGAATAGGAAAAGGAAAACTGCTCCCTCAAACGCATTACGATTCCAGTCCAAGAGGCTGGCAGAGGATGTCTTATGTAAAACGCTTCAAGGGACGTGGGACAGCGTCCTACGTCTACAATAATTTCGGCTACGGTAGTCTATCTTTTGTTCTACTGAAGCATCGAAAGAGCAGAGGGTGTTGCCATATTTCTTTTACACACCTGTCGTTTAGATCAGTGATTCTCAACGTGGGTCATATTTCTAGGCGGCCAAATGGAAAAGATGGAACATTTGATGGCCACAGAAGATTTCTGAAGGGGGACCTCCCAAACTTAGCTGCCAGTAGTATAATTTTTTCATAATAGTCTCATTTCATTCTCTAGTAGCACTGAAAAATACTATAACTAACAATACATATATCAGCGAAAAAGATAGTTTGTATTGTATGAAACTGTATAGTATATTCATGAGAAAGAAACCGTAATGTTATAAAGGTGCAAACCCGTGCAACTTGACACATTCAGCAACGTACAGTTAGTCGTTAAACTGCTTCTGACATGGGACACTCCAAGTGCATTTGTTTACGATATTTTCCTCCGAACAAAATGAACTATTTGAACCTCAGATTCACATTTCAACATTGCTAATCCGACTAACAAAAGCTATGAGGGAGTCAAGAGAATTAAAATAGGCTTAGACGGCCATTAAAAAAAAAAATGTTGAGAAAGCCTGGCTTTCATCACAAAGAGCTCCGTGTACGAATACCATCATCCATTCCGAAATGAGTTTGATTTTTATACACTGAATCCCTGAATATTAAGGATACTGCCGTCTACTGTATAAGAAGTGACTGTGTCACTGGTACAGTAAAGTTCGTCCAGTATATTGAATTACTTCGTACCACAAGTCAACACAGTCGATATAGCCATTCACATACACACTAGTTACTTCCAACTCCGAAACAGTATTGCAACACGAGACAAGAATTCACATGCTATATATTCCCTGAGAATTTACTGGCAGTTCTCACACGGCAATTATTTAATTTTACTCCTTTTAAATCAAATTTACAACTAATTATGTCTTCAGTACGAGTACAGCATGGAGCACTGACGAAACGCCTGAGCAGCATGGTACTGACTATGCCTTCATTGTAGTTGTGGTATATATATATATATATATATATATATATATATATATATATATATATATATATATATATATATATATATATATATATATATATATATATATATATATAAATATATATATATATATATATATATATATATATATATATATATATATATCTATCTATCTATCTATCTATCTATCTATATATATATATATATATATATATATATATATATATATATATATATATATATATATATATATATATTCTTGCTGTCGCAGATTAAGAAACTTACTCTATATAAAGGCTCCCAAACAAAGCCACACAAGACCAAGTACGTGCCTTCCTGGTTGTATGCTTTGGAGTCGTTTGTGTCACAAGTGAACGATGTATCATCAGTCACAATCTTTTTAGGGGCACAAGAAGATAACGCTTGAACAAGATGACGTACTGTATCGATTTCATCGAGAAAGGACTCTCTTAACAAAATGATACTGGAAGCTCAGTCCCCTCCAGGCCAGAAGTCTCTCCTATGCAAAAGAAAACTGAAAGGAACAAATGTAAAGTAAGAAGAACGTAATAGTAGTAAGGAGGTCTACGTACTAATGACGGGATCTTCATGTTTTCTTTATACAATTAACGTATGAAAATACCATCTGAATGTTAATCGTCGAAAATTCAGAAGGCATATATACACCTCGCACAATAATTATAGCATTCACCAAGTAGATAAGGTCACGAGATAAATACTGATGTGGCACAAACCCCAGGCAACGTTGAACCTCTGGCGGAGATTTTATTTAAGAGTATTTACAAATCGTGACCCCCCGCGTGGGGAAGGTAAGCACAGAATTAATATATCTGTTTATCTATTTATCTATCTATCCATTTACCTATGTATCGTCTGATTCAATATGTTCAGTTGTAATTATTTTTCAGGCATTACTTAAGGAAGTATGCAGTTCCCTGAAGAATAAGAAAAATATATATAAGTGAAATTATACTGTGGATACAGTGTGCATATTGATAAAGGCAGAGCATTGCCGTGACTGAAATTAAAGGAGGACGTGGCATCTGGTGAAGCGAAGCGGCAGCGTTGACTGAGCCTCGTATTACGAGTAATGTTTGGAGGGAACACCACATCGGGGCCAAGTTACTTCACCCGTGCACATCTTGTCCAAATTTTTATACAAAGTGTTTTAGGTCTACAATGATAAAATTTTTGACAAAGCTCATTAAAAAAAAAATGACCGTTGCAAATAATACATTTAATTAAGTGCCTATCATCATCTTTAACGAAGACGGCGAGTACACGAGTATAGCGGCAAGTATATAGTAGTAATGTTTTACGGTTCTATCCCTGAAAGCTTTCAGTGTAGGAAGAATGGGCACTCGAACACTGACTAGGTACTGATGATGGCTGCACGTCTTGTGATTGGTCAATGTAGCCTTAATTGTGTTACCATAATGTAATAGTTCCAATGCATACGGTATGGAGTAACGAAAATTTTGAGGATTACTTGTTTCAACAATCTACTTACATCTGTCATTCTGGAATTTTGCATGTCAATAGTGGAGGCCAAAACGCTTCAACATAGGTCACTTAGAGTTAATTCGAGACTGATGAAATAGAGGTTACTGACCAAGAAGAGTTTAATTTAGTCAGTTTGAACGATTCTGAGAATATTCGGTCAATGATGAAATATTTTTACTGATGAATAACTAAGATGAATCTATCCAGTTTAAGCCAACTCCATCTAATTCCAGCAGGATCCCTAAGCGATGCAGCCAGCTTTGCGTACAGTGTTAGATCTTCAGGGCGGATGAGTACGTCGCATAAACGCATTTTAGACTGCAAAGACTGTATTTATAAAATGATAGTTCCATGGCTCAAGAGTGCAATCATCCATTAAATAATTAAATCAAATACACTTCACCCACCCATTATAAAGCCTGACCAAAAATCGGCCAATGAAAGTTGTCAGAACATTTAAATATTTATCACAAACCTTTTGGTTTGTCAAGTTGGCAGACATGCAGTTCTGGCTTCAGAAGTTTATGTCAGTTTTTAATGTCAAGGTTCTTAAATGCTGAATTGCTTCGGTACAGTAAACATGTCTCTTGTATGGATATGTTTGTGAAATTATAACTTTTGAATGTCTACCACTATGCTTGACTGTTACTACCAATTTTGTATGTGTGTATATCGTCATTACCTCACTCAAAACACACACACACACACACACACACACACACACACACACACACACACACACACACACACACACACACACACATTTTTGTGAGCCGAAGGTATACTACGGGCAAAAACCAAATGCATTTTTTAACAGAATATGGAAACAGTCATTTACAACAATGGAGTATGTAAAACTGGATTACTGTGTTCTAAAATTTGCACACAATATCACCTATGACGAATTATCAAACCATCAGCCCCTCCCCAACACCCTAAAAAAAAAAATGTTCCTCTTGTCTGGTACAAACAGTAGGTCGGCATTGCTAACTTTGTAACAACGATACTGAAACTTACCGGCCAACGCTGCCACCTCTTCACGGCGACAAGAAGTCGTACCTGTAGGAGCAATTAACAATGTAATTAACAAAATGCCAGTAAAATCAGTGTGCAGAATCTATCTGTCAAAATCTCTCTCTATGTGTGCATGTATGTATGCACAGTATGTATGTACTGACGTGTGTATGTAGGTAGGTAGGTATCTGTTTGTGCTTATGCCAGTGTATGGTACCCTTCTATGAACGAAGAAACGAATTTTTGTGAATGAATCTCAGTAATAATAGAGACAAACAGCTGTTCCAGTAAATTCATGAGAAATAAACGTCTCATGGATCATTACCAGTGCTACCCAATCAAGTGACCATTTTTCTTCTTTGAGTATGACTGGAAGCGTAATGGAGAACATGTAAATGTCTCCGGAAATATACGTAGGTTCGGTTGACCTGCATGCAAATTTTTGCCTGTCGCTCCCCAAAGAATAAGCACACACACACACACACACACACACACACACACACACACACATTTCCATTCATTCTATTGACAACAGGGTATTATAATACCTACCGACCAAAGCTTAAATTCTTCACTAAAAGATTATTTTTTTCATCTTGCCACCTCCAGAGAATTTTATTATACTTCAGGGAAAACTGAAAGGATTAGACATCTTCATGAAGCTTCCCAATTATGGGAGGTCCCCTGTAGTTAATTGAAATCATCAGTTCATAGCAAGAATTAAACAAAAGAATATATTCTAGGACTGAAGGGTTTAACCGTCCTGCTACTCATTGCCCTATATCTCAATACAGGAAGCGGGAGAAGAGTAGAGAAAAAAATAGACCAGTGACTTACCATTCCTCTCATTCAATTTTCCAGAGATACCAAAGACCTTTGCATCACATTTCATTGCCATGTGTGAACTTGGAAAGCTGGGTGGTGAACAACAATTCTTGCCTTCCGTCAGTGTTTCGAATCATGGTAAAATTTCATATTTTGGATTTTTATCATCATCTGACGTCAGAAAGCTGGAGGGACTGTTGACGTCTCTGCATAAACGTATGCCTTTCACGAAATACGTTGTACTATTTATCTTATTGTCTATACTATGATTAACGTGAATAGATCTTTATAACCTCTCTCTAACCAAAAAATACTTTCATTTTCTTCATTCCTCGCCTCAGCATTACAAAGCGCGACAAAAGAAACAAACACAAAAGTACTAGGTATGGGAACTTAGAAAGCCGACAGAATGAGCGAAGTGGATGAAGCATCCGTTATGAATAAATAGAACTGGTGTAACTCCTGGAAATGAAGAAAACAAGAGAAAGTAGAGTTAGGCTAATATTTTTACACACATCCTAATTTGCTTAATGCATAAATTATTTAGCAATGAGGAAAACTTTTATAAATACAACAGGAATAATTAATTTAAAAAATGTGTATACAGACGCTCGAGTTCTTGTGTATACAGAGGAGAGAGAACCGTTACAACAAACAATACAAAAACGTGAAGTACTGTGTCAATTTTTAGAGTGTCTTAGTGCAGGTGGTGACTCCCACAGCAGTTGGGGTGTTGGTGTTGGTGTATCGGAGGGGGTGGAAGAGGGGCAAAGGACTGTGAATAGGGTGGGAGGGACTGGTGAGTGTGGAAAGGGAGAAAGTAGCGGGGAAGTCACGAAATTTAGAGATAAGAATATTTTCTCATTCCTCTCTGTTTGGACAGAATACATTTTCTATTATTTTAACTTTTCATATGCATTCAGTGATGCTCCAGCATTCATAGAAATGGCAGGGTTAGGTTCAAAAAAAAAAAAAAAAAAAAAAGGTCGATTTTATAGGTTGACAAGGTTAGGTGCCAATGATGCTCTAGTGAGATCCAAAGGATGTAGCATTTATTATTCCCTTAATTTTGCTAGATTTGGTTTAGGTGGTTTCTAGTATGTGTAGGATACGTCCGAAAGAAGCTTAAGCTGGGTTTGAAGGACGCCCAGGTGAAGCCCAAGAGACTGTGGTCAGGTTCTTAGAATGTCATTTTCCAGTAAAGATCGCTGTCTGTTTCTCTCTCTCTCTCTCTCTCTCTCTCTCTCTCTCTCTCTCTCTCTCTCGGAGACTTAAGTGACTTTTTCAAAATGGCAGTGTATCAAATTAATGCTGACGATAGTGAGGGCAGCATTGATGACCGCCTTGATACGGAAAAGTACTACTGCATGTCAATCGTGATTTTTCGCTTGCGATGCTCAAGGTGAAGCTTTTTGTAAAGTTAATGAAGCTGTGGAAACCATAATGATAACGATACAGCTGGAGAAAAAAAATGAAGGAGAGTTTGATGTGAGGACGATAGCTTAATAGGATATGATGCCGATACTTGGCGCTAAGGTGACAATAATTTTGTACTGAAGATATATTTTATGGCGGCGAACATCGTGAAAGTAGTTTGATGATGAAGGCAGTGGTGATGACGGAAGAGATAGGGATGAGGACACGGTGACGTTGATGAACCCCGAAGTTTCATTAAGTAATTGAATGACAACATTGCATAAACAGAACAGCAGATTCAAGCAGATATTGCAAAATCCACATAAATCCAGAGTAGCAGTGTTGCTGATGGGTGTATTTGTGACACGCGCTCTGTTGTGCTGTGATGTGTATTGCGGTGAAGTTTATTGCGAAGATTTTTTGTTACATGGCGTTACCTGAATGTAGTAATTCTCACAGCATGTAATTTAACGAAAAATTCAGTGTGTGTGTGTGTGTGTGTGTGTGTGTGTGTGTGTGTGTGTGTGTGTGTGTGTGTGTGTGTGTGTGTGTGTGTGTGTGTGTGTGTGTGTGTGTGTGTGTCCTCAGACAGTTTCCAGACTTTTGTTTCCGTCTCCATCATCCCTCTCCAGTGGTATCCCCATTCTTAGCATCATTTTCCATTCTTATCACATTTATTCTCAATTTCATGCAACATTCGCCTACACTGCCCTTCATTTTTATTGTTCTTCAGCATAAATTCACCGTTTTTCTGGAGGTCTGAAGGATGTTATCAAAAGTGGGAAGATCGATTATTAAGGAGGGCTTTTACACAGTCACTCCTACTTCAACGATTTATCTTTTTTTTTTTTTTCTTCTTATTACTCATTGAGCTGAATAAAATAGTCTGGCGTCAGAGGGGATAGAATGCATCACTTGTCTTTATCATCGGAGGATTTGCGGTGACAGCATTAGCTCTCGGGATGCTGTGCCTCACTTTCAGCTCTGTAAATGCATCTGGGTTAGCTGGAAGAGTCGTCCTGATCATAAGAGAGGTCAAACGTACAGTAATCTTTCGTATGCATTGAGAAACTTATCTTTTATAAACTTTCTTAAGTCTTCCCAACTTCATAAGGCCTTTTCTGTTATCTTTGGTAAATCTGATTCTCTGTTCATATGGATGTTTATGGTAATGTCTCAGATAATGGCGCGCGCGCGCGCACGCACGCACGCACGCACGCACGCACGCACGCACACACACACACACACACACACACACACACACACACACACACACACACAATGTAAACTCTAGTATTCTAAACTATAATTTTTTGTACATAATGCGTTTCCCTGAGCTAGCCCCTCTTCTCAAACATTAAACTTAAGGTAGCCATCTGCACTGCCTTTGTATTTATGGTGTCCTTTATTTTCAGCAATATTTCTCTACAGTCTATTGTAACCGTCTGTTTTACAATTAAAAAAAAAAAACAGTTTTCTTAATGAACTTTCAGAGATCACTTCATTTAAAGACCTGTTTTTCTACTGATCGTGCTATCACTCGACAACTGCATATACTAGGGGGAATGCTTAGCAGTGAAGGAGTTGTCCAGCCATATATTTAACCCATACAGTTTGAAAGTTTTCTCCTAACAGTGTTAAGGCAGCTTTAAAGCAGCAAGGATAGACTAAGACTATTCTATTAAGTGGATTAAAAGCACTGTGTCCTCTCCTTTCCGCTCACCATCTCTGCTGCAGGCATCTGATGGCACCATGCAATCTTTGTGCTGGTGGCCACGGGAACATCAGAAGCCAAAAACCCTTCCATCAAATGACCGAAAAAATGTGCAAATAATTTTTACTCACATTCTGGAGTCACTGGTCCAACAGTCGCGTTACTTCCTGCTTAAAAGTATTTCAATCTCTTTTTTTTTTTTTTTCTATTAACTTCCCCCCATGGCATAAAATTATTAACCCGGGTATAGGTACTGTTATGTTCAACCTATATTGCACAGAATTACAGTATAGTTGGCTGTTTTATGATTTATACTGAATCTTTCAGCCCGTGAAAAGTCTTACCTAAAATAATCTTGCCACCTTTGCTGCTGATAAACGAGTTTATTCAGTTTAGGATCGGCCTCTTCAAGCAAAGTAGTTAAAAACTTTATTTCTTAGTAATCCTTTAAACACGTCTGGTACTGTAATTATATTATTCTTGCTACCGCTCAACGGTTTAATTCAGTTTAAAAGTGGTCTGTTTATCACAGGGGTTCCTAACCTTTTTAGTACTGCGCCCCCCTTTGGTTAGGACTGTATTCATGATCCCCCCTCCCCTCACCCCTATGACGCCTAAACACGATGTTTTTATCTGTTCTATATGGATGCTTATGACGCTAGATGGCAACACTACATGTGGTTGCTCGAAATGACGGATGTGAAGTTTTCCTATCAAAGTTTCTTATTCATACATATTTTGGGGGATATTCCGTATGCATTTGAATGGCCTAGCCCTATGCTGAAATTTGATTACCCCGCCCCCCCCTCCCCTAGCAATCTCAAACGCCCCCCCCCCACAGGTTGGGGAAGCGCTAATTATTAAAAGCCTAATTTATCGATAGGCACGTCGATGAACTGTTATGAATCAGTCAGAAAAAGAATAAAGACAGACGTCAAGTGAAGCTAGCTAAATGACGGAATTTAACATGTGGCTCTTCGTTGCTTCTATGAATATCAGAGTCTACCACAACTGGTTGAAATCATCAGGATAAAATATTAAAGTGTTGTCCCCACACTTTGTGGGTTTATGCGGTCAAAGACAGTCCGTAAGTCTGTAAAATTATTCGCATATACTCTTATTAAATTAGAGATAGCGATTAGTTTAAACTACAATTTCTTTTAACGTAAGTTCAGATTGCATTTCATTTTCTTTTTCTGCGTTTGCATAACATCCATGAAAATAATGTAATTCTCGCTGTCTATAATGCAGCTTTGTATAGCACCATGGAAATGATGGAAGGAATCAAAAGTGAAAGCCCTCCTAAGTTACTGCTTCTAAGGAAAGACAAAGAAACGAAACTGACGAAAGATATGTTCATTTTAAAGACCCCTTTCATGTTAACCACTAGGTAAGGAAAGCATTAATGCGTAAGGTTTTCAGTTTATGCCGTTTCTTCTTTTGGTCAGATCTCGGCGGGGAAAGAGACTCTACAAGCTTAGTGCTTTAACAGTAGGCTGCTTACTTTTTGCTAAGAATTACCTACTAATGTAGCCTGTTCCAAGATAAGTCGAGATTACTGTTAGCATTTTATATTCCATTTACAACTGATATAACTATGTGTCGCATATTGAAGTTTCTCGGTCATACACATGAGACCACTATACATACTTCACGGCAAACAATGCCGTGTTACTCACAACTCACTCTTGTTTTCATATCCACTGTATCGAGCAGAAACGTCCACTCTTGTACCACACATCCACTTTATATATCTCACAACATCACCATGTAGCACACTACATCACCATGAACCATACCACAACACCATCAACCACACCACCAGGTTACGAGCATGTACCAGACCACAGCATTATATAAAGTACGAGAACCACATCACCACATCATGTAACATCCCACAATCACACAGTGTATCCACAGCATGTAACGCACCACGACACCATGTTCTATACTATACACCACACCACCACACTGTGTACTCGTACCACAACCATCACACCGGGCACTACACCATCATACCATGACGGTTACTATACTATATACCACACCACCACACTGTGTACCATAACCATCACACCGGGCACTACACCATCATACCATGATGGTTACCGAATGACAAAAAAATAAAATAAAATAAAATCCACTCCACCTCCCCGCCACTGGATCACTCCCCTGGGACTGTCTGAGCTGCACTCAGTGTTTACCCCTCCCTGATATAAATTTATCCCCATGAATTCCCTCTTGTATTTCTCTTTTTTGGTGCTACATTGTGTTTTTCTTTTCCTCTTTCATGATTCCTCTCAGCCTTCTTTTACATATTCTGAGAGTGTGTTTTTCCCTTCTCTATACTCGTACTTCGTGATATATTATCTCCCATACTTTCACTATAGTCCTCCTTACATTTTGTCATTGCCTGCATTCTTCTACGCTAATGGCTGTTACCTTTACTCTTGTACTTTTAGATCCAACACTTTATTTTTACTTTGATTTTCTTCTAATTAATTTTCCAGTCATTTGAATGAATAATGTTACTTTTCTGATTCTTAGAGATACTTTTTTAAGTTATGAAAACTTCTGACCATTCAATAATACCATCCATCCATCATTGATAAACGACCCTCCCTCCCCCCCCCTCTCTCTCTCTCATTATATATTTTTTTTGTTTGCAAACTATAACCCGAGAGATCCGTACTGGATTGTTTTTC
Source organism: Coenobita brevimanus (assembly GCF_032717465.1). NCBI lineage: Eukaryota > Metazoa > Arthropoda > Malacostraca > Decapoda > Coenobitidae > Coenobita > Coenobita brevimanus. The sequence goes on from NC_136976.1 coordinate 20,717,111, forward strand.
TCTTCGTTTTTCCATTGCAGGTAAGCTACGCATATTTTTAAAGAGGAACATCAACCCAAGCAGAAGAGACGCCTTCACGTTCGTTCGTTCCTTTAAAGATTTATCCCTCCTATAGAGGGAACCGGGCCATACATTAGCCCGGTCAGTGGGGTGTAGGCTGGCTTATTAAATAGTAAGGGGGGAGACAGGGCCGTGTCTTCTTGCTGGTTTTGTGGTGCATGTGTGACGCCTTCACGACCGGCATCAGGCAATCACTGTCATATGGAATGCCCTGGCAACCACACCAACCCCACCTGTATTAAACAACGCAAAGTTAAGCTGAAGAAACAAGACACTTTATTCCACCCCACTGCCAAGTTCCATACTGGATCATTTGTATATATCTCTTCATTTCCGTGTGTGTGTGTGTGTGTGTGTGTGTGTGTGTGTGTGTGTGTGTGTGTGTGTGTGTGTGTGTGTGTGTGTGTGTGTGTGTGTGTGTGTGTGTGTGTGTGTGTGTGTGTGTGTGCAGTCACTGTACATTGAAAGCTTCGTGCTCGCCATGTGTTCATGACATTTACAGACTGGTTTAACAAATTGTTCGTGCATTTTTTTGCCCCACAGTTGAGGTTGTGTGACTCTGGTCCAGGCGAGTGTTTGAATGAAACGACAAACATTTGTGGGCAACTGTGATATCGAGAAGAGGGGAAAGAAGGAATGGAATGGAAGTTTGGATATTCAGAGGGGGAAGAATGAGGGAATGAGGCATCTGTGTTAACAGCATCTCCATTACCATTTGGCGATGGAGAAGGACGCCTTCTCGCAGAGGCGTCAATGCACAAGGAAGAGGTTCTGTCAGGATATACTAACGACTTTCAATTCCTCCCAGCCCTCCCTCTTCTCCGGCAAGGAGGATGCGTTTGTTTCCTGCGGACACTTCAGCTCTTAATTACTGTAATCGCACAATGTGGTTCCTCCGTGATGGAAAGTAATCATTCGAATAGTCAGATAACTTCTTCGAAAGTTAAATTTCTCATCATTCAAATTATATTTTGTCTATAATTCAGTCAACAGAACTTTGGACCGTCTTTAACACTCCTGGGCTCTTCTGGCGCACTCAGTTTAATTAAATCGTCTAGGGTTAGATAGTGGATAACACTAGCAATGTCCCATCCCTTTGATATTTAATGCTACCAGTAGTAACACTCAGGCTCTTGGGACTTACACTTGGCTAATTATAAATGTCTGGCATTTGTTAATGCAGGGTAAGAGGGGTATTCTGACCATGAGACGGTTAATGGATTTCTAAATTAACCACAACAGATACACTCTATGCTGCAAGACTTTCTGAAATAAGCGGATAAACTAAACGAACGGCTATATTTAGTAAGTGTCAATGAACAGAGGAGAGGATGGGGAAGGATAGAGGGGTGGATAAATATATGACAACCCGATCCCAGCAGCACCAGAGGTCCATTGACTGCATCTACCCCAAGTGATCTACAAATAGTGTCTCGATATCCCCAGGGATATCTAGATAGGCTCTTGGGGTATCCAGAAAGATATTCTGAAAAAAAAAAAAAATGAGTACTACAACTGTTTATTAGCTGTTTGTTCAAAGCCATTTCTCTCTCTCTCTCTCTCTCTCTCTCTCTCTCTCTCTCTCTCTCTCTCTCTCTCTCTCTCTCTCTCTCTCTTTTATAAAGGAAAGTAACAGTGAGAAGAATAAAATTATTAAAGAGGGGGTATCAGGTTGACTGAGAGGTGAACTTAGGGGTAACAGGGTCGAAAAAATTTAAGAACCACTGTTCTATCCTACACACACACACACATCATATATATATATATATATATATATATATATCTATATATATATATATATATATCTATCTATCTATATCTATATATATATATATATCTATCTATCTATCTATCTATCTATATCTATCTATCTATCTATCTATCTATATCTATCTATCTATCTATCTATCTATCTATCTATCTATCTATCTATATATATATATATATATATATATATATATATAAAATCAGTGAAATGCGCTTTGTGAGCGCGTGTTGAGCGAGGAAGCGCTATATTATCACAATTTCCCTCTGATATAAAATTACAGGCGGAATCTCCGATATTTAATTGCTTGAGTCAATGCCAAAAATACAGTGCTACGAAGGAATATCTTTTATTTGATTTCTTTTTTGAGGCGTTCAGCGAGTACAGCCGAACACTCCTTTGGAAAACTTGAGATTCTTAGGGATTCCTATGCCTTTGTTGGTGCCATTTTTAGTTGCTAGCAAACTTTAGTGAATGAATGTATCACACGCAGAGAGAATTTCAACTCTTCACATTGGAATAAATTTATCAGTTGCTTAGTGTGACGGTCGGATCAGGCTGGGCCGGGCCGGGCCGGTTCGGCCCGGGCTGCTCATTTCCATACTTAATTGAGAGCAAACATTGTTCACTCACTCGTCACAAGAACATCTCTGAACCTCACACTTACCCAAATGAAAGCTATTTCTGAACAGCTACCACCACCACCACAACCACTGCTACCACCACCATTATCATCGCAGCTTCCACCGTCGTCATCATCGCAGCTATCACCATCAACCTCATCACAGCTACCAGCACCACTATCATCATTATAGCTAAACACAACCATTCCATACCTAAAAAAATCTTTGCTGAATAAAATATGTTCATAGCATCAATGAAGTAACAGACATCAGACTGTAGATATACAACACCCCCCCTCCCCTTTCTCTCATTTCAAAAACGCTTAAAATTCCAGGGAAATGCATCCCCGCATTTTCCAACGGAGCTAATTGTAACACCGAAATATACAATTATTTGGGGCCAAAACATCCCTTCATAAAATATCAATTGACCATCCTGTGAAGCTTAATTAAAACTCATTTTCCAGGCAGCACTACACACACACACACACACACACACACACACACACACACACACACACACACAGACGTATAGGATAATTGTGTGTGTGTGTGTGTGTGTGTGTGTGTGTGTGTGTGTGTGTGTGTGTGTGAAGTCTGAATGAAGCAGTTAATCTGTCATTGTTCCCAGCTGTGTACCTTCCCAAACAGTATGCACCATCACACAGCTTCACTTTATTTACTTTCGAATTTATCCTCGCACATCTTTTCATCTACTTCACATCAAAGGAAGCAGCCGCGACTGAGCTTAACGCCGAATACCGATGATGTTAATCTGTCCCATAATATCAATAACTTTTTTATATATATAGGCCTAATGTACAGTATGCTAATTTGTATTTCTTACAAATGATGTTTGAATGTTAAGTAAGATGGATCATGCCGATCTGGAATATTATTTAAAATTTAACTCTAGAAATTAACGCAATCAGCCATGCATAATACGTTCTTTGAGTTAGCAGTACCTTTATTTCTTCTTAATTATCTCCATGCAAAGAAGTTTATTCAAAAGATAAGTTATAGCTAAGAGTTATTTACGAGCATATAATATTCATAGTCCCATAATCTGTTGTAGGATTTATTTTCTGTATAACCTTTTGATTTTTGATTTTTATGTTTTATCTGAGATGCAAAGTAAGCAATGTGAGTAGGGACAACAATACTCTAGGACGGATCTAACGGTTCTAAGCAACATGGTAGTCACATAATGTCTTTGCAGTACCTGCTGATCTTTCGTGTCGGACAGTGAGTTTTCTTTAATGTATAAATGTATAATTTAATCGTAAGAAAAGAAGAGTAGGAAAGGAAATAACTGCATTGTCTGATGCTGATATACTTCGTACAATTCTGAAGTTCGTCTTCACTGGAGCTCTCCTTCATCTGCTTCATCAGTCCTCTTCAGCGCCGGTAATGGCTTCCTCTTCTCCCCCCATTGACTCCCGATCACTCAGTCAGGCATGTAGACACTCACGTTATTGGTCCTTGGCTCATAATACCAAGGAAGATAGCAGAGGCAGGGAGACGATACGAGTTGGGTACAATATGAGGGCGCGGCGAAGATAAGTTTTTCTTTTTTTTGCAATAAGATTGGGGATAAAGTTTGATGACGCTAAAATGAGGCTGCGACGAAGAAAAGATGTACACTGGAGTGAAACACAGAATGAAAGCCGTGCAAAATGAGAGTTTAGGAACGGCAAACTTATCGAGAATTACATGTCAAAGAGTTGCCTGATACACCTGTTATATGAAGAGTTTGTACTGTGTTTTCTCTTTTAATAACATGATCTGTAAAAGGGACTGGCCAGTCATAAGGTTATGCTCAATGGATTATGCATCGTGGGAACATGATAACTGGTATTCAGAGGTTAGTGTTAAAATGCCCAATTTAAAGAATGGCCGAGGATGAGATGGAGGGATGGGGTGGAGAGGTATATGACAGAGGGGTGTGTGACTTGGGAGCAGGGTAGTGAAATGGCGGGGGACAGGGCGACGTGGAGGCGATTTGTTTGTGGCCACCCCAAACGGGATTGAGGCGTCTGGCAATAGATAGATAGATAGATAGTTTTCATAAACTCATCTTTTCGGCATTACAGTTACCGGTTGCTGTTTTCATTCACAATCATGTCTGCCAGCCGTATAGAAATTCGTTTATAACTACATGGCAAATGTTCGCTTTAACTAACAGAAATATCCGCCCCTTTTCTCAGTGTGTTGCAGTTTTCCTTGAGGAACGTGATACATATTCAGTTTTCCCAGTGATAACGAGAAGCGACCGGATATATTATACAACTTAGTTTTTGAAGATTTGAGCAGATGGGGGGGGGGGAAGGAAGGTGTGTGCAAGATATCCAAGGAAGACATCTGTGCTGTATGTGAGGCGGTGTGTGGTGTGAAGAGAAGATGTAAGGGGGTGCAAGAAACAGCATGGTGGAATGAAGAAGTGAGACCAGCTGTGGCGCAAAAGATGAATGCATATGGTATAATGAGTGGATGGGAGGCAAAGGCATGGGGGAAGTTGAGAGATCGAAGAGAGTTATATGTAGAGAGGAAGAGAGATGTGAAAAGATTAGTAAGGGAGTAAGTATATAGTGGATGTGGAATTTGGAAGGAATTTGAGTGTTAAGTGGAAGGAATATAAGAAAATGTTCTGGAAGGAGGTAAAGAAAGTTAGACAGGATAATAGAGAATTTAGTAGGGGAGTGGAAGATAACAACTGCAGACTGATAATGGAGATGGGAGAAAAAGCGAGCAGATTGAGAGAACACTTAAAGGAACTATTAAACACACGGAATAAAAATAATGCGAGTATAACTGGCTGGAGAATGGCTGGGAGAACGAGGGAAGTGACAAGAGAGGAAGAGATCAGTGGGATGGAATTAGTGGAAGCAATGAAGAATGTCGAAATGGGAAAAGCCCCAGGAATTTATGGAGTGTGGCGAAATGCTGAAACATGGTGGAGAGACAGTACTGTAGTAGACTGGATATAGAAGATGTGCTGATTGCTTTGGGAGGAAGGTAGAGTCCCGTATAGGATTGCAAGTCAGGTATAATTATTCTCCTGTACAAAGGAAAAGAGAAAAAGAAGTGTGTGGTAATCATAGGGGCATTTGTCTTCTTAGTGTAGGAGGAAAAGTATATGGTAGGTTACTTATTAACAAAGTCAGGGAAATAACAGGACAATTAGCTGGAGAAGAACAGGGAGGTTTTAGGGAGGGAAGAGGTTGTGAACATCAGATATTCATCCTTAGGTCTTTGGTGGAAAAGTTTCTAGAGAATGGAAAGAAGTTGTATGCCGACATCATGGATTTGGTGAAAGCATGTGACAGAGTGGATAGACAAGGAATGTGGAAAAATATTAAGGATACATAGGGTAAATGGGAAGTTGGTGAATGAAGAGTATGTATGAGGGTGCTAAGGTTGCAGTGCGGGTGGATAGTGAACTGAGCGAATTTTTCTATCTGAATGTTGGACCGAAATAGGGATGTATCATGTCTCCATGGTTGCTCAGTCTGTATATGGATGGGGTTCTAAAAGAAGTACAAGGTAGGGCACTGGATGTTGGAGCTGCCCTAATGAGAATGGGCAGCATTTGGAAACTTCCTGTATTGTTGTTTGCAGATGATACCGTGTTGTTAAGTGAAGACGAAGGGGAAATGCAAGGTTTTGTGAATGAGTTTGGGAGAGTCTGTAAGAAGTGGAATCTAAACGTGAAGGTAGGGAAGAGTAAAGCTATGGTCTTCGAGAGAAATGAAGTCACTGAATGTACAGTGAAGATGGATGATGAGGGTAGTGAAATGGTGGGAGAGAGGGCGACATGAAGGCGATTTGTTTGTGGCCATCCCTTATGGGATTGAGGCGACTGGCAATAGACAGACAGATAGAAAGTTTTTGAAGATCAGACCTTACAGTGTTCTCACGAGAATATACACTGCCAGTCTCAGCCTCTCCATTACTCTTCTTGGTTGACCAGTTTGTCTCTTATACAGCACTTGTCCCCTAGTGCAGAATGGCTGAAGTGTCTGGTGAACTTTCTATATTAGTAAAATTTTGATATTGTTTTCATGTGTTAAAAAGAACAGCAACAAAGCAAAACGTAATTTGTCAAGACTCTTAGGGAAGTTTACACAGATTATTCATGGCTGTTATTCTTTTCGTAGGAACTCATCTGCTGAAAGAGCTCACCCTAGGCATTGATGGGTCCTACGCGAAATACGTCACATGTATTTGACAACATCCACGGTACATCACGTCGCTAAAGTTCATAGAAACGCTTACCCCCTGGTGTCCCTTGATTAAGCTGCACAATAGGAGCACATCCAAAACTGCCTTAGATAATTTAGGTACACCGGTAAGATTTTGCTGTACATTATTTAAGTTGTACAACATGAACACATCTCAGCTTTCCTCAGATAATTTAGGTATACTGATACCACTTCGCATTATATAAGCTGCACACATGAACACATCACACCTTACCTTAGATAAAATTTCGGTATACTGGTTGTAGCCTACTTTGCATTATTTAAGTTGCTCAGCATGAACACATAGCAACTTACCTTAGGTAACTGTTGGTATAGTGACACCTTACAATCCCTTTTATCTCAGTCAAGCCCTACGACTGTTACCGGACTTCATCATCCCTCCTTTGCCCATGGGTATGCGCCTACCGAAAAAAAAAAAAAAAAAAAAGTTTCTTTAAAACTTAATATGAGCATTAGGAAAACAACGACAAGAGAAATTACAATATTATGCAATATACTTTATTTCTTAATTGTTTGATTAATATCTTTTATCTGTTTTCTTCTTCGTCGGTGACTGAGACTAACCAAATACTTACTCCAAGAGAATATGGCAGAAACAATACACACAGCAGAAATGAAGTGATCAAAACAGCAGAAGAATTTTACACAGAACTTTACAAAGGTAATATCATCACTTAAAGCTCACTGAGAGGAGGGAAATTGTACGAACGGTAGTTCTCAGCATTTTATTAAATGAAACAAAGGAGGCTTTCAAAGGACTGATCAGGGGTAAGGCATCCTGTCAAGAATTTGAAGAAAGGGGTAAGTTTAAGTTTCACCCTCCTCGAATAAAAACTGAGATTAACAACTGCTAAAAAAAGGGAGTTACGCTTCATACTGGCGGTTCAGACATTAGTTCAGAATAACAAATTCAAGCGAAGAATGGAGAAGAGGCAGACAGGGAAGACGGATGGATGAAATTTGCAGATTTGATGTGACTGGGTAAAAATAAAACAGACTAACAACCATCCATCCATCCACATGCAATATATTATAACTTTCTGCCAGAGATCCAAACTAGAAAATTACCTCAAGTCCAGACAATGGAAAGCTTTATGAACCATGAAGAAGTATAGGCTATGGTGATTTGTTTTAGAGATAGTGAGCATTTTCCAAATTTCAAGACATTAGCCTCTTTTCGAACACCAAGCTCTAATGCAAGCATTTAAGGTTAGTTGTGTTCACTGTCCCTTTACATCATCATTGTTGATTAACTGACATCACTAAATAACTTACTGTGGTGTTCACAGTCAAGTCAGGGAAAGCTATGCATGTTGTCGAAGCAATGAGATGAGTTTTCGAACTGCATTCTGGACACGAACAATTAAGGAACCTATTCTATGCAAGCAGTTGTGTTATATGTTTCCAGATTGTATGTTGCTTTAAAAATTAAATCAATGTGTAGGCCTAATGACCTCAACAATTTTATGGATGTTTAGTGGTGCTTCTCTCAACAGTTATTACGACTGAAAGAATGTCATTTTCAAAGAACCACCTCATTAGACATTCATGAAACCTTTCTTATTAAAAACAGGAGAATGCGTACGTGTCTACTTTATTTAATTTCAAGTTATTGGATAAAGTGCATTACCCAAAAGAAAAAAAAAAACGCGATATTATTTACAAGAAATTTAAACTACATAAGATGTTAAAAGCGGCAATGAAACAAGAACAATAACGACAATGTAAACGTAATGAGATAAGGGCTGTGGAGTGTGGACTGCAAAAAGACTCGGAAACGAAACCTTAATGGTATGGGGAGCAGATTAGAGTGCAGTGGAAAACACGGCCTTAACAGACTGATAAAACTGGGCCAGTCAGTGTGACGATGGCCTGGAGAGAGAGAGAGAGAGAGAGAGAGAGAGAGAGAGAGAGAGAGAGAGAGATTGATTGAATAGGAAAACTAGTGCCAGGCAGCAAAGGCCATATGGCACTAAAGAAGAAATCATTGATATCGGTCAGGTAAAGCAATCATATGAAGGAAAGCATACGGATACGTGACAAAAAGGATATGAGAGCGGTAACCGAAACGTGGGTGGATTCACCTAGAAGATCAGCAAGTGAATGTGGATGGCGTAAGTTATCAAGGAAAGGGAAAGCACGGTGACGCTCAGCAGAGTATCGAGGGCAGTCCAGTAGGAGATGCTCTACAGTAAGTAGAACCTGACAGTAGGAGCAAAGAGGAGGTACTCCACCAGCCATCAAATAGCCATGTGTAAGACGGGTATGGCCTAAACGCAAACGTGCTAACACTGTCTCCCACCGTCTGTTAGGATAGGAGGAAAATGACCAAGGCGAAACAGTGGGCTTAATGGAACGCAGCTTATTATTAGTAACATGGGACCACTCCAATTGCCATCGACGCTTAAGCGACAAAGAGAGAGATGGAAAAAAGTCACCTACTGGGAGACAGCTGGAGGATAATGTGTTAGACGCTGCTGACCTGGCCAAAAAATCCACCTGCTCATTTCCAGCAATACCAACATGGCTCGGAACCCAACAAAAGGTGACTACTTTCTCCCTGGTAGAAATCCTATACAACCACTCCTGAATTTTAAGAACAAGTTGGTTGGCTGCGGGAATGGTCTGGAGGCTAAAAAGGGCACTAAGGGAGTCCGTGAATATAACAAAAGATGAGATCTGTGAAGAAAAAATATATCGAACAGGAATCAAAAGAGCAAATAATTCTGTAATGAAAATACTAGCAACATCAGGGAAACGGGATTGATATGAACTATTGGGAAACAAAACTGCAAAACTTGTGCCACCAGAGGATTTCGAGCCGTCTGTATAAATGGGTGTGGCTGACGAATGACAAGACAAATGGTGACAGAAGAGAGATTGTAGGTGAGACGGGGAGGTAGAGGATTTAGTTGCAGGGAGAACAGAGGAACATATACTTGGGGGTGGAATAAGCCACGGAGGAAACGAACAAAGGTGATATGGAAAAACGCGAGGAGAAGGAAGAGATAAAGAGCGGGACAAATCATCTACTCTATGTAAAACGGAGTACCGTTGGTAGAAAGGTGTCCGGGATGGATTGGATGGAACGGATGTAGAAAGAAAACCGGACGAGGAATGTTGATTAAGTCTGTAATAATAATGAAGGGTCAGTTCATCACGACGATGCGATAAGGAAGGCAAACCAGACTCATCATACAAGCTCTGAACAGGAGTGGAACGGAATGCCCCTGAAGCAAGACGAATGTCTTCGTGATGGATTGCATCCAACCTGCGAACAGTGGCAGGGGATGCAGAGGCATAGACTTGACAACCATAATCAAGAACAGAAATAACTACGGCGATATGTAAACGTAGGAGTAGAGTGCGATCAGAGCCCCAACTGAGATGGCTCAGTGTCCGTTGGAGTTGAAGTTACTGAAAGGCAGATGTTTTCACGGTAGCTATATGTGAAGACCAAGTCAACCGAGAGTCGAAAGACAAACTCAAGAATGTAGTAATAGGATGATATGGAAGAAGGGTGTCATATAGATATAGTGATGGCTGTGGAATAACACGCTATCTGGAAAACATCATAGCTCGTGATTTAGATGGTGAAAAGCGGAATCCATGAGAAGTTGCCCAAGTCGACACAACACTCACAGCTGACTGCATACATTGACCGAGACGAGAAGGATCAGCATCAGCAAGGTAAATTGCTAAATCATCTACATGTAGGGAAGCATGGACTCTAGGAGGAAGATAAGAGACAATACCATTTATTGCAACAAGGAACAAAGTCGTACTCAGAACACACCCCTGTGGAACACCCTCCATCTGTGAAAAGGTGGCCGATAAACTGCCAGAAACACGCACCCGAAAGGTTCGAGCTTTCAAAAAATTGTCGAGTAAAACACCCATATTACCAACTACTCCAAAATAGACTAAAGTACAGAGAATATGATGCTTCCACGAAGTGTCGTATGCTTTCTCAAGATCAAAAAAGACACCGAGAACTGATTGCTTACAACGAAAAGCCTGACGGATATAAGACTCTAGCTTCACTAAGGAATATAAAGTACTACGCCCCTTGCGAAACCGATACTGAAAATCGAAAAGGAGATTCTTAGATTCTAAATACCACATCAAACGAGCATTGACCATCCGTTCCAGTAACTTACCAAAGCAGCTGACAAGAGCAATAGGTCTGTAATCCTGTGGAGAGTGACCGGTCCTACCAGGTTTTAAAAAGGGAAGCAAATATGCTGTGCGCCAGGCGTCAGGGAACTCACCATCTGTCCAGATTGTATTATAAAGTGACAGGAGAAAGGATAATGCTGGTCGGGGTAGGTGTTTTATCATTTGGTAATGAATACCATCGGGGCCCTCACAAGTGTTGCCACAAGACTGGATCCCAGACAGAAGCTCGGACATAGAAAACGGGACATTATATGACTCCACAGATGATAGAGTAAAACGCACTGGGGTACGTTCAACCTCGTGTTTATAGTGATGGAACTCCCGAGAGAGATGGACTCCCTTGCTGATCTCACTGAAATGGTCTCCCAGTATATTTGCAACCCTAGAAGGATCAACAACAGACTCACCATCGACATGAAGTACTGGAGCTGGTGGGGGAGAGTATTTGCATGAAATTTTGTGAATATGATTCCACAGGACAGTAACCGGCGTGGAAGACGTGACATTGGACACATAAGACGACCAACTTGCCTTTCTGGCAGCCTTTATTGTCCTACGCAAAATGGCACCAGCCCGTTTAAATGCAAGGAAGGCAGATTGGCGGCCTGGAGTATGCATTCTTCGTTGGTACGTTCTCCATCGAGCCCTTTTGATCCGAAGGGCTCTAGTACAATCAGGGGACCACCATGGAAGGCATTTGGACGCAAAGGGGCGTGTAATCTGGGGAATGGATTCCAATGAGGCGGCCAGCACCAAGTCAGTAAAACAGGCAACTATATCATTCAAGCTTGGGGCGGAAGAGGGGACTAAAAGTGAGTGGAAAAATGAAGAGAACTCATCCCATTTCACACAGTCAAAACGCCAGCGCGGGGGACGAAGAACAGGTGAATAGGATGAACTAGTGAGTAAAATGGGAAAGTGATCGCTAACCAAACAGGTATCTAGTACAGACCAGGTAAAATCTAAAGACAGAGCTGGTGAGCAAAGAGAAATATCAAGACAAGAAAATGTATGAGTGCGAGGATCATGATGTGTAAATGAGCCAGAATTAAGAATGTGGAGATCGTGATTAGACAGAAAAAAATTAAGTAGGCGGCCTCTAGTAGAAATGGCATTATCACCCCATAAGGGATGCCTGCAATTGAAGTCGCCCAGTAGCAATATAGGCGGAGGCACAAGTGATAAAAGACGTGAAAGCTCGGGGAAATCTATGGGGAAGGAAGGTGACAAATAGAGTGAAATAACAGTAATCCAGCGATGGAAGAAAACCCTCACTATAGTGCACTTAAGTGACAAAGAAACTGAAGAAGGTTCATGAGGGACTGTACTGTGAATGAGGATCGATGATTCAGAAATCAAAGAAGGCGTACTAATGAAAACATAACCTGGAATTTGAGCAGGAGGGATGGAAAGACGGGTTTCTTGGAGACGCACAACCAATGGGCAATACTTGGCAAGGAGGCATCTAAGTTCAAAGCGATTCATATTAAAACTTCGAATGTTCCACTGAAGTACGGAAGCCATAATACTAACAGATAAAATAAAATAAAATCCAATAAAACAAATATAAAAGCACTAAAAAATAAAGGTAAAACCAAGGACATCAGAAACTAATTGTGGAACACAATAACCAGGGAGGTGCAATCACAATTCGCGACAGGATAGTATGGGGGAAGGAACAGAAGTGGGGGAAGGCAAAATGACTGGAGAAGCGTCATTGGGAACAGCAGAAAGGGAGGGAGTTATCGACGGATTAGGGGAGGGAGGAACGGGAGTAGGTGGTAGGGGATCTGGCACTGGATGTACCTCCACACATGTCTGCATGACCCGTGGAGAACACCCCGAAACAACTGGTGTTGAGGGGAGACACAAATTTTGAGTAGAACTTCTGGCAGATGATATCCCCATACTAGGCTTGGTGGGTCGAGAAACACACGCAGGAGGCGAACACTGCCGTTTCAGACTGTTTAGAGAGGGAGGTGTTGCTGTCCGGGAAAAACCAGGTCGCAAGCGAAGGGCAAAGGACGAGGATGAGGTTGGGTGAAAATGAGGGATTCGAGTAGTACCAGAACCGTGGTTAGAAGGCTGTTTACTGGAGTATGAAGCAGGGGAAGGGGGGACTTGACGGGGAGGGCGGAGAGATTGTTTCGGTGGAACAAACAAGGATTGACTGAACGTGGCAGGCTGAGCGTGAACTCCGTTGGTGGCCATAGGCAATTGGCCATCTGTAGACAAAGTCTGTGAGGAAGAAGGTGGACAATTCTGGGCAACGGGCGAAGGGGTCGAGGGGACAGTTGTGGCGACAGAGGAAGTCAATGCTGGTACATGTGAAGCTGTACTAGGAGCAGGGGTCGAGGAGCAGGTAAGGGTCCAGACCGACCAACGGATACGGCCTGCATACATGGAACAATCATCAAATCCCATACTTCGGACAATCTGGCGGCCTCCCTAACTGACGTTGGATCACGGGCACGAGTACGAGAAACCTCGCACTCAAATAGGTATGTGGGACAAGAACGTATGTAGGCAGGATGGCCACCTCCACAATTGGGACAACGACATGCAGCAGCAGGGCAGTCTGCTTCGGCATGATCAGGCTGAGCACACCTTGGGCAAACAGCCACGGAGTGACACCACTTACTGGGATGGCCATAGCGCCAACATGATCGGCACTGTCGAGGAGAATCAATATACTCTCTCACTGATAACTTAATGCCACCAATAATCACATAGTCAGGGAGAGATCGTGAATCAAACGTGACCTTAGCTATATTAACTGGACGTGTACAGTTTCCTCTCGGTGGAATGGTGTAACACAGGACAGACTGAACATCATGCCCCAACTCTTGAAGGGCGGCTTGGATATGTGACGAACAGTCAGAAAATTCCCTGTCACCTAATCGTACATATGGGGGGACAGCGACAGTACCAACAACAGAATTTAGGCGTAAATCCCTGGAAGCCGGAATGGGAGCACCAGTGTTATCTAATAAGGTAGTCATGGCATCAGCCTGGGCTTTATTGTGAACAGTAACTATACGAGACCCATCACGTAGGGAATGAAATGTCACATCCTTCCCAACATGACGGAGTAAAAGTAGATGGAACTCCAAATCACCTGAGGCTAGAGGAGCATGAGGGGGAATGGTGAAATATTTGGTCCAGTTCTGGGGGTCAAATAACGAAGATGAAAATGAATGACTGGTTTTAGATAAAATGGAAGGACGAATGCGTGAGGAAAAACAGTAGCAGTGGACTTTGGGTGGTGGAGATTTGAAACAGAGGAGCTCGGTGTCGAGGCAGAGAAGGGTTCGTAAGGTTGTAGAGTGGCAATGTTGGAAGGGTTGGATACAGGGGGAGCAACTGAGACAGTGACGGCGGGTGTAGTATGGTAGTCGGTAGGCATAGTTGATGTAGTTGGTAAGTGTTCATCAAGAGAAGTGTCCATAAGCGGTTCAGAGGTTGTCAACGAATTAGGCATGGGAGGTAGTGGTAAGGGGGCCCCTTCCGAAGCTCCTGCATTCTCTGCTTCGAATGCCAAAATGAGGTCTGACTAAGAGAGGCAGACAGAGACGTCCGCACCTCGCCAAGGCTCAGTGTGGACTGAAAGAGAGAGAGAGAGAGAGAGAGACAGACAGACAGACAAACAGACAGACAGAGACGAGGAAAACCATTCATGGAAGTATTACACGGGTGTTAATCTATCTATAGCTCGACGCCCTAATCCCGCAAAGGGTGGCCGCAGACAAAACGCCTCCATGTCGCTTTGTCACCCACCATTTGACTACCCTCCCCCCAACTCACTCCCCCCTCCCTCATATACCTCTCAACTCCATCCCACCACTTCATCCTCAGTCTTCTCCTCCCTCTCCGTCCCTCCACCTCACCTACATACACCCTCTTAATCAGTCTTTCATTCTCCATTCTCTCCACATGTTCAAACCACCTCAGTGTATTTCTCTTCATCTTCTCAGGCACATCCACATCCACTCTACAACGTTCCTTCACGTCTTCATTCGTCAACTTGTCCCTCCATGTCACTCCACATGCTCCTCTCAAGTAACTCATTTCCACTGCTCTCACTCTTGACTTGTTCCCCTCTAGCAAGGTCCATGCCTCGCTGCCATACGTCAGGGTAGGGATCATAATACTATCATGCAGTGACTTCATAACTTTCATTCTCGCCTCCCTATTTCTTATCACTGCTTTCAGTGAACCAACAACCTTCCTTCCCTGCTGTACCCTATCAAGCACTTCATCCCTCAAAGTTCCATCCTTACCGTACTCATCACAATACCCCCCACAACAAGAGCAAACCGAGACTGCAAACCTCCGCCAAGGCTGGATCACCAGATCCGGAATGTTTCTTGGGTGTATGGTACATCTTACGAAGATGCTATTTTGTAATTTTGTGCAAGCATTGTAGGCATAATTTACTGAGTTAAAAGCAAAAATGTTGAAATTGCCACTATCCCGCAATGGTATCGAAATGTTAAAAGAAAAAAAATCCCGGATCCGGATCATGATCCGGATCACCACAAAAATGTAATAGATCGTTCCTTAGGCCATACCCTACCCCTCCAAAACTTTTCAGCACAATCCGATCATAAGTTTTTGAGAAATCCTGCTAACAGCCAGACAAGCACACCAACGCCGACCAAACCATAACCTTCTTGGGAGAGGTAATTAAATTCTTTAATGTACTGAACATTGTTCTGATCCCTCGGCCTGTATGTCTCTCCCTAAAATAATGGCACGCAAAACCCATTACTTGGAATGCTGCCTCTCGTCGACGAAAATGAGCAACGCAAGGTCCATACTGTGAAGGTATAAGCAGCATGGCAGAAAACACAGTTAGGTCAGTTACACTACAGTACATCACAATTAAGGGCCGGTAGGTTAGGTCTGTGTGGCACAACGCTTTCTCTTTTCGTTATGGATGTTTATGAACGTAGTGATAAATCCAAGGATCTTCCAGACCTAAAGAGATGAGTCTCTTCAGCCTGTCTGAAGAAGCTGCTCTGCATAAACTCACACCAGGATCACCAAACACTAAAAAACAACAACCATCAGTACGGTATCAACGACAATGATAATCTAATAACATTATCCCCTCACCCTTTCCATCGGGAGTTCATCATCCCAAGAACACAACACAGCATTGAGAATAAACTACTGCAATGATGATGTCATTTTATTCATTCATTCATTCATTCATCATCCAATCCAATATTGCTTCACGAGGAGCGTAGCAGCCCGGGGCTAGGCAAGTTGGTCCTAACATTTAAGATGAGAGTGAGCAGCCTCACTCATCCCTGAGTGGCAGTATGTGAGCAGCAGTTCGCAATCACCCTTTGGATGTAAACCTGCACTGGTTCAGTCCGTTTGGAGAGCCTTAATTACCCACTAAACCACCAGGCGCCATAATTTGGTTATATGGTTAGCACCCAGCGTGGCAAATGGTTTCCTGGTGTACAGGCTTAATTACGCATTTTTACCCCAACGGAATGGTGGCGGTGGTCTCCATCTCACAGTTACAGAAGCACGGAGCTATTACCAACGATCCCCACACTACCGTGCCACTCCACCCACACTGCATCACACCACAATGCACCGCACTACTACACACCACACCACTATAAAATGCACACCACTATAAAATGCACACTCCATTCCACTCCACCTTGCCACACGAATCCACTCCAAACTGCACTACACCACTTCACACTGCACCACACCAATTCACACTGCACCACATCACACCACACTACTCCATACCCTACAGCACCACATCAACTTACACGGTTGTGCACCACTTCAAACCACACGCATCGCACCCCTCTTCACACCACATCACACCCATATTAAACTCCAGCAGAGACGTCAACGCTGTGAAGACTGATATTGTAATTGAGCAAGCCAGCCATGTCTCACCGAGCAGACCTATAACCGCAGGCAAGCAACCACGCTTGCAAGGCCGTCCCGTGCAGTGAACCCTTGATTCCTTGAGAGAGTAGAGTTTTTGTTCATGGATGGATGCCACATATGCGTCTCTCCGCCCAGTTAACAGAGGCACCATAGTGGATTCAAGATTACGTCGTTATTTGGATATCTGGTTACCACCCAGCTCTGTAAATGGTTACTCAGTGTAGAGCTATTTGAAGTGGATAGAAGAGTTATAAAATGTGAAAGAAGGATGGAAGAATTAGGGAGAGAAGAGAACAGTCACAGAAAAAGAATAATAAAGGTCAAGGAAGAAGTATGCATCATTACATCAAGCGAGTGGATGATGATCGCCCCTACCTTCCACCTGTGATGGTGGTAAAAGGCGATGACTTATACTTTCTGAAAAACTGGCAAACTGACGGAGAATCCCAACTTTGAAAATCCAACATCTCCTCGAGCTACTCCATGCTATCTTTCCGAACAAACTAAGACTGTACAAATATCCCTTCAGTATCATTTAGTTCATTTCTTTGAAATCATCTCGCGGCACATTGTTGATAATGTAAAGATCTCTATTTAAAATACTACTGACTCTCGTTCTTGTCTCAACTACCCAGAAAAAAACATTATTGTCTACAGAGTAGCGTTTGGATGTTAATATTTCCTAGAGCAACCACCAAGTGCACTGTAACTGCTTCACAGATGACTGTTGTCCTTCAAACACAATGTTTAATTTCCAAACAATATAACAGTATTACCAAAAAGCAATATTCTCTCCTTGTCACGGGGTTTTTATAATATCAGAGTAATTTTGATATAAATGCTTAAATATTATTTGATTGATATTAATATTCAATAATACTGAAGAGCAGAGACAATGATTGTCTTGCTACATCAAGCAACGATTACTTTACGCTGGCTTAGCACGATTCTCTGAGAACGAGAATTTATAAACTTTCTCAACAGTACACAGCAGAGACTAATTACTCATGAATGCTGAATTAGTACTGTTAGCCTCTGGAGAAAGTTACTTCACCCCTGACAATAAATAACTAATACTAATAATAATAATCAGGTCCTTGCTGATGCTTTAACTCCTATGGCACAACGGATTTTAAGTTAATACAACAAGACTGGTCTAAGTACCAGTTATGAATAGTAAAACGTTTATGCAAGCTAGGAGCTATATGGAAAATAAGCTTAATTTGGATTAAATGAAACAAGATTTTACTTTACATTGAGCTCAAGGAAAAGAACTGTTAAATTTATTGATTACAAAAAATAAATTTAACGTTACATTTCAAATCAAATTAATGAGACGCACTCACTCACTCACACAAAAGCTAAATACTTACGCCTAGGAAAAAACACCTTAACTAAACTCTTAAAACTAGGATTATACAAAAAGGAAATACCAGTCGATGAATGCTATGTATCACCCGGGGGGGGTGGGAGGACTGGATTAACTGTCTCAGTGGAGCTTGGGTGCTAGCGACCTCTCACACTTCTTGGAGCACAGGACCTTCCTCCGTCACAACAAACACTAGACTGAGTAAGTCGTGGGAACAAAAGCGGAGCACTAAGCCCCATTTTTAACTGTCAAGTGCAAGCAGGGGCGAACAATAAAGAAAACAATAGTATCGCTCAGTACAGCACTTAGTGACGTGCATTAAATCGGTCACTCCTGAAAACAGTGACGAATGTTTTGAAAAGTGTACCCCGAAATGGAGGGAGAAACGGTTAGCTGAGCGATACACAGTGAGTTTTCCACTAATAGTTCGTGGCTTCTCACAAAAGGGAAATGTCGCGGATTGATTCGTGACATTACGCCCTTACAAAGTTAAATTTTTTCCTTATGGGAAAAAATTTGTGGATATATATATATATGTACACATCCTAAGTCATTCGCACAAGATTCACACTGTGGGTGTGTGCTATCCTGCTACAGGAGAAAGTCACAGTCGCCAGTGAGCGAAAAAAACCTCGTATTTACGTTAATAGAAGCAAGCTTGAGGGAAAAACTCAGTGACGACGGTGAAAATCCTGTACTCAGGTCAAACTGAGCGAAAAATCGCTACATTTACACTGACAACTAATTGTTGTGTAGTGTGATGTATGTAATACACGGTGTAGGTGTGACAGTTGTAGTGTGACTGTACCTATGTGTAAAATGGCACAATAATAATAATATGACGACGACGAAGGCAGAGGAGAAGAGGCGGCAGCATGAGGCAGACGATCAGCTGGGCTGCACAGCAAAACTGCTACACCCATTGCTGAACCTGCAAAACCAATTAAGGTGGAGCATCAAAAGTGTCAATGAGACAAAATTCTTATTACGTTACAATTACTCTCTCTGCCTAGCAATCAGTACATGCTACGAAAAGTACACTCGAGGTCGCCATTAATTTTAGCACACGATTAGTGTCAGCAAGTTGAGAATCCTTGTGCAAACTTGGGTCTTCCATAGCCTCAAGTCACCTCTGCGGAGTTCTCTCTCAAACTTCCCCCTTAACCTACAGTGCTTATATTAGTACAGGGAAGCTGAGAATCCTTGTGCAAACTTGGGTCTTCCATAGCCTCAAGTCACCTCTGCGGAGTTCTCTCTCAAACTTCCCCCTTAACCTACAGTGCTTATATTAGTACAGGGAAGCTGAGAATCCTTGTGCAAACTTGGGTCTTCCATAGCCTCAAGTCGCCACTGCGGAGTTCTCTCTCTCGAACTTCCCCCTTAACCTACAGTACTTCTATTAGTACCGGGAAGCTGAGAATCCTTATGCAAACTTGGGTCTTCCATAGCCTCAAGTCGCCACTGCGGAGTTCTCTCTAGAACTTCCCCCTTAACCTACAGTACTTCTATTAGTACCGGGAAGCTGAGAATCCTTATGCAAACTTGGGTCTTTCATAGCCTCAAGTCGCCTCTCAACTTCCCCCTTAACTTACGGTACATAATATGTATGTAAAGGCCCTGGACATAATGTGTCCTGTGGGGCCAATGGGCGAGACGTCAGGTCTGCACCCACTTCACCACTACCCTGTCTCTCAACTGACTCAGAGATTACAGGTGTAGTTACAAATGGCACAGGAAGGGCATGTCCCTGATTAGTGGTGATACTTTGGCACACACTGCAAGAACGGACAAAACTATCTATGTTCCGTCCCATCCCTGGCCAGAAAAAGTCAGCTCGGATACGGCCCTGGGTCTTCCTTTTGCCCATGTGACCCCCTGAGACTGAACAATGACCCCATTGTAACACTGCTAGGCGGTACTTGGCGGGAACGACAAACTGCAGTCGAACCTCGCCCTCGGGTGTTCGTGACTCACGGTAGAGCCGTCCTTGTTTACGAAGGAACTTGGCTCGACCTCCCCGTGAATACTTTATCACTCGACCCTTTTGTTTGCTCCGCACGGTAGCAAGTGTCGGGTCAGAATGTTGTTCTTGCACAACAAGTTGACTACACATCAGATCTTGCGGCGATTCAATGATCACTGGGGTGACACAGTCTAGAGCCTCAGTCATGGCTCGTGTTACCGCAGCAGCCGAAGTCTGAGTAGCGTCATTGGAGCAACTATCCTTGACTCCATTAATATTGCCTACTATAAAGTCAAATAGAGGCTCTGGCATGACAACTGCAAGTGTCATACCAGTATAAAATGGAGATGCCACCTGGATACATGCCTCAGGGAACAATCTCACTGATCCATCAATAAGCTTTGCATGGATCTGTCGACCTGTATACAGCTCAGGCCGAACTAAACTCTGCTTAACAGAGCAACCTGAGGAACCATTGTCTCTCAGGACCTTCACAGGAATGCCTCCCACAAACCCTGGCTGAACAAGGAAGGTACTGTCACCTGTGGGAGGGCCTGTGGAGGAAGCAGCTAGCCACTCATGAGGCTGCTGAATTGATGTGGCAAACATTGTGCCTTGAGGGTTATATTGGGAAGATGGAACATTGGCCATCTGTGGAGGGGGGTTCACTGTCACTGTGGGACTAGTGAACTGTGGGGAAGTACCCACACTGGTAGGGACGTGACCACCAGGCTGCTGCTGAGGAATGAAGGCTGCATTCACTTCCTGCCTCTTTTGAGCTGGTGGTGAAAAAGTTTGTCCCGACGGTCGGTTGCGTGGCTGATACAGCTGCTGATTAGGGTACTTGTTGTACCCCTTCCACTCAGGTTTCTGAGTGTTTTGCCCCTGGTCCTTCCACTGCGGTTTTGGACCTTGGCCATTATTCTGAGAACGGCCTTGGTGCTGGGATTCAGTCTGAGACAGCTTCCCAGACTTGGCAGTATCTTTTCTGCTCCAGGTGTTTTGCTTACGAGCTTGATACCCGTATGCTGTAAAGAATGCATCAGCCTTCTCTGCCATTTGGCTGGCATCTTTCACCTGGCAGATCTTAAGCTGTGCTATGAACTCAGCAGGCCACGACCTCTCTAGCTGTGTACGCAGCATAAGGTCAATTATCCCCTCACGCGTGGAAGGAGTTTCATCTTTCTCCATCCACTCATTTAAGTAAGCTGTGAGACGATCAAGGAACTGAACAGCTGTCTCCTTGTCTTGGAGACGAGCTCGCATGAACTGAACTTTGGCGTCGTCTACTGTGAGACCATACGCCTTAATGAGTGCAGCTTTCATCATCTCATATGTGAGATTGTCTCCACGAATTCTGTGGAGAATATCGAGGGCAGGGCCCTCAAATAGGCTAAGAAACTGAAGCCGCTTAGCTGCCTCATCCAGTTGATACATGTCTGCCATGTTCTCAAAACGAGCTATGTACGGCTCGATTCGCTCGCTTTCCTTGTATGAAGGAAGCTTGATGCGTGGGGTCGCCAGGACATGTGCAGGGAGAATGCTCGTGAAGCTTGGACCAACTGCACCAGACGTGTCTGAAGCCAAGGAATCTCGCTGGAGCTTCAGCACTTCAAGTTCATGTTTTTCTCGTGCCTCACGTTCGGCACGCTCGTATTCGCGCTGTTCTCGCTCGCGTTCACGTCGTTCACGCTCGTATTCGCGCTGTTCTCGCTCTTTTTCTAACTCGTGTTCGCGCTGTTCCCGCTCGTATTCGCGCTGAATCTTACGCTCTTCACGGGCATCATTCTCGCGCTGCTGCTCCTGATTATGCCGTGAGAGTATATACTCTTTAATTTCGGTTGGGTCCGAAAGACCCATTTCTTTGGCTTCCTGTAAAAATACAGTAGTAGCCATGGCGCTAATTTATTAAGCAAACCGAAATTGAGTACTGACTGCTTAGCGACGAATACTAATAAACACAAGTAAAGAATACAGACACAAGCTAGTGGTGACCAGTCTTATCTAGTTAACTGGCAAAGATAAATCAAAAATGTAAATGACTAAGAACTCTCAATAATTAACACAATGGGTACGGCGGCTACCCAGGAGCGAATAAAATCGTGTGGCGTTACCAAGAATAAACTAGAGTTAAGTACTCTGTTCATTAATAAAGCAAAAATTCACTTGCTAAATCAACGGTAACCACCAGTAAACTTGTGCCTATAAACTTTAATAATAAATACCTAAATATGAATGAGTGAGCACTATCTCGTGAATAGCTTCAGAGCTAGGAGTTAATATCCTGGCGAGGTCGCCAATTGTCACGGGGTTTTTATAATATCAGAGTAATTTTGATATAAATGCTTAAATATTATTTGATTGATATTAATATTCAATAATATTGAAGAGCAGAGACAATGATTGTCTTGCTACATCAAGCAACTATTACTTTACGCTGGTTTAGCACGATTCTCTGAGAACGAGAATTTATAAACTTTCTCAACAGTACACAGCAGAGACTAATTACTCACGAATGCTGAATTAGTACTGTTAGCCTCTGGAGAAAGTTACTTCACCCCTGACAATAAATAACTAATACTAATAATAATAATCAGGTCCTTGCTGATGCTTTAACTCCTATGGCACAACGGATTTTAAGTTAATACAACAAGACTGGTCTAAGTACCAGTTATGAATAGTAAAACGTTTATGCAAGCTAGGAGCTATATGGAAAATAAGCTTAATTTGGATTAAATGAAACAAGATTTTACTTTACATTGAGCTCAAGGAAAAGAACTGTTAAATTTATTGATTACAAAAAATAAATTTAACGTTACATTTCAAATCAAATTAATGAGACGCACTCACTCACTCACACAAAAGCTAAATACTTACGCCTAGGAAAAAACTCCTTAACTAAACTCTTAAAACTAGGATTATACAAAAAGGAAATACCAGTCGATGAATGCTATGTATCACCCGGGAGGGGGGGGGAGGACTGGATTAACTGTCTCAGTGGAGCTTGGGTGCTAGCGACCTCTCACACTTCTTGGAGCACAGGACCTTCCTCCGTCACAACAAACACTAGACTGAGTAAGTCGTGGGAACAAAAGCGGAGCACTAGGCCGCATTTTTAACGGTCAAGTGCAAGCAGGGGCGAACAATAAAGAAAACAATAGTATCGCTCAGTACAGCACTTAGTGACGTGCATTAAATCGGTCACTCCTGAAAACAGTGACGAATGTTTTGAAAAGTGTACCCCGAAATGGAGGGAGAAACGGTTAGCTGAGCGATACGCAGTGAGTTTTCCACTAATAGTTCGTGGCTTCTCACAAAAGGGAAATGTCGCGGATTGATTCGTGACACTCCTCATGTATGTATGATTTGCACTGTGAGTATAATGCCAGATAATACTGACAAGTATTGTGCTGTACAACTGAACTAATAGTGACTCCCTTTAACGGTGTTACAGTAATGGCACTCCCTCGCTAATGTGAATTCTCGAAAACGCTCTGGATATTTCGTGTTTATCTATGCCAACAAAGTTGAGAGAAGGTCAGCTATGTATTCCTGTTTGCCCGTTTGTTTACAAGCTCTCCCATAAAGCTCAATTAAATTTTGTTGATATGTGGTTAATAGGGCAAGGAAGAGCTGGTTTAATATTGATGGTGATGTCAGTTCTATTACCAGTCCAGGACTATTTTTGTTTTGTCTGTTTCGTCGTTTGCTCACAAGACATCTAAAATGATATGATGGATTTGAAATTACAGGCCAAGGAAGATATGATGAAATTTTTTTTGAGGTCTGAGTTGTCTGGTATACGCTCCGGCAGAAGAATGTGCTCTCTAAGTGCTGTTTACTAGTGTGTGTGTGTGTGTGTGTGTGTGTGCGTGCGTGCATGTGTGTGTGTGTGTATGTGAACAATATTAATGAAACAATTTTTATCTGATATCAACAACAATTTTTAAGGATGTAGTACGGCAGCCAAGGAATTGGCCTATTGTTCTTGAGTGTAATTGGTCAAAGGTCCACGTCATAGAACTGGGTAAAATTATCACCTTGGAAAGTCAACATGATGAGATTTTATCTGATATGGACTAGGCTTAGTGGAAGATTTGGGGATAATGCAAGAGCGATGGGGCAAGATTTTGATAAAAATCGATCAGATGTCAAGGTTAAAGGGAAAGGTCAAAGTTAGACCTGTGTGTTTGAGTTAAACTAACACAACGTTGATCCACTGTGGACTAACCATTGTTGAAGGGTTGAAGGTCAGCCAAGGGGATAACCCATTTTTTTTTTTTTTTATGAATTATATGTGAGCAGTCAAGGCAACATGGAAAAGCCAGCTTAAATGTTTTTTATCCTACTTACACCAGACTTTGTAGGAGGGTTCACAGTAGCACAGTAGTAGTAGTAGTAGTAGTAGTAGTAATAGTAGTGTAGTAGTAGTAGTAGTAGCAGAGTAACCCCGGTCTGTCTAGCTGAGCAGACACATTAACCACGGGCAACCAACAGCTCCCGCAAGGCCATCTCGTGCAGTGAACCAAAGGTCTCCTCGTCCCAACAAGAGGCTGGGAAGGCGGAGGCTGGATTTCAGAACGGACGCCTCATTTTACGTCTGTTCACATAGTTAACAGAGGCATCATAGCAGGCTCCACAACACCCTCTTATCTGGCTATATGCTTAGCACCCAGTGTTATAAATAATTTCCTGGATTACAGGAAAGCATTAGGCTTGTCACACACCATAGAGTCACTTTAGTAAGAAGTAGGCAGCACTATACCAAGTGGGTGGATGATGTCAGCGGCCACCTACCACCAAAGGTTTGGAGTATGACAAAGATGAAGAGATTGAATTTTGAGAACAATTCACGGGTCAAGGTCACAGTGACAGATCAATTATCAAGGTCACAGAAAAAGGTCAGTTCAGACAGTTGTGATCTGATATAGAGCATCCTTGACGCAAGAGCTGAGTCAGACATGAGGCAATTCAACTCTTATAACAACCGGTTGGAGGTCGATGGCAATGGGAAAATGTTCGGGCCTTCGATCAACTGTTGGGACCGGGTGTTGCTCTGCCTTAGTGCTCCTTCTGGTTTGTTTTGCTAGAGACGTTCAGATTAGCCATTTCAGACAAGATACAATACTTGTAGTTCTGAAGAAAGAAAGGTTAACCATCTAGAAGCGTGTACCAAAAGTGGTAGCATCTTTGCGTTTCTGTGACCTCGGTAGGAAGTATAGAGTTGCCGAAGGATTAATTTCTTCCTGTTCTCATCCAAAATGAGTGCTTTACAATATGACGCATATTGAAAAATTTTGCCTGTAAATGCGTTTTATGAATGTGACTCATCACTCGCGTCACTAAAAAGTGGACTTACACGTCACAGTCCATGAGAAAGTAAAAGCCAGCTAAGTGAATGTAGTATATGGTGCTGATTGTATTTTGATAAGCCATCAACATGAATCGGTGCTTTAGTATTAACATTCATTACACCTGCATAACCTCATAGAACAGATGTCATTTGCTTCCATAATGATAGAAAGGCTGGGTGGAAGCAGTGTTAGCATTTCGGTTTCATTTTATTGTATAAAATTTCATAGTTGCGCATTATTAATTGGACTCTACTAATGCCATTACACCAACTTTAAGTTATGCATCGTCAACACATGACAATTAAAATGATCGGCATTAGAGTTTATCATGTGGCTTGTGGAATATGTGGGGTGCCATTTGTTGTGAAGGTGAACCAGACGCAAATATTGTTCCAGACCGCTAGTTCATAAAAAGTTGTCTACTCATATCCTACCAAACATTTAGCTATAATTCACTGATATCAGGTAAAAGAGTTATTATTACATAATAGTAACGAAAATGTTTTTATTTAAACGAGAGACAGTAATGGGAAATGAGTGTTAATAAATGGGCGATACAATAATAATATGCGGTCTGGGAGCAAGTGTGAATTTGTTGAAAAACCAAATATTGTCAGTTAAAAATTGAATGACAAAAATTGGATAAATTATAGTGAGAAAAGGACGTGACTGCTGTGGTGCCAGAGCAGAACAGCAACACTCCACACAGGGAGGGCAGGAAGTTGTATGTACAGAATCAAAGGGCAAGTGTGAAGCGCCCAACGCCAAATGAGAGAGGGGAAGAAGATAGTTTAGCAATCAGTGAAGGGGAGAGATGATAGGGGAAGGTGAGAGTGTTGAGAAGTGGTATGGTCGTATAGAGGCTGGAGGGGGAGAGATGACAAGAGCAGGTAAGGGTGGCGATATATGGTATAGCAGTGGTGTGGAGGTATTTAAAGGAAAGATGACTGGAGATGGTGAGTATGGTGAAAGAGGTTTTATGTTACAGTGGTTGTGGGGTGCATTTTTAAGTAGCCCAGGGAGAAGTTAAAGAACTGGAATATAGACTGTGAGCATGTTCATAAAACAAAATCACGGTAAGAAAGTGTAGTAAGGATGGAGTTGTGTGAAAAGGAATCTTTCGGACATTACATAACATCCATGGGTGATAAAAGAATGGCTGTAGAAGGGGGAAATGTGTATGGACATGAGACGAGAGGGAGGTAATGGAAACGACTGGTCCTGTATCAGTCCATAATTATGAAGTCCACTTCAGGAATGGACCTTCTCGGAGGTAGAATGCCAACCATATTGTGCATTTTCTTCTGCTGACCAAAAATGAATAGGAGATGCTTGCACTGAGCGCAGCGCATATGTATTTAGGTGTGGTAGAGACTATTAATTATCAGAATGAATTGGGAGGGTGTTAGTTCATAGCTCCCACTATAAATGTCCGTCAAGGATGGATTCCAATTCAGAATCAGGGCAACGCAGTTCGGATGGCGAAAACGATAACCACTAAGCTAACGAAGAGGTCTATGATGGGAATGTGGGAGCGAAAGGTAAAGGGAAATACTGGAAAAATTATATCGAAATATGTAACCGCTGTTTCATGAAAAGATACCACATTTTGGTACAACTTTGTCAGAAAATCCATGCTGTACCTTCCTGTTAAACAGTATTTCCTTAGGGGGGAAAATGCTCCCATTTGAACCCATTAATGTGATGACGCACTATTGATTTTGTTGTTAATACTCAGCTTAGGGGAAAAAAAAAATCGACCGCTTACCCTTTCAATTCGATGACGTGCTTTCCTTGGGGGGAAGGGGGGCTTAAGCCAGACGAGGTAGCAAGAATAAACTTAAAGATATATTGCTAGATCCAAGGTGTTAACCTACAGCTGCGTTTTATAGTTCTTTTACACTGTGTTGATACTGTGTCACATCCTAATTATACCTTATTATATATCATTTACACTTTAACTTGGCCTAAAATTTACACTTCTTCATTTTGAATGCAGAGTAGTAAAAATACTTTAACACTAAACTACGATTATTCCCACGGAGCAATGCTTTGGAAAGTATGTAAAACCGTAGCACTGTCTTATTCTGCCATCAACGTATGTGAAATAAGCCACCAAAGAAAGTAAATTTGAGCTAAGACAAAATGAGCATAAACAGTAACATTCAAGCAGGATGGAAGGGTTGTAAAACGATTACTGTCTACAGTTGCACTGTGCCATGTAGCTGCATAAGAATAGTTAAGGTACGATGACAACAAACGAGTGGTATGAAAATCCAGTCAAAGAAAAAAAACAGCATATGCGTGAGGCAGGAAAATATTAAAGAGATGGACACGTGTGACTGACAAGGAAAGTACCCAACAAACATCCCCCCAGGCTACGACGCACCTCCGTCAGTTAACAAATCTAGCCCCCTGTTTGAGTTCTACTGTAGGTATGAACATGCTGGGATTTAAAGGTTTTGCCCAAGGATCTTGTGATCAGCCCTGGAATCAAACCCAAGACAAATCGGTTTGTGGGTAGTGTATGTTTACGGTTACACCATCGCCAATCAAGGCTACGGACCAAGACAGAAACTTGCTAAGAGCCTAAAACATGGAGCAGCATTCTGCGTGGCATAGGAGGCTTCATATCATCTCCTCCCTTTCAACTAATTTTGCTTATTACACCTTAGGTCTCTTGTATATTTTATTACTTAAATAATTTGGATACTGAGGTATAATGTGCAGAATCAATTAAGAAGAGGTTCTATGAAATCTTGAATAATATTTAAGTGCAACAAACAGAGCAAGAAGGAGTGCGCCAGAGGAGTGTGGTATTGAACGAACACTTATGAAAGCTGTAAAAGAGGAAGCAGACAGATAGATAGATAGATTGATAGGTAGACATACACAGATAGATAGGTATACTGTACATAGAGAGAGAGAGAGAGAGAGAGAAGGAGGGAGTTGCTTGCCAGCTATTTATGAGTCTGGTCGGCCAGACTGCTCAGAGTAACTCAGCAATATCAACAACTTATCTCTTAAGTCTAATGACAGTACAAACGTCTTTGGCTATCCTGTTCTTAAAGCAGAACACATTTATTCCCATGCTTTTCTTTCTGAAAGCCGCATATGAGGTGATTTCTGTATTCACAACCACCTTTGTCTTTCCATTCACTGATCCTCCACGAGAAGTAGTCTACATCTTTTGTAACCCTTAATGGCCCACAGTGCTGCGGCCTGGACAGCACCATACCCACACCACCTTGGAGAGAATTCCAACATAATTACACCAGCAATCGCGGAGCCAGAGTTGATATTGTTTTGAATGGTGCGCACATAGCTAGTGTGAGTGGGTAATCAAAATAAATCAAACGATGAATTAACACAGTGGCCTTATAGAGCATTTATCTGATTTAGTGAAAAACTTTACCGAAGGGATGAGGGTAAGGCAAGAATTATATATGTGATACAATTTTGACAATCAGTAAAAGGTCAGTGTCACCGGGCAAGGTCAAAATTCGTTCCGGATGTTTGAGAGTTAACAAAATAAAGCACAGAGTTTTGATAGGATTATAACTAAACTTATTTGTTGGGTGGAATAACTGGTTGGGGTACCTGACTGCCTGGGTAAAATTCTATGATCATTTAAAATAGTATAACCTGGGACCCTGGATGGCCACTCCCCTTGTAGGCAGAGTCTCAGTGGACCTATTTCATCCACTGAACCCACGTGTCACGAATCAAATTCGCGACATTTCCCTTTTGTGAGAAGCCACGAACTATTAGTGGAAAACTCACTGTTTATCGTTCAGTTAACTGCTCATTCTGACGGAAGCTCTGTCAAATCAATTTTGCATTGTCATACGTGATCGTCTCTGTGTGAGACATTAGCGCTTCCGCTGAGCGATTTGTTTTGGGCGCGTTTCGCTCACTCGACCGTTAAAAAATGCGGCCTACTGCTCCCTTTGTCTTTCCCACGACTTACTCAGTCCAGTGTTTGTTGTGACGGAGAGAGGTCCTGTGCTCCAGAAGTGTGAGAGGTCAGCTAGCACCCAAGCTCCACTGAGTACAGTTAATCCAAGCTCCCACCCCCTGGGTGATACACAGCATTCATCGACTAGTATTTCCTTTTTGTGTTTTCCTAGTCTTAAGAGTTTAGTTAAGGTGTTTTCCTAGACGTAAGATTTAGCTCGTGAGTGAGTGAGTACGTTCTCTTTATTTGATTTCATTTGAAGTGTAACGTTAAATTCATTTTTGTAATCAATAAATTTAACAGTTCTTTTTCTTGAGCTTAATGTAATGTAAACTCTTGTTTCATTTCTCCATAATTAAGCTTATTTTGCATATAGCTCCTAGCTTGCATAAACGTTTTGCTATTCATAACTGGTACCTAGGCCAGTTTTGTATTAAACTTAAAATCCGTTGTGCCTCCTAGGAGTTAAGCACCAGCAAGAACCTGATACCATTGTTAGTATTAGTTATTGTCAGGGGTGAAGTAACTTTCTCCAGAGGCTACAGTACTATTGAACAGCAATTGAGTGATTAGTCTCTGCTGTGTACTGTCGAGAAAGTTTATAAACTCTCGTTCTTAGAGAATCGTTGCTTGATTTAGCAAGACAATCATTGTTCCTGCTCTTTAATATTATTGAATATTATTATCAATTAAATAATATTTAAGCATTTATTTTATAAAAACACCGTGATATTATAAAAACCCCGTGACACCACGTCCCTCTTTGGGCCCATATCCCCAGGGGACTAACTTCATTCACTGAACCCATAAAGAAAGAAACCTGCTCTTTACACAGGAAAATATCATCGAATATATTACCATCATGCCGGGAATCGACCCGCGAATCACAGGTGAGAGCTAGGCAGCGATCAACTATGCCACGGCCAAGCCGTAAGTGCTTGGGATAGATTAAATGGATGACCAAGTGCCAGGGGGCTATACATTGGTTACAAGATTGTGACAATGTGAAATAACTTTTACCTGGTCGTGGCGTAGAGAATTGGTACCTGGCTCTCACCTGAGAGTCCCGAGTTCGATTCCCAGCACAATGGTAGAATACTGAATGGTTATTCCAGTGTAAAGTACAGATTTCTCTCTTCATTCGGACTTGCCATAAGTGCTTGGGATGGATTAAAAGCATCTACTTGCCCAAGTGGAAGTGGGTTATCTCATCCTCTTCAGGTCAAAATGGGGGCACAGGGACACTGGTTACAAGACTGTGGCAATGTGAGATACCAGTAACTTTTACCTGGTCGTGGCATAGTGGACTGTTGCCTGGCTGTCACCCGAGAGTCCCGGGTTCGATTCCCGACATATTGGTAGTATATTGCCTTGAATCCAAGTTAAAATAGGTAACTCAAAGTCAAGTGGCCACCCCTTACGGGATTATGGCGTCTGGCAATAGATAGATAGATAGAATCCAAGTTCCTCCATGGGTCCATATCTGCAGGGATAATTACCCATGGACCTATTCTTACCATGGACCTATTTTCCCACTACCCACCCACCCACCAACCCTTCCTACCCATCCTGCTCACCTACACACCCATCTACCCTACCCATCCTTCCATCCACCATCCATCCCACTCTGCCTACTCACATACCCAGACTGACCCACCCATCCTGCTTGCCCACTCATCCACCCACCCTATCCCACCGCACCCACCCTCCAGCACTCCCACCCTACGCACCCATCCACTTAACAGGGCCCATTCACTCCACCCGCCCTGCCCATCCCACTAATCCGTCCACCCATCTGACCCGGTGTGACTAATAAATTTAATGATAATTATGAACTCAGAAGTAAAAACTCTAGGGTAATTGGGTACCATACCATATTTCCACCTTGCTGACATCATTATTGCAATTGGTTCTAATCATGAACATCGGGGGAGCCACTTTAGCAAACTGTAATGTACAAATTTAAATTCATCGTAAAAGTTACACTTGTTAGAACTGTTCTGAGAGTTCCGTGTAGGCTACATCCCCCCCTCGATTTCCATAGAGAATTGCCAAACATTCTCTTTATATATATATATATATATATATATGTGTGTGTGTGTGTGTGTGTGTGTGTGTGTATACAGTATATAAATCAAAGCTCAGAGTCACAGGGAATGAAGCAGCTTTCATCAGATATATATACTAAACTTGGTCTACGGGTTGACGGTAAAGCACGGATTGAGATTTTGAGAGCAATCAGTCAAAGGTACACGACATGGGGCAATGTCAAGTTTTACACATATGAGAGTTGGAAAATTAACCTGAACATTGTTCCAGTATTAACAAAACTTGGTTGAAAGGTTGAGGGGCTGCCAGCGAGTAAGCTTAGTTATTTTTCTGAACAAAGTAATCTCGATTTATCTGCTTATAATTTAAATTATATGTTCCTCGGTTTCTTTAATCGCCGTCATTCTTTCTCCGCTCTTCCTCCCTCTGCACCCCTCCCCCCTTTCCCTTCATTACTCACCTCATGGCTCAGACAGATGGACTGCCTAATAAATCCCGTGGCTTCATTACTGTGATGAGTCACGATACGGCCAGGCGAGAAGGGAGAGAATAACGCCAGAGACAGAGGCAGAAGGGAGAGAGAAACGGCAGAGACAGCAATGGCAGACAGAGGGAAGAGATCAATGAGGATGAAATGAAGTAAAACAACCTTTTTTGCAGACGCCAACAGCCACAGATTTCTGACATTTATTAGTGAAGATATGAAATTATCAAACATTTTTTATGATATCTGAGCTTGGATGCGTGAACACGGTATCATGTACTGCTGTCTGCTGTTCCTCTTTATTTACATATGTTGCTATGTTTTTCCATCAGTACATTACAACAGTCCCCAGGTACTTCTATGTTTTTTCCTTCTGAGTAATGCCTTTATTGCAGGGGAGGTATTCAGTGTTCGCAAAATACCTCCGGTCGTGTGTTTTTTTTTTTTTCCTCTCTGTCCCCTTCCATCAAGAAACATTTATTTCTTTCGCAAGCAATTTCATTTACACTCTAATCTCTTCCCAATACAGCTCCTAACACTACATGTCTCACGGTGTTGTAACTCTTGTTCGTGATACTGATGTGTGTGTGTGTGTGTGTGTGTGTGTGTGTGTGTGTGTGTGTGTGTGTGTGTGTGTGTGTGTGTGTGTGTGTGTGTGTGTGTGTGTGTGTGTGTGTGTGTGTGTGTGTGTGTGTGTGTGTGTGTGTGTGTGTGTGTGTGTGTGTGTGTGTGTGTGTGAGGGGGAAGGGGCGGCGGGAAGATATCAACTCACAGCATAGCAGCTGGAAGCAGTAATGTGTAGGTGGAGGTGTATATGTTGGTAACTGGCTACTGTGCTGTGCATGAGGGTTGTCATGGTTTTGATTATGATGAAGTTGGTGGTGACTGGCTACTGCACTTTACTGTAAATAGGGGTTGCAGTGAAGTTGGTGGCTGTGTAAGAGGTGGTGAATGGTTTCATATCTGGGATGTGGTGGTGTTGGTGGTGATGAAAGTGGTGGTGACTTGTTTGTATTGCACTTCTCACTGAGGCTGCTGTGGTACACGAACAATGGTGGGAGTGGGGAATAAAGTTTCACCTTATTGCAGGAAATTTAAGTGATTCATGATACAGTAATTCATGACCTCTCCAGCGGAGGACAGAAGCTCTTCACTAGAAGGATGAGAATCGTATCTCATGACGCTGGGTGTGCTGACAAAGGTGTTGTTTACAGGAGATGGCACAGGATCTGCTAACTTCGTTACTCAGCCGGATCCAATTGATTATGGGGCAGTCGTTCTGCTGACTGAGCCACCAAGCTGAATTTGGGATCAGCGACCAAAATGGCAGCTTACAGAAAGTAATAATGGACTCGATTCTAAATTCACAGATTAAATAATGGTGGCTTTAATTCTTCATGGATTACTGTTTCACTATTTGTTACTTCCTACATTCTATCTGCAAATAACTTTCATAGCCTTAAAGACTAGGATGATGTATACTGGTATATATGCATAAACATAAATAAATAATCAAATATATAAATATGGTGATCACTATATTGCATCTGCTTATTTTTTTCTTTCATCCACGCATTTGTCAAAGTGGGTATCATTCTTTTATTTCTTTAGTGCTTTACTTCAAACGTGGTGCACCTACTCATTGGCTACACACACCAGGGCACATTTTTGTCTGTCTGCTTAAGTATTTTAAAGGGATTTTGGGGGGGGTTAAAGGTCAAACTATAGAAACTCGTATACTTTTTGAAATACGTGATTTGTGGCAATGCGAGCCGTAGAGTTCATTAACTTTTGCCAGAAGGCCTTTGAGTTCCACAGATTATTTATTTATATATTTATTTTACTTTATTTATTCAGTGTATAGACCATCCTGCATGCCGTTGGGAATGTTGCCAGTTTTTAATGGAATACGTCATCTCGTCCAATGGGAGCGTTTCAGAGTTTTAAAACTATTATTGTCTCGATAATTTTTCTTATTTTTTGTTTTATATGTACGAAAGAAGGAACCAAAGGCCAGAAGCCCGCAAACCGTTCCTTCCAATAAAAAAAGAAAAACAATACAAAGAAGAGCCATCTTCAAGATCCGTTGATTTCGAGATGTCTGGACACACTGCGCTTGAAATACTGGAGATCATAGGAAGTAGAAAATACAGACAGAGGGAGACAGTTCCAGAGTTGACGTGTTGCATAAATGAAGGACTGGGAGTTACGGTTAACTCTTGCATTAGAGAGTTGGACAAAAAAGGGATGAGAGTTTGTTGCTAGACAGGTGCTACAAACCCGTCGTAGAGGTGGAGGGATGCAAGTAGAGAGTTAAGAGGAGCAGCGACCATTGAAGTAGCGATAGAAAAGAGGTAAAGAGGCAACAGTGTGGCGAAGAGACAGAGGTTGAAGGGAGCCAGTAAGAGGAGGAGAGTTGATGAGACGAAAAACCTTTGACTCCACCCTGTTGAGAAGAGCTGTATGTGGGGAGCCTCTCCACACAGGAGAGTTGTACTCTACACAGGGGCGAATAAAGCTCGTGTATAAAGTCAACAACTGTGCAGGGGTAAAGAAGGTACAGAGTAGGCTTAGCACACCTAATCTCTTGGAAGCAGATTTTGGAAGAGATGCAATATGTTCTCTCCAAGATAAGTCTCGAGTGAATGAAACCCCAAGTATTTTCAAGGATGATGCAGAATTGAGCTGGATGTTATTAAATATTAGTGGGTAATCCTGTGGAAGACTGTGTCGGGTTGATAGGTGTAAAAACTGAGTTTTTTGTGCATTAAAAACAACAAGAGTATTTTTGCCCCAGTCAGAGAGACGAGCCGAGTCAGACATTAGGTGTGCCATAGCCTCATCCCTTGTTTTTGAAGTATATAGCTGCTGAGATGGATGCTGCGGGATCCTAATGGAAGGTGAAGGGTGGAATCATCAGCATACGAGTGGATAGGGTTACATGTACAGTAAAAGGTCATTGATGAATAAAAGGAAGAGAGTTGGTGATAGGACAGAGCCCTGAGGAACACCACTGTTGATAGATCTACCTGTAGGAGAAGAACGATGGCCGTCTACAACAGTGGCTATAGAAGGACCAGAAGGGAAGCTAGAGATGAAGACACAGATAGAATGATAGAAACCGTAAGAGGGCAGTTTGGAAATTAAAGATTTATGCCAGACTCGATCGAAAGCCTTTGAGATGTCAAGTGCAATGGCAAAGCTTTCGCCAAAGTCCCGAAAGGAGGTTGACCAGGAGTCTGAAAGGTAGGTGAGGAGATCGCCAGTGGAATGTCCCTGACGGAACCCATACTGACGATCAGAAAGAAGGTTGTGAGAGGAAAGATGCTTTAAAATTTTTATGTTAAGAACTGACTCGAAAACTTTTGAGACACAGGATGTTAAAGCAATTGGACGATAATTAGAGGGTTGCGAATGGTCACCCTTCTTTGGGACTGGCTGAATGAGAGCAAACTTCCATGAAGAAGGAAAGGTACAAGTTGACAGACAAAGGCGAAAGAGTTTACCTAGGCAAGGTGTAAGCACGGAAGCACAGTTCTTGAGGACAACAGGAGGGACTCCATCAGGCCAGTATGCCATGTTAGTATTGAGGCCAGTGATGGCAGAACATACATCAGCTGAAGAAATTTTAATGTCACTAATGAGGAAGTCAGAGGGGGAAAGTGATGGAGGAACAGCACCGAATCATCTAAGGTGGAATTGGAGGAGAAAGTCTAAGCGAAGACAACTGCTTCATCAGTAGAAGAAATAGCTACAGAGCCATTAGAACAGAAAAGAGGAGGGAAGGATGATGAAGTAAAGTTGTTAGGAAGGTTGTTGGCAAGGTGACAGACGTAGTGCGAAGAATTCAATTTGGAGAGTTGAGAACATTTAGTACAGATGAAATTATCTTTATCAGAGTGAAGAACAGACTTAGCATGCTTCCGGGCAGAAACATAAACAATATGTGATTCAGGGGTGGGTTGGCTCTGGTACCTTTTATAAGCTCTCTCCTTGTTGCGGACAGCATTAGAACAAATGCGATTAAAGCAAGGCTTTCTTGCATTAGTCAAAGGATATGGAAGGGGAATGTATGCATCCATGCCCGAGAGAATAACCCCCGTAATACGCAAGGAACAATCAGATGGCTCCCGGCCATGGAAGTAATAATCATTCCATGGAAAATCAGAGAAGTACTGCCTGAGGGACACCCAATCCGCAGCTCCAAAGTGTCACAGTCAATGTTTCTTTGGAGGGTCCACAGGCCGTATCGGAGCAATAGGACAGGTCAAGGTAATAAGGTTGTGATTGGAAGAACC
The DNA here is from genome assembly GCF_032717465.1 of Coenobita brevimanus. Lineage (NCBI taxonomy): Eukaryota > Metazoa > Arthropoda > Malacostraca > Decapoda > Coenobitidae > Coenobita > Coenobita brevimanus. Next base: position 20,753,403 of record NC_136976.1, read on the forward strand.
CAACGGAGAGGAAAGATTAACAGTGTAAGCAGAAGTGTAAGGAAGAGGTCAAGTATGTTGGAGCTCTCTCCATGCCGGTCAGGGATATGGGTAGGGTGCTGTACAAGCTGCTCTAGGTCATTAGGGTAGAAAAGATATAGGCTTGTTCACCAGGTGGATCCGTGAAAGGAGAGGAGAGCCAAAGGTGGTGGTGAACATTGAAATCTCCTAAAATGAAAATTTCAGAGAAAGGAGAAATGGATAGAATGTGTTCCATCGTAAAAGTATGACAGTCGAAGGATTTTTGATAGTCAGTAGAATTAGGAGATAAGTAAACAGCACAGATATATTTAGTCAGAGAATGACAAGATAGCCGAAGCCAGAGAGTAAAGAATTCAGAAGAATCATGTTCGGGAACACGAGAAAGATATATCGCTGCGTACGTATACACAACAGTCACCTTTGGCTTTGAAATGAGTATAGAGAAAGTAGGAGGAAACAGAAAAGGGTTTGCTGTCAGTTGCTTCAGACAGAGAAGTCTCTGTCAGGAAGAGAGTGTTAGATTTAGAGGAGGGGAGGTGGTGTTCAACAGAGAGAAAGTTAAAGAAAAGGCCGCGAATGTTGCGGAAATAAAGACGTGAGTCAGACAATGGTTCCAGGAATCTCTCTGAGTCGTCATCGGGAAAGGGGCGGATAGCGGGGGAATTTTTGTTCCCCCCCTCCCCGGGGACTTCAAGGCCTGATTTAATAACGCCATTTTACTTTTTTCTAATTTTGAAAAGGAAGTGTAGTGTGTATTGTGCATGTATTTTGGTGTTGACAGTTAGAGCAACTTGTACTGGAGAGCATGCTGGTTTACTCTCTGTGTTACTGAAACACTGAAAAAATTCAGCAAAGGGGGGTGGTCAGGAACTAAGCACAAGGGCTGATGACGCGGGAGCTCCAACTCTCCCTGTCATCAACTCTCCATCCACTTTGGGAGTACTGCCCTACTTGACTGGTGCTACAGTCTACTTCTACAATACAGATAAGACAGTGGCAGTATGGCCCTATTCTTTCACTTTATGGACCGTAACTTTTATTTCGGCCCTCCGTCTGATAATCATACAGTTTATGTGAGTAACGTACAATAATAACTAAAATTACATACCCTATCCATTTTCCTCATTATGACGAAGCGAGATGACGCCTCACTCACTCCACTCATAAAAGAGGAGTTGTAACACTCAGTGATAATTACACGTAGACTACATTGACTTCAATTTTCCCATCCACAGATGGTTGTATTCGTACTTGGCAAGGCTTTTCAAGCTGGACTGGATTGGTATAGCTTTCATTAGACATTTTCTGTGTTGACTAAATTCGTCTAGAAATAGCATGAATATACCAACAAAATGGATTATCTGATTCATGGGGTTAAACTGCTGCTTTCCTATGTTAATCAAACTGCCAGCACAGAGTATAATGTGAAAAGGTTACCGTACTTACACTGTGTTGTCTGTAGTTGACTGGTGTGCAATTGCTCTATAAAACTAATTTTCACAGAAATATTTTAATTACGCAGCTCTGCGAGCCTGACAAGGAACAGTACCTTTCCTATTGGTTACACCTTCCACGATGACGTTTACATAAGTAAATTCTTCCAGTTTTCACACGATTTTCTTCAGAGATGGACTTTCGTATTAGTTGGGATAAGAAAGGCTATATATTATTCCTTTTGCTCGAAAAGTGCCTCCTAAGATGGATGAAATCATCTTTTAGTAACATGAAGAAAATAATTAGGCTCCACTAATGGAAAACGTTGAAGGTAACTACAGTAAATGACAAGGGAGCTAGAGGCCGGGGAACTTCTCGTTGTACTGCCTATCACAGAGCAAGTGTTAGTAGGCTAGCCACCCCATCTCACGGGGAAATGTATGGGATGGTGATGGTGGCGTGGATGTCATGTCAATGGTGTTGTCAGTTCTTTAAGATACCTGCATCCTGACGAATCTGTAGGAACTGCTCAATGTAAAGCTCTTTTTTCAGCAATATGAAATCGAATTTTGAGTAAGGTCATTTAAGCTCATTGGCATACCAACTTTATGTGTAGGTCCTCTATAGCCTTAATACTTTTGAAGAAAACTAAGTTTGGTGTTCATTTATTTTATTTATTTATTATTTTTTCAGGAATATGATTGCGAATTGTGAGATTGGTCTTTCGAGTAACACAAACAAGATTTTCGTTAGCATTCCAGTTATGTCCGTGCATCTGCTGCTGCTTCAGTGATTTCGGAAAAATAATGGTGTTTGTACTAAATTTGGAACGTTTTCTTTTTTTCAACAATATAGCTCCAAAATTTAAGAAACGTAACCTAAATAACACATATTAATTTTTCATAAGCGTTTCAAGTATGTTTATAGATTCGTTGTAGCGTTAATACGAGTAGTTTCCGATATTATACAGTTTTGATACACTGAGCTGCCACCCTGCTACAAGTCTAACAGTGCTTTTGGTTGCTGAATTCGCTTCCATCCTTGAAAAATGATTAATCTTATATTTATTATATGATTAAAATAAAAGAACAGAGAAATAGCATTTCTCATAGAGCTGCGAGTTTCGTGTTGTCTTTCTCTGTTAAATAGGATATATACATACATACATATATATACATATACAGGGTGACCCAGAGAAACCTCCCACATTTCAAAGGTAAATGAAAAATAAAATGGTTAAAGATGATCAAAATATTATTTGCACACATGAAATTTCATTCAATACAATTTTTATTCATCATGTTTTAAAGATGACATCCTCCTAATGGTGACCGTCATTGTCTATACACGCTTGGAGGCGATTTCTGAAGGCTGCCATGGCTCGATGGGTCATGTTGGGTGGAAGAGCGGCTATCTACTGCCGAATAGCACCCTTAGGGGCTTCAAGAGTTTGGGTCGATGAGTATACACTCGTGATTTAACGTAGCCCCACAGAAAAAAATCACAAAAGACGAGGTCAGGGGAACGGGCCGGCCACCCAACACTACCACGCAACGAGATCACCCGATCCGGAAACATTTCCCTCAGCATTGCAATGATCTTCGAGCTATGTGTGCCGTAGCTCCATCTTGCTGAAACTGCACATCAAGTTCTTCAAGCTCAAGGTGTTCGAGTTGTGGCCTTAGAAAGTTTTCGAGCATATCAATGTAAAGGTCAGAAGTTACGGTAACAGTTACACCACCCTCTTCAAAGAAATAAGGACCCACGATGCCAATATCGGCAACAGTGCACCAAACAGTCACTCGAAAGTGTGCAAAGGTCTTTCATGTTGCATGCAAGGGTTGTCTTCAGACCGATAGTGAAAATTTTGTTTGTTTACAGAGCTACTCAAATGAAAATGAGCTCTCACTGCACAAGAGAACAGCATCTTCCGGAACACATTGCAGAATGTTCTCGCATAACTCCCTGTGGCTTATCCAGTCTCTCGCATTAAATTCTTGCACAACCATCATTTTGTATGGATGGAAGTGAAGGTCTTTGTGTAAGATTCTCCTTGCAGTTTCCCGAGATATCCTTCAGTACAGAAAGTCTCGGAGACTGCACAACAGATCGCCTCAATGCTTCAGTATTCTCAGGCGTACGTGTGCTCCTAGGTCGAACAGGTGATTTTCTTTATAAGACTGAACCTGTTGCCCTGAAATTCTTAACCCACTGCAAGATGGTTTTCCGATCTGGAACGTTTTGGTTCCATGGAATACTGAAACGTCTTCGAAAGGCCCTCTGCACGGCGATCACGGAACGGTTGTTTGTGAAGAATGCTTCGACAGCGAATGCATGGTGTGCTCCCGGCCACGCCACATTGGTGACGGCCACGCCACATTGGTGACTGAGTATGGTTGGGGTTCGGCTACCAACAGATCCTAGCCCCGCCCCTCCCATCTCACTACTGCCAGTGCTACGGCCTTTTGAAACGTGGGAGTTTTTTGGGGGTCACCCTGTACTTATATACATATATATTATATAAAGGTATAAGCTGAACAAAGGCCTCCCGCAACCTTCTCCACGAATTCCTTGACTGAGGAAATCTTTACCACGTTTTCCCCACAAATTTCTCTGTCTCATCTCTCTACCCCATGTCTGGCCTTTTTCTGCTATGCTTACAAGCTCTTGGTGTCCAGTCAGTCAGCCTCTTGGTCCATCAGCTATCCCTTATTTGTGCTATATGGCCCTTGGTCTGGGCGTGACTGTATGACAAACAAGCAAACAAACAACACTGCTCTTATATATATATATATATATATATATATATATATATATATTTATCATCCGGATCTCCTTTCCCACCAAAGGCAGGGTGCAAAATACCATTTTCTTTGTTTTCCATACTGTTACTCAGCCCACACTGACCGTTTCTGACCTGAAATTCGACAATTTTTTTTTTTCGTATACTTTCGTCTACCGCTATTTCGGAAAATTTCACCCTTTCGCGTCGCACACAATTTCCATTTTTTTTTTTTTTTTTTTTTTGCAGACTTCTTGGACTTACCCTGACCAAAAGCAAAAAGAATTATGTCGATATCTATTACAGTTCTCGTGAAGGACACGAACAAGCGTACTGACAGGCACACATTCGAAGCTTGACTTTATGTTATATATATATATGTAAAACGTACCAACTGATTTGACAAATGAATGAGTTGGAAAAGTTTATTGGTATGTTATACATTGTGAGCATTGTAAAACTTCCTGGGGCTAGACTTTACTGGAGTTCATACCTGAGGTTCCCCCCAAATAGCAGATGTTATGCCTCTTCAAAGATGTGAAAAAAAAAAAAATCACTTTAATGATAACCAGAGTCGCCCTGATGGTTGCACAGACAAATTATATAAGATTAAGCCCATAATTGATATGATCAGAACTAAAGTTACATGCACTCCTCCTGCTGAAGAGCTTTCAATTGATGAACAAACTGTCCCCTTCAATGGAACCTCAGGTATAAGAACCTATAATCCAAAGAAACCTTAGAAGTGGGGATATAAAATCTTTGTTCTGTAAGGGATTGATGGGTTAGTTTACAACTTCAAGATTTATACAGGAAGCATAAGCCCTGTCCCCGACCAACCAGATGTGAAAGCTTCTAGCAACATTGTACTTGACCTTCTTCAGCCAGTACCAAAAGGGTATGGCATAAGGTATACTTTGACAACTGGTTCAATAGCCCTCTTCTGCAAACAACTCTATGGAAACAAGGCTTTGACTCACTTGGGACAGTCAGACTAAATCGTGTTCCTGGCTGCCACATGCCCTTTCATGCACAAATGAAAAAGTCTGGACGGGGTACAAGTGTAATTCAAGTGGCGGAAATGGATGATGTAGAGCTAAGAGCAGTAAAGTGGTATGCCAACAGGGAGGTTACAGTTCTCAGTAACTTTGCTTAGCTTGAGCCACAAAGCACTATCGAAAGGTGGGACTCTAAGACAAACACAAAAGCATATCATGCCCCTCAATTGTCATGATCCACAATAAATTACTGGGTGGTGTTGACCTCCTTGATTCCTTTTTAGTTCTGTATAGAATTATTCTGAGGTCCAAAAAGTGGTACCACAAACTGCTTTGGCATTTTCTAGACATGATGCTCATCCAAGCATGGCTTTTGCACATCAGAGATTTTGACTTGAATGATGCCCCAAGGAAAGATAAACTTCCTCTTCTGAAGTTCAAACTAGAAGTAGCAGATTGCTTACTGCTACAAGGAAAGGCTGTTGGATCAAAATGGGGAAGGCCATCAACAGGCGTTGATGAACTAAACAAGGCAAAGGCCAAGAAGGGTCCAACAGTACCAATACCAGCCACACCAATAAGGACTGACAGGTTTGGCCATTTTCCAGAATTTGGCAAAAAAAAAAGAAAGATGCAAGAACCCAGGATGTTCTGGAATTTGCAAGGTGTTCTGTTGCAAATGCAAAGTGAACTCGTGTTTCACACCCAAATCTAACTGTTTCCTGAAATTTCACCAATAGGAAGTTTGTATAATGCAAGAAAATGAAGATATTGTAATTTTGAGTTTCATATGGGATCTATTTATAGTGCCAAAGATTGTCTATTCTTTTCAGAGTGAATAAGATATTGAGGAGTTACCTACTGCATGCCAAAAACGGTCTCTCAATTTCTTTCAGAAGGCACACAGTTTTGAATTCTGAGTGAAGTGCTATAATTAGTGCCAAAGAAGGGCTAGTCTATTGTTTTCTGAATGAGTATAGTAGTGCGTTCTGAAGAAACTACACTGCTACATAAGTGTCTGTCTATTGTTGTCAGAATTATTATAATTTTGAGTTCTGAGGAAACTATTTAGTGATAAAGAAGTGCCTGTTTGTTGTCTTCAGGATGAAAATTGTTTTGAGTTGTGAGGAAACTTTGTGCCAAAGACGTGCCAGTCTATAATTTTTAGGTAAATGAGTTGATTACCCCAAAAGGAAGATGTATTTTTGTAACAACATAACATCATATTTTTATGTGTTTTGCACAATGTTGCCTTGAAGCGACATACCTGTAATATTATAAAGACAAGAAAATAAATTAATAACACTGTAAATAAAGGGTATTTACATCATATATTCGATACTTATTACCTTGAAAAATTTTCCTACTGAAAAAAAAAAAAAAAAAAAAAAATGTATTATATATATATATATATATATATATATATATATATATATATATATATATATATAGGTTCCATCGGTGCCACCAATTACCTTTGGAAGTCTACTTATTGGACTATTTCAGATCTCTAAATTATTAACCTTCGCTGCTCTAAGACAATTTCTCTTAGGTTTTTCATACAACTCACTTGATGATTACTCTGTAGGCATAACATAACACAATACTATTTGTAACTACGGTATGTAACTACATAGCTATAGGTAAAAATATGTAAAACAGGTAGTTATGAATAAAAGCTAAGAACTTGGCGTGACCCGTGTGGTCTATAGTTAGTAGCAGTTTGTGCTAGCTGCAGTCCTACTTTACTCTCACTCTCCTCCCTGTTGCTCTCTGGGAATCTCTTCCGTTCTCTCCTTGTCTGAGTAACTCTCCTTCATGTGATATCGGACTTATATCCCTCTCTAGCTTCCGGCTAAAGTGTGTGGGGGTAAGTGTGCGTACGTTTGTGCGTGTGCTTGTGTGTGTCAGTCATGTTTCTGCCATATGATCAGGGGTGTTTGGCATTCTTGACTAGTCTAGGGTAAGGGGATGTTTAGTTGTCTCTTCCTGGAGAACTCTGACATAACTACCTGTTTTACATATTGTTACCTATAGCTATATAGTTACATATCGAAGTTACATATAGAATTGTGTAATAACATATTATGCCTACAACTCGACACTAGACTGGCTTAGCCCTGTGAAATAATCAGCAACTGCTCTCAACTGACAAACCGTAACTGAGCTTAACCTAACTGACAAACTCTAATATTAACATAATAACAGGAGCAGAAAGCCTGACCTAACTTAACCAGACATACTTAGTTAATTTAACCTAAATGCCACACCAGGGGGAGATAACCTAATATAATCAGACCTGATCTAACCTAAATTTAATGTAGATGCCACAGTAGATGGAGATAGCGTAGCCAAATTAGACATGACAACCTAATTTAACGTACAGTAGATGCCACAACAGAGAGACTTAACCTAGCCCAACCTAACTAGGCCTAACCTAACATAATTATAATGTAAATCTCATAACAAAGGGAGATAACCAGAACTGACCTATCCAAATTTTAATGTAAATACTATAACAGAGGGAGGTAACTTAACCAGACCTGACCTAACCTTATCTTAATGCAAAGGCCGCAACACAGGGAGGTAACTTATGCAGACCTGACATAACCTAATTTTACTATAAATGGCATAACAAAGGGAGAATCCTAACCAGACCTGACCTAACCTAGTATTAATGGAAAGCCACAACAAAGGGAGTTACTCGAACCAAACCTAAGCTAACCTAAGTTCCACGTAGATGAAATAACAGGAGATAACCTAACCAGTCCTAACTTAGTCTTATTTTTAAAGCAGATGCCATAACAAAGGGGGATAACCTAATCTAACCTATCCAGACTTGCCAAACTCAACGTGTAGTTGTCATAACTGAAGAATTACTAACCTAACATAATCAGACGTAATCTAACTTAATTTTATCGTAGATCCCATAACAGAGGGAGACAGCCTAACCTGACCTAACCAATATTGTCTTAGATGCCGTATGAGGGAGATAACCTCACCTATCCTAACCAGACGTAACGTAATCTTAATGTCGATGCCATACAAGAGAGCGAATCTAACCTTACCTAATCTACCTAGATGATATAACAGGAGAGAGGAACTAGAGAACCCCCTTCCCCCTCTTTTATATATGATATGAAATTGCATTTTCAACAGATGTTTATAGAAAAGAAATTGCTTAGAGGACATAAAAATGTGATGGGCATTTTAATTACAGTGTCGGTTTGTTGGGTGTAATTTCAAAAAAAGAAAAAAAAATCCCACATTGTTTGCTCTAGCGACCTGAAGATGGCTTTCCTTCTGCTACCACCAATTACCAATGATCGAGCATTCTCAGAACTTTCTACTGCACACAAAAAAGAACAATTATGGCACTTCTTTTATCATTATAATGGTTCCTTTAGTAGCACTGATTAGAATGGAAGAGGGGCAGAGTCTACCTACGGGCCAATACATATTATTTTAGTGTTAAAGCGAAGGTTAAGGTATGTCGTCTCTGCACTCAACTTGCGACGCCAGACGTCATTGCAAGACGACTGCGCCCATGCTCAGTGAATGGCTGTATCTGTCACAGTGCTGTATCTTCAGGCAACGCTAGGGGATCCTGTGCCTTCAACGTTCTGTGAATCCACCCAAGGTACTGTATCATCGTTTGCAGTTTAAATAACCTAATACTACTAGTTACCTTCACTGTGATTTAAGATGTATGGGAGAGCTGCAGTTATTTCTCTATACAGTGTTACTGAGCTGAAGTGGTGTATTCGAGATGCAGAAAATTACTGATTGACTGTGTCTGAGTGGTGCAGGTTTCATGTTGTTAGGGCTGATGATTAGTGTTAATTTGTTGCATTATTTCTCTACCTCTGGCATATTAGAGGTGCGTGAGTGCACCTTTCTGTTTTTGTTCAATAAAGAAATTACAAACTGAACTTTAAACAAAAAAAAAAAAGTACCATACAGGTTACATGAGGATGTAATAGCGTAGTGGTGGTCTCAGATTTCTCGGCTCCTTGGAAACCATGCACATACTTTGTTTATCTGCGAAATATGGTCAAAATTTACGTCATCACAGCTGCCAATTTTTTCTGTCATACCGGCATTTGGTGGCGGTGGTGCCCCCTCTGCCAGCACCACCGCCACCAAGCCTGGCCGGGTCAACCATTGATCCTGGCTCAGTGGTGGGGCGACCCTGGCCGTGTGAGGTTGTGGGTCGCTGCCTGTAGAGGCGGGGTGTTCTGTGTACTTTGTTGGTCAGAACGATGATTATGACTTTATGGTGGGTGAGATAAATCATGGACTGGTGTGAAGTTGATGTTACCGATAAGCTTCATGTTGTTACTTATCCATGACTACTGAAATGAACATCGAAACTACAGTACTCTAGCCGAATTTTATTATTAAATGACATCATGTTTTTACAAACGGCTTTAATAAAGTTAAGGTACTGTGATCATCCTGTGTTTTGTTTCTTTTTAATAAAAATTTGTTTAACCCAAAATCATGCGGAAGTTGCTCATCTGGAACATCGTGTAAATACGAGCACATCGCAGACAGTGTCTGAGAACTTCACAGCGTTTGACTTGCATCATCATACATCACTGACTGCAAATTCCTTTACCGGGTAATTCGATAACCATTACTCTACTTTATTCCTGCCGGTTGCAGGCGATTTTATTTTAAGACGGACTTCCGTTTGTGAAAGATTTAATAAAAGCTGCGTCAATCTCTCCTAGCTTGAAAACTAAAAAAATAAAATAAAAATAAATAAAAAAATAAATCGTAGGAAGGGAGCAGGAATAAAAATACTAATAAGTCACCGAAATGAAGGGGTACACAGTTGGAAACTGCAGATCGAGGAGCAAGACTGTCTTTGATGGTGAATGATGCCGAAATACAATGGATGATTTCATTGCATATGTGATCTTACTTTTTACAGCTACCAATATTATAATCCAAACTTTTTTTTATATATATCAGTCTTACACGACTATGGATCTCCTTACAAGAAATTGTTTTTTAGAAAGATTTTGTGGGAAATGTCCGATGAGGGGAGCGGCAAAGGAAGCAATTCATGTAATTTAATGAATAATGCACATTATGGCGATTCCATTCAAATGAAAATAAATAAATAAATAAATAGAACTTTGTAATTACATCTTAATACCTGCTGCTACAGGACGGCTTCCATTTATCAACGTAATATATTTATATTTAGAGGCAAAAGGGGAAAGATAGAATGAGGTCATCTCCTAATTAAATGCTCATGACATAATTAATTTATCAAAAGACGGGGATCAATCATACTCAGTAAATGGGGTGTAAAATCGACATTAAATCTGCAACTGGAATAGTACCGGTATGCATAACTGATGAACTCTTAAAATACTATTATGGTCTGGAACACTTTCTCAATACCGTCACTTAAATTCGTACACAACAAAATTTTCGCCGATAACAAACTTCATATTTACTTGTGATTACTTGCTCAGTCTGATAATAATATGTTTTGACAGTAAGATAATTTTCCCGTTATGTGCTTCTAACGAATGAATTTTGACAAGTAAGGATAAGAGATACTTTGATGGTCAAACAATCCAGCAATCTCGCATTTTCTTTCCTTCCCTCTCTTTTTTCACAATCTTTTCACCATTTTCAAAGTCAGCTTCTTTCTCTTCATTTTTGTACCACCTATCCATCTTCATATTCATCCGTTTTACTTGCCGCCAATAATTATAGTACGAACAAGTGCTCGTTGGCCCTTCGGGCCCCTCACTTCCTCCTGCGGAGGGCTCTCGCGCTGCTATAATATATTTTAGTTATACCTGTGGGCAAAAAATTCTACGGAGATCCTATGCCGGGGGCTTGGAGCTGCGTTTTTTGGTCAAAATGTGATCTCTCATTAAATATAGTAAAAAAATTTTAATCGTGATGGGGCCAAGTTTTTTCACATCAGTGAATGTTTTGCGATTTTTGTGCCAATTTTGGTGCGATCCGAATCTGTAGTTTTGGCTGCCTAAAACACACACACACACACACACACACACACACCTACTGCCATAGTATATTTGATTAGCCTCAGTAGTCGTGGAGAGGGAAACGAGAGAAATGAATAATATTTTCACCTCAGTTGGCTAAGTTCCTCCGAGAGAATTTACGTACTGCACATGCATGTCTATCTTCGAGACAGAGGAGAATGGTAGTTACCATATATGGGGTATATATATATATATATATATATATATATATATATATATATATATATATATATATATATATATATATATATATATATATATATATATATATATATATATATATATATATATATATCGTCACCCTCATAAAGACACTGCCTAAGTCATTTTTTCTACTTTTCGGGAAATCGAGAAAAACTGTTTCATTTCCTTAACTTTGCAATGACTTAAGCAGAAACTTGTGGTGCATTTTATACCACTCACACCCTGGACTTGACAAAGGCAGCTATACCAATAGGTGCGCCATGTGATGAAGAATTGATTTAGGCAAAAATCCAGAAATGGCAGAAAAAGTACTTAGGCAAAATCTTTATGAGGGTGACGATATACTGTTTTGTGTGGTAAAAGGCGACTGAGAAAGGCAGGTCTGGAAGGCAGGAAACGCTATTTGTAGTGGCACAGAGACGCCTCTAACTGCAAAAAAAGGGAGTGATTGTATCTAGTGCTTCTCTCCTTTCCTGTTTAGTGGCTCCAAGAAAATTAAGTAAATGAACTCTTGATTAGCCAACCACATGTAATTGTGGAAAGTCTGTTGTAGCTGTAATATATCTATGGTATAAATTATAAATTTGAAGGTATGGTACTAAACAATGCCCCAGCACACTAAGTTTCTGAAGACTATGTCAAGAAATTGGCTTTCCGAGTTAGTTTTCCAGGACAAGAGATTCGGAGTTTGAGGAGAGGGAAGCAGTCCCATTACCAACCCATGAATTGCTCCTGCCCGCATTGCACTCCAGCAGTATCACCCATTGTGCTCCACTACCGCATATTAAGTTGTCCTTATATCCTATTTTAACTAAGATGTTTAATTTTGCTAATATTCTACCGCAAGATAGGTTGTAACGCAACTCTGTCATAACTTCTTGCGTTGTTTCTTGGGATCACAGCCAATCGGAGATACTGTATGAATGTGGGCCATCCCATCGTCAGATTTCATCCTGTTGTACTGTTGTGTATGGGATCACGTGAAAGACAGTGTATGCAGGCTGAGTAAACACCTGATAAAAACTAAATAGCTTCACATCCAAAGCTACTAAATGAGTGTATGAGTATGTGGTTCTCGTAGGGATCCACGTTCCACGATCAAACAAGCCAGGATATTTATGCAAGGTCGAGGAAATCAATCTTGATACTGTTACGGTGAACACCACGTAGCCACAACTAACAATAATCGTACACCTTGCAGGCCCTGTAATGCCAAGAGCTTTAGAATTAGTCTTTTATTTTTAGACTGTTACACAGTCGTCCCTCCTTTTCCCCCAGTAGTTTACAACCGTTAGGGATTAACTTAATATTCAAGCCCTGATACCATTTCCGTCTGGAAATGATTCCGGGAGACATCCCCAGAGTATATGACATAACGTTAAATAATAGCATATAATACTGCGGGTGTAAGTATACGGTGGTGTTGAGAGATAGGGAAAGATATCCTTGTAATGGATCAAGATATGACGAGTAGAAAGATTGGGAGAAATAGGCCTGAAAATAATATTTGCAGTGCTGCAGAAGATAGTAAAAATAATAAGAAGAGACAAGGAAACAAGAAACATTTATTTAAAATGGGAAAGAATGAAAGCTGAAGATCTCAGAGGGGGAGAGAATAAGACAAAGTAAGAGTAGGAGAAGGGACTAACGTATAGTAAAAAAAATTGCGTCAACGAAAAAGATGCGACAATGAGAAAAATGTACCGGTATTTATAAATATAGAAAAATGGAAAACGCATCTGATGAGAAGCAGGAAATATGATAAATCTTTTGGAAAGTATCTGAAATAACGATACGATGAGTGAGACTGTGAAGAGGAGGACGTTTATAGTGAAATACAAGTAAACAAAATAAGCGTCAGAAATGAGGGAGGGGGGAACAAAAGACAAGAAGGTAAGTAGTGGATGCAAAAGTGCCAGACACAACAGAAGGGTGAAAGAGAATTAAGACATAACAGACAGAGAGAATCCGCTTAGAAGGTGGAGGAAAGATAAAGAGGATAGGGACAAGGAAGCGGATGTGATGATACACAGCTAAATTATGTGGCCGAGTGTGGATCCTTGTCGTCATTACAGGATGGGGAGTTAACATACGAGGGGCTTCGCGTTTAGCTGCAACAGTAGGCATGACCTCGCTTCCCCAGCTGTGATCTCCTCGCACTGGTTCTGCCACAAATGTACGAGTATATGACAAACCTTGCGTACGCAAGGTATTACTTCTAATGGCTTACGTACTCAGAAATAAGCATTCTGGCATTAAAACAGACATAGGTAAATATGCATGTATGATGAGGATTCGTAGGAAGAAAACTTGGAAAAAAAGATCTTACGAGGCTAAGCACTGTACTTGGCATCGGAGGAATTAGTTTGGGTTAAAACGAGGCTTATGGGGAGTAATATTAATACACCGGCTTAATAAACTCCAACAGCCCCCGTTGTATCCCACCTGCAGGGAACAATAAGGGTATAACTACGATTTTTATATACTGTAGCGCTGAAGGAGGGTAAGGAATCCTGTATATTATTGGGAGTTTTTCATTTTATGAATTTTGAGCAAATGTGTCCACACTGCAGCAACGAGAGAATAGGAATGGAGAAATAAATAAAAATGTTAAAGTAGACGAGGCACATGAATTAATATGGTGAAAAGCAAACGAATTATACGCCGTAGTTTTTTTTTTTTTTTTTCGAATAATATCATAATCACACAAGATTCATAATGTATTGGTAATCATTTAAAAATATAAAAATAACAACCCAGTCATGCATGATATACTGCACACAGCAGTTCTGCCACATCACCTCATGGTCCCCTCCAGGTAAATGTGCTAGGACTACATTCAGGCAAACTTACGATCAGCGTCCCTGTGGAACTCGGACACTGATTTGCAGGAGGACCAGAGAAATGTGAAGGTTCTGTTGTCTCCTTTTCTTTTCCTTCTTTCATATCAGTAACAAGTATGATATGGTAACCCTTCCTTTCACCGCTGACATTTGTATAGGCAGAAAAAATAAGAGATATGGGGCGATTCTAAAAGTTCAATGTCTTTCCTAAATAAAAAAAAAATAGTCTCAATAAGATTCTGACCATAGGTTTGTTTACAGATCTCAGTCCTGTACCGTAACAGTCGCGCCTTTCAATCCATGTTCCTGCCACACCATCCCTCCTCTCCCCTCCGCCTCACCACACCTCATAGTTAAGAAATCGATTTGTTTATTGGATGTGCTCTTTTTATCAATTTACTGATTCAAAGATATTTTTTTGTCTGTAACATAAAGCAAAAGAAACACTCAATTATTTTTGGTTCTATTAGACTCTGATCATAAAGTCTCCTAAATGTAGCGCTCAAATATTTATTCACCCAAAGTAATTAGTGCCATAAAACACACACACACACACACACACTATGTTTATGTGTAGCTTATTAATCACCTGCATCTGCCATCGGGAGACCTGACAGGGTGCCAGCATATGCAGGCGTATGAAAAAGCATACAACCACCACCGACATGGGTTGCGTTCGAGCCTAGGATTCGTTACACGTCGAGCCACTGCAGCTCCAGAGGCATGGTAAGGTATGTCAAACTGGTAGGGTAAGTGTGACATGGGGAAATACAGTGCCTTGTTTTGCCAAGATATGAAAGTATACAGTATAGTAGTTACACACACACACACACACACACACACACACACACACACAAGAGAGAGAGAGAGAGAGAGAAACAAAGAAATGGGAAACGGCGAATAGTCAGTGTTATCCAGCAGTAAACATTCAGACGGCTATGACCTCTGCATGTTAGGACTCTAAATTATCATAATACACTGTATAATATATAGGAACATAAATGTGTAGTTTAAAGGGTTAATGAAAGTCAAGCTGGATGTGGGAAAGGAAATGACGTTAGCACCTCTCCGGAATGTCTCACATAGCACAACAGCCCACAAGCAGTGCTTTGTGATCATAGACACACACACACACACACACACACACACACACACACACACACACACACACACACACACACACACACAGGCTTCTAGAACAATTCCACACGCCCAGTACACGTGACACAAACTCTCCTATACAAGAAAGGAGGAATTAGATAGAGAGAAGGGATAGAGCAACGGGGGCGAGAGGTTTTCAAGAGATTGAGGGAGACAATCTGAGAGGTAATTAACGGGACTCTACTCCATACTCCACTCGTGTGTGAGAGACTTCAGTTAATCTTTTCAAGGCAATAAAATTATAACTAGTCCCATACTCATATTTACCTCTCCTGTCATTGCATGACAAAGGGAAGTAAGATTATCTACTTATAAACCTACTCACGTATAACTACAGTTCGTCCCTAAGTACGATATAGGCATTCGTATTCTACAAAACCCACTACAAGCAGCTACGAAGTAACTACAAAATATGGTGGCAGCGAACGTACTAACCACGTCTACGAATCTACAGTGAATTTCTACAAAAGCAGGCGAGACTGTAACCAAGATCAGCTTCAGTTCTACAGTTAATTCTACATTATCAAGATAGAAAACAAACAATACCACAAGTTGAGCCACACGATGCCTTGCCAGTAATATAACAAAATATTGTTACAAAGAATTTTGCACTTTCTATGACGAACCAACGAACTATAACGATCTATGATTGCTACAGAACAAGCAAACATATCAGGAAAATTCATAACTTACAACTAACAACTCACAACCCAGCAGCTGACCCCACCAATCTCTCCAACTCCCTCTCCGTCTCCTTCATCATCATGCTGACATAGAGGAGCACAGGTCAGATAAAGCCAGAAAAAAAGATTAACTGATGTCTCTCACATACGAGTGGAGTATGGAGTAGAGTCCTGCTAGCTACCTCTCAGACTGTCTCGCTCTATCTCTCGACAACCTCTCGCCCCCGTCGCTCTCTCCCTTCTCTCTGTCTAATTCCTCCTTTCTTGTATAGGAGAGCTTGTGTCACGTGTACTGGACGTATGTGGGATTGTTCTAAAAGCCTGTGTGTGGGGGGGGAGGGGTGTGAGTGTGTGTGGTCACAAGGCACTGCTTGTGGGCTGTTGTGCCTTGTAAGACATTCCGGAGAGGTGCTTACATCATTTCCTTTCCCACACCTAGCTTGACTTTCATTCACCCTTTAAACAAAACATTTATGTTCCTATCTATTATGCATTGTGTTATGATAATTTAGAGTCCTAACATGCACTGAAAGGTCGAGAGAAAGAGAGAGAGAGAGAGAGAGAGAGAGAGAGAGAGAGAGAGTGGAATGTGACGGGACGAAAATGAAGCGAATGAAATATATTGTGAAAATGTAATAGGTAAAGATACTATTGTACGAGCCACCTCGACTTCAATTTGACTCAGCAACAACAGAAAGTATGATTGGTCTAACAACGACAAGAATGAAGGCAGGTAAGTAAATGCAAGGTTAATAATCTGTAAAATGCAGTTTAATTTCTACCTCTGTCTGTCTGAAGGTTGTAAAACAAAGAGGACTACTTCACAACTTAAGTGTAACGGCCAATGTGAAATACAGTACAATTACTCTGTGTTCAGTGTACATGATACCTAGGAATCCATGCATGAGAGAACGCGCTGATAAAGTTGCTGAAGCATTTCCAGTGATAAATCCTCGTGAGGTGCAGGTAAGGACAGGTGGGCGATGTGACGCTATAGATTACAAGTGTTAATTCAGATGAGTAAAATGATGTTTGGGATAATATGTGACATGACAGTATAGATGAGTAGTGTTAATTCTGATGAGGTTATGTATAGCTATGTAAGTATCCGTCACGATGCACGATGTACTTTTCAAAGGACGCGTCTGTCTATGTGTTCATGTAGACGTTATGAGTGAAATTCATTTCAGCCTAAAATTGCTGCCATAACATTCAGCACCTTGTGCTGCGAAATCGCCCTTTTTCCTGGTCACCCCGCGGAGCATACAAGGGACATATTACAAACGCGCAATCTTTCATGCAGGACTCCTTACGTATACACTGACTACATTACAGACACACAAATAAATATATAAACATTTGAAGGGTTGGTTTTAATAATCTGTCCACATCCTTTTATTCTTCATTTGAGTACATAACATAAAAATAACAATGTCATCAGTTGTAATGAAGAACAACGCAAAATCTCAAAATCGCTCCACACCGAAAGAATCCTGTAAACACAAAAACTAATGAAATTCAATGTCACACAACGCTGTTCCGGAATATGATAGCAAGGAGATATATTTTACTTTTATTAACAGGTCTATGCCCGACCACTGGAGATACTAAGTTCGGGAGCAATATTGTTTTGGTAACGACTTCCATCATCGTGTTCACCAGCACCAGGATCTTTTTCCAAGTAAGCCAACACAAAAACGAAAAAAAAAAAAAAAAATCTGGAAGAGGAATGAATAAAGTTAGCTGATTAAAAGCACAAGTGAAGAAGAGGAGCATTGAAATATACGCAAGGTGACAGTGGTAAGGAACTGGGGGAATATATTATTTTCTTTTGACAATTCAGTGTACGGGGAACAACTTATCAATACTGTGCTTGTCGGTGGATAAAATCAGCCTCGAAATTTATCAGTTTTGAATAAATTAGTAATGTTGTCAGTTGAAGGGCCGAATCATTATTTCACGTATTTTGTAGCGTTCTGCATATAACGCTCAGTATGTTTTACTTTTGTACCATTCTGCATTTAACGCACAGTGATAATTCGCTGAACTACCTGAGCCAAACCTTCTTTAACATCAACATCCACAAACCAGTTGAGTGTCATCCCAGAGAACACCGAGTCGGCTTATACGACATTGCTAAAGCTGCTTATGGTGAAGACTGCATTCGCCCTGGATAGGAGGGCAACGACACGACGCGGGAGAAAGCACGGTAAAGGGAAACTGTTCAGGTCTCTTCCAGGATGTGCGTGAAAGTGGATATTCCTGATGCCAAGTATTTCGTATATGTACAACGCAGTCAAAGGGGGCATGCAGATTTTGACAAAGTAATTTACTTTGTTCCTGTTGTTTTAGGATCCTAGCACTCACGAGGGAAAATATTGTCTATCTATCTATGTCTATCTACCATTTACCGAATCTATCTATCCATTATCTGTCTAACAATCTTCCTATCTGTCCATCCATTCATTCATCTATATAGATCTGTGTCTCTATCTATCTATATTTATCTACCAGAACCATCTTTCTGTGTGTGTGTGTGTGTGTGTGTGTGTGTGTGTGTGTGTGTGTGTGTGTGTGTGTGTGTGTGTGTGTGTGTGTGTGTGTGTGTGTGTGTGTGTGTGTGTGTGTGGCCAAACATCGGGTGTTCCACCAATCATTTTCGGCAACGCTCCCTATATCGTTGAGCCATATTCAGCTTTGTGTGTGTGTGTGTGTGTTAACTCCCCCTAGGCTTTTTGATGGACTGAATGGATCTTGCCAGGTGAGTTCCTTGGGTTACTGGGAAGGTCCTCCAGTATAAACAATTTTCCCCCCATGATTTTTAAGGAAGCAGTCCCCTACCCTCATTAAATGAAAAATTCTCGGAGACAGTGAGAGGAAGGCAGACATAGTTTTCATGTTAACAGCATACTCTGTACAATGAACTCTCATCCGGAGCGCTATATTTGGGTAGCGTGATCTTTCAATGATTGTTTGAGGGGGGGGGGGAGGCCCCTTCCCAATAATACAAACGCCCACCAATAAGGGAAAGTTAACACATGGATTTCAACGAAACTTCTCAGGTCAGTTCGTCTGGTTCCTCGATAATGTCTTTCATCATATACTCGTATATAAGATTTTTCACCATTATTTTTATGGGGGTCAGCCTCCTCCATATCCTTCAACGCATACAAAAGTGAGGAAGCAGGGCAGATATGACATTGATATCTTAGCACATGTTGTACAATGGACCCTCATCCGTATTATGATACTTCCGGTGCGCGAACTCCACCATCACGAATCTTGAGGGGGGTTAACAATCGTCCCCGAAAAAAATAAAATAAAAAAAGAGAATGAGTAACATTTGAATGAACCTTCCCAGTTGAGCTCGTCAGGTTATTACGAAGGTTTTCCACTGAATACAATTTTCCAAACATGGTTTTTAGGGGGGTTAGCCTCCCTCATCTAATTAAACATTCTTAGAAAGTGAAAAGAAAACAAATATGGTTTTGATAGTACATTATACAATGAACTCTCATCCGTAATGCGATAACTGGAGAGAAAGACCCACCAATGATTCTTGTGGGGTCAGCCCCAAAATTTAAACCTTCAGAAATAGGAGAAAATGAGGACATGGATTTCAACTAAAACGGCATACATATCGCTGAATTGGATATTCAGTTTTCACGTTTTCTCTGAATGCTCATGAAGAAACTGCACATGTACTCTATTAATCCTTCTACCCTGTGGGGTTACGCCTCGGCGCAATAATGCATCTTTGCACGCTGAAAACTTAAGGGAGATAGGGTAGTGTTTTATCTTTTCTTATGGAAGGGTGCCTTCTCGATTTACAGAAGGGTGCCTTCTCGATTTACAGAAGGGTGCCTTCTCGATTTACAGAAATCATCTCAGATTAGGGGTAAGCATAAAAAACTACTCCCACACTCCACAGGAAGAGATTCTTAGAAATATGAATTAATAATACCATGATTAGCCTTAAAATGTGTTCTCTAAAGACCCTAGTAGCCATAATAATGCTGTCTCCTAGTATCCCCTCTCCTCCATCTGAATAAATGGTCATTCCCGACTACTTCGAGATGGCTGTTCAGCGGGAAAAATAGTGTATATGACTGTGCACTCATCGTGAACGGGTTCATCATTTATATTATATTGTTTTACAGATCACAATTTATTCATTTTTCTTTGGGCCTGCGAACTTCTATTACGTTCTCGAGCTCTCCTTTGCTACGTAAGTCGCTGTCATTCACCTCTAAGATCCATATTCCTTCATTACACTTTTACGTATTATTTTTTCACTTATTTCATTTTCCAAATTCTTGTTGAACAGAATAGAACCAGTAATTGATAAAATTTTAAGAGAAGAACAAGCGGGGTTTAGAAAGGGTCGAGGTTGTAATGATCAGATTTTTATTGTAAGGCATCTAATGCAACAAGCTAATGAGATGAAAATGCCACTTAACATGTGTTTTGTGGATTCTGAAAAGGCGTTTGATAGTGTTCCACGTGGAGCTATGTTGAAAATTATGAGATTCTATGGTATACCAGAAAAGTTTGTAAATATTATTAGAAGCCTGCATGAAGGTACTTTTTGTAAGGTAATGGTGGATGGTTCTTTGAGTGATCCATTTCAAGTTAGGTCAGGAGTGATTCAAGGAGGAGTTCTTTCACCATTGTTGTTTGTTTTGGTTATGGATTATGTTATGAAAAAGGTTGTAAGGAGAACAGGTGCAGGAATTAACCGGAAAGAAAATAAGAAGCTGATGGATTTGGACTATGCTGATGATATTGTACTGATTTGCGGAAGTATTTACGAGATGCAGAGGGTGCTCGATTGTCTGGTAGAGGAAGGAGAAAAAGTGGGATTGGTAATAAATTGTGGAAAGACTGAAATTATTAATATGAACGTGGAGAACCAAATCGATTGTGTAATTGGGAATAATGTGGTGAAGAATGTAGAAAACTCTAAATATCTGGGAACGATTGTATCATCTAATGGATCATTAAACAATGAAATTGAGAAGAGGATTAGACAGGCTTGGCGAGCTGTTGGAATGTTGAAATCTGTTTGGAATAATAATATGCTTTCAGTACATACTAAAGTGAAAATTTACAAGTCCATGGTTAGACCCATTTTAATTTACGGGCATGAGTCATGGTACAGTACAATTGCAACAGATCAGAAAGTATTAGGATTTGAGAATAAAATACTGAGAAGGATTCTTGGGGTAAAGTGGCAAGACAGAGTTACAAATGAAAGAGTAAGGGATATTACGAGAGTGGAACCAGTTAATGAATATGTGAGACTGTCTCGCTGGAAGTGGTTAGAGCACATATACCGAAAAGAAGGTTGTTTAATACAGGATGTGCCAGAGTGGATTGCTAGAGGAAGAAGAGGTAGAGGTAGGCCGAGGGAAACCTGGTTGAGGACAATGAAAAAAGAAGCAGGAGAGGAGTGTTGATGGGACCTGAAGGAGATGGCAAGAGACAAATATTGGTGGAGAGAGTTCATTGAGACCCCATGCATCCCGTGGGGTGCCACAGGAAATGATTGATTGATTGATTGATTGATTTCATTTTCATTTCCTTGCGTATTATGGAGGAAACAATAAAGGAGACTTTGGCTGGGCTGATTAAAGCTTATTTAATTTCGAGGACTTGAAGGATGGCCTGCAGATATGTTCGGCGCCTTCCCCAGTCTGTATGGATGTGGCATAGGATTTTCGGCTGATGTGATGTCACAGGCGTCGACATTTCTCTCCTTAAGATATTCGTTGATCATGAATTTTGTTGCACATACCATAAATTTTATATGGTTCCAGAGATGAACATCCAGGGGACTAAAATCTGTGGACTGAGGCGGCCACTTAACACGAGCCTATCCGGTGACTTAGGAAATGCCATCATGTTAAGATAAAGATCTGGAGTTAGGTTCGACATGAAGAACGGAATAGCTATGGTTCTGCCCAAATGTCACACAAGACCCTCAGCTTTCAGACCTACTATAGTTTAAGAGGCTCAGTCCGCTGAATGTTGGAACTTTCCATTAATGGTTAATCTGACGACTGACCTCATCTTTTGCATAAATGCTGGCTTCATCAGTGAAGAAAATATTGAAAGCAAGCGATTGACTTATTGCATGTGGCTGGGGAATCCGATGACAGAATTCTGTACATCTTTATGGGCAATTTTTAGTAAGGTGTTACTGCATCTGCATATTGTAGGGCTGATACTTGCCTCACTGTAAGACACGTACGACATTCCTTTGGCTTACTCCGTGTCCCATCAATACCCGCCGTCTGCATGTATGGATGTTTAGCAACCGCTGCCAGAATTATGGCGGAAATCATTTCGTTTGTTGCTCTGCTCAATCGTCCACTTCTTTCCTCATTATTAGTATCTTACACTTACCTGTACCTTGATGTTTTGCAACTTTACGGCGTGCTGTTCAGTCTGTTCACGGACGGGGCAGTTAAGGAGGATAATTCATGAGCAATGGGAAGACAGAGATGATAATTCTCTCGTACGATACGCTGGGAGAAGAAAATGAAGGAATTTTTCCAAGTGTGACGCAGAAAAGATGGAATAGTAACCGTATTTTTGTCCTTGATTTTATCTGAACTCATTTAGTACGATGGATTTTTCCTCCATTTCCGCAGCTCCTACCAAGCAAAATTTAATCAATTAATGAGACTTGCTTGATAATGTTTGTGATTAACCAACTCTTCCATTCTAGGAAAACCTATCTTTACTGAATAAAATTGTAAGGGGAATGCTAAAAATAAAATACGAATAACATCCTGGGATTAAGTTTAAAAGAACCAAAAGAAGGGTGTGAGCTTTGAAAATTAAGCTTGTGAGGTGTGGAGAATTAAAAAGAATATACTGGATAGATGTGGAAGTAAACGCTGTATAGAGAGGGCCGACCAAATGTGTTAAAACTGCAGAGTCTATGGACAGACTGTGTGATAACAAAATGGAAGATGAAAACCGACAATGGAGTGGAGAGATGGATAGTAAGGCTTCTCCTTAAAGGGCTTTTGGCATTCTGAAGTTCGAAAGGAGAAAAAAAACAGTCATAGGATTTAAGTCGAATAACCAATTTGGAACGATACGTTGTCAGTGATGTGGTTGAGTGATCTGTAGGGTCTGGTTGCATATGAAGTGCAGGTGAATGATAAAAGTGAGGACAAAACCTGGATGGATTTCATGGATACTTTTTTAAAGTAAATAACACCGTATAAAGCATATATTAGAAAGATAAATGCACAGACTGATAGACAGATAGTTACACAAGTAGACTGATAGATAGATACAGACAGATACATATTTATTTTCAAAAGTATTTTCTCAACTCAGTTCACAATGAAAATGAGAACATTCCAGCCACCTCTCACAAATCCAGTTTCTCTCAAAGTTTTAAATTACATAATGTTTGTCCTTTCAGACAAAAATATTCCATTTTTCCAGATATTCAAGGACATAAATGTATATATATATATATATATATATATATATATATATATATATATATATATATATATATATATATACGAAATGGGCTGACGTGCTTTGGGGATTAGCTATTGAGTACTTGAATAGGACTTTGCCATACGATCAGTGTTCAGTTCTTACCGAGGTAACGGGAGGTTGATCTTAACGCTGCCGAGGGCTTTTGATGAATGGTCGTGGAGAGTGCAGTCGTGTATTCGTTGTTGTCTCCTCTTGCGCTCTAGGGCTGCCTCACCGGCAATAGCTTTGTACATACCCAAAATAAAGGTAGGTTAGCTAGATCTCATATTCCTCACTGGCCTTAGTAGATATAGTAGGTGTCTATATCTAATTCCTGAGATCGCCTTTGCTTACTCACCTCTGGAGTGTACCCCCCCACTGATCGCTCTGGGGCGTGAGATACACACAGGCGCGTCCTCCCGAGAGTGGTTTGAGAGGGTAATCTCAGACTAGGTGTGTCTTCCCCGGGTAATTTGTCCCTTGGTCGTTTTTCTCTTTCTTCCCACTTCCCCCGTGAGGGGGAAGTGGTAACTATGGCGGACGCCACTGTTGCTTCCCCCCCTTCAGGGGGGGAGGTAGTCCTGACCGACCCCCGATTGTCTCACGGACGGACTGCCCCCAGACTGAACGGACCCAGACACGTACCCGTCTTGACATTAACGTACACAACGCCGAATTTGTCCTGATTCATGCGGTTGGTTCCACTCCCCTATCCAGCCTCAATCCCTTCATCATCAAGAAGGTGATTGATGGGTGTGCAGGAGAGGTGGAACAAGTGAAAAAAAACTTGCGAGTGGAGACCTTCTCATAAAAACCATGAATTCAGCCCAGGTCAAGGATTTGCTTAAACTGAGGAAGTTCCACAGTTATGATGTCCTAACAACGATCCCCCACTCCATGAATTCCTGCAAGGGTGTTATCACCTGCAGGGATCTTGTGCTTATAGAGGAAGAAGAAATTGTACAGGAACTTTCTCAGCTAGATGTCATAGAGGCGAGGTTCATTACCAGATTCTCGGAAGGCACAAGGACGAAGACCGCAACAGTTATCTTGACTTTTGGCAAAGTATCTGTCCCTACTAATGTGAAAGCAGGATACGAAATTATCAATGTAAGACCGTACATCCCCAATCCCCTACGTTGTGCAAAGTGTCAGCTCTATGGACTCCACGAAAAGACTTGTCGGGCTTCCAACTTCGTGTGTGGCAGGTGCGCGACTGTGGGTCATTCTGCTGAACACTGTACATCCGAGACGAATGTTGCTTCCAATATAAGCATGCTCACTCCACTTCCTCTAGGCTTTGTCCCAAGTGGAAGGAGGAGAAAGAGGTCTGCACTGTGAAAGCGACTGAGGGCATATCCTTTTACAATGCTAGGAAGAAGGTGAAGGAGTTGCATGCAACTTCCAAGCCTAATGTCTCCTATGCATCGGTGGTTGTGTCCCGTCCCATGATGTGCACCGTGGAGACACAGACTGACCTAACATTCGCTCCTCATGCCCCACGCCCTACCTCTCAGTCTAAGCCTCCTGTACGCTCCAACCCTTTGACTGACATCCCTGTTGCTACTTCGTACTCCCAAGCTGCCGCTGCTCCTTCACAGTCAGTGCGGCCAAAACAGAAGCCTGACAAGTCAGATAAAATTAACTTGACCACCCTCACCAAGCCGGCATGTCCTCATGTCCTTCCTGCTCCTGGTCCAGCGAGGGAGAGAAAGAATAGCTCTTCCTCGGTGGAGTCTGGGAGCCTTGTTATTGACGAGACTATGGAGATCTCCACGAACAAACACCGGGATAGGTCCCCCAGTAGTCACTCGCCTGCTGGCAGGCGACAAAAAAAGACCAAGCACACTGGCCCCCAACGAAAATCTTAAACCGCCGCATTCACTCTATTACAGTGGAATTGTAGATGTGTCAGGAATAAGTTACCAAATATAGCAATCGTGCTGTCAATACACAGGCCAGACGTTATTTGTTAACAGGAGATGCACCTGGAGGATCACCCTGATCCTCCACAGTTAAAACACTACCAATCATATAGAAGATATGAAGGTCACGGAGTGGCCATATACAAACACAAATCACATCCACAAACGGAAGTGATTCAAATTCTACTCTGGAAGCTGTCGCGTGCAGAGTAAAATGTAATAACATGTATCTGTCTATTTGCTCTATCTACTGTCCTCCACATGGCCCCATTGATAGTGATGCTTTAAATTCACTATTCGAACATCATCCTGACAATAAGTTAGTGTTGGGCGATTTTAATGCCCATCACTATCAATGGGGTAGCTTGAGGATCGATGGTCGTGGGGAGCAAGTAGCCGACCTAATACTACAGTCCAACCTCTGTCTTCTGAACGATGGTAGAGCGACTCGTG
Organism: Coenobita brevimanus; assembly: GCF_032717465.1. NCBI lineage: Eukaryota > Metazoa > Arthropoda > Malacostraca > Decapoda > Coenobitidae > Coenobita > Coenobita brevimanus. The sequence goes on from NC_136976.1 coordinate 20,779,454, forward strand.
TAGATGATCGTACTGGTAACTTTTCGGCCATTGACTTATCTTTGGCCTCCCCTGGTATACATCAAGATTTCTCATGGGACCCTTATGATGACTCCTTGGGAAGTGATCATTTTCCCATCTGTCTTTCTTATACACGCGACATCGTTTCAGACCCTCCACCTCCAAAATTTAACAATAAGAAAGCAGATTGGGGATCCTTCTCAAAGATCGCCAATTTACATATATCTGGGGAGACAACAGATGTTAAGGTCGAAAATATAACAAAATCCATATTACACGCAGCTGAGGCTCCTATTCCCAAGACTTCTACAGTTCATGCGAAGCACAGAGCACATTGGTGGATGCCGGATTGCCGACAAGCATTAAGAAAACGCAATATTAGATACAGGATTTTTGACAGTCAGCCGACAGAGGAAAATTTCATTGCATACAAACAAGCACGGGCTGAGGTAAGGAGAATAATAAGAAGGGCCAAACGTGACTCCTGGGGGTACTCTGTGTCCATGGTGACTCGTACAACTCCATTAAGTAAAGTCTGGTCCATTATTAAAATATTAAATAAAAAAGGCCCATACTTCCCTATCACCACCCTGAAGGTTAATAACACCATCTATGACGAGCCCGTGGACGTTGCTAACATCCTCGCCAGGAGTTTTGCTCATGTAAGTAGCTAAGTCAATTATGATCCGAATTTTCAACATCATAAACACACGGCTGAGCTACAGTTAATAGACTTTGCCACAGAAGACGTAGACTCCCCGTACAATCAAGAGTTTACATTAGATGAACTGCTCCTTGGCCTTAAATCCGGTAAAGACACAGCCTGGACCTGACACCATCACGTACGGTATGATCCAGCATCTTAATCAGGACAATCTGATTAAGATGTTAGCATTGTACAATGAGATTTGGGCATCTCGAACGTTCCCAAAGTCATGGCACTTTGCGCACGTCATACCGATACCCAAAGAGGCTGGTCATCTTATGAATCCCACTTCATTTCGTCCTATTGTGTTGACTTCTTGTCTATGTAAGGTCATGGAACGAATGGTAAACAGCAGGCTTCTTTTTGTTTTAGAGTCGAAGAATTTGTTAAATGGTCAACAATGTGGCTTCCGTAAATAAAGATGTTCACTAGATCATTTAATGAATTTGGAGCATTGTATTGCAGAGGTATTTGCCAATAAAGAATTCATGATAGGGGTGTTCTTGGACATCCATAAAGCCTATGACATGACATGGCAACACGGAATACTAATGAAGCTCTATGCTTATGGTTTAAGAGGAAATTTCCCAATTTTTATTTCAAATTTCTTAAGGGACAGGATTTTCTCTGTCAAATTGCCCCGTAACATAACATCGGATATATTTATCCAGGAAAACGGGGTGCCGCAGGGAAGTGTGCTTAGTCCTACTTTATTTAGCATTATGATCAATGATATTCTGTCATCAGCTCCCATCCCCAGGAATCTTAAATACTCGCTCTACGCTGACGATTGTGCAATATGGCACTCTTCCAATAATGCACAATTTTCGGCTGGGCGGATTCAAGCAGCCCTTGACTCCGTCCACCAATGGGCCTTGCAGTGGGGATTTAAGTTTTCCTTCCCTAAGTGTGCCGCTGTAGTCTTCACTAATCGTAACTTACCTAATTTGTGCTTAACTTTGGATTATCAGGCGGTACCTTTTCAAAATTCTGTAAAGTTTTTGTAATTTCATTTTGATCGTCGGTTGAACTTCAAAATTCATGTTCATAATTTGCTTGCTCATTGTGACAAATCTGTAAATGTCCTCAAGTACCTAGTGGGTACTACCTGGGGTGCCGACAGAAAATCTTTATTAATGGTGTATAAGTCCCTTATTCGATCAAAGCTAGACTATGGCACACAGGTGTATGGCTCGGTATCCAATGCTATGCTGAAAGGATTGGATGTGTTGCAGAATAAATGTTTGCGAATGTGTCTTGGAGCCATCAGGTGTACCCGTGTAGCTCGTATGGAAGTGGAGGCGAATGTGCCTCCCCTCTGTATTTGTCGTGACCACCTGGCTTGGTCCTATGGCCTCAGAACATCGAGAAAAAGTAATATCGGCAATGTGGCCTGTTCCCCCTGTGTCAATACCACCACCTTCTGTGGGGGATGCGTCAGCCACTTGCCGTTCGCCTCCACTTCCTGACTCAGGAGCTTGGTGTGGACCTCAGTGACTGTGACAAGTTGGTTTTAAAAAATATAGCGCCTTGGGGGCCACCCGGCTTTACCACTGACGTCTCATGGCTCCCAGCACCAAAGGCCAATGCGCTGGAGGCGGAGGTCCACCACTTGTTTCGTAACATCATCGTGCGTCACTTGGGGTCCCACCAATTGTACACCGACGGTTCCAAGTCGTGTGAATGTGTGGGTGCAAGTGTATGGTCGACCGAATATGCCCTCAGGTATCGGTTGCCGACTCATACATCTGTGTTTACCTCTGAACTTTTTGCTATTGACAAAGCCATAGACTATGCTATCAATTCTAGGCATGACTCATTTGTCATATTTTCAGATTCAAAATCAGCCGTTCAGGCAATTGCATCTTGTACTACGGACTCTCACGAGATCCAGGGCCGCATCATTAATAAGTTGCATTCATGGAACAAGTCATTCACGCTGATCTGGGTGCCTGGTCATTGTCACATCTACGGCAATGAGCTCTTGCAAAGTCGGCTGTAGAACTCGAGGAGACCTGGGACGTTCCTCGTGATCTCCGGTCGAGTCTCTCTCTCGGAAAGAAATCAATATATCTTCTGTGGCAAGGTCAGTGGACCAAACTAAATATTCGAACGTGTAAGCCGTACCTGGGCGACTGGGCCACTGCCAACCATCCCAGTCGCCTGGAAGAAAAAGTGTTGGCACGGTTATGGCTTAATGCCACCTTAATCACTCACATGAAACCTTATATGGAAAAACGATTCCCACCGCACTGTGACATCTGTGATGCGGTGTTATCTATCAGTCATATCATCCTGCGCTGTTGGCGATTTATTCGTGAACGCGCTTCACTTATAAATTACTGCGGCGCAGCAGATGTCCCCTTCACCCTTTCCATCATCCTGGGTGATGAGGACATTGTTATGCTTGATAAATTGATGGCTTTCTTATGAGAGACCGGACTGATCAGAGTGATGTGACTTTACTATATGGTTTTGTTTTTTATCGACTGTAATTATGTATATATTGTAATATTAATTAGGGTTGACAGTTGACATATTTGAAGTAGTTCCTCCTTCTCACTGATCTATATCTAATATTGATGTCCCCTACATTAAACCCCGTTCCTCGACTGACAGTCACCAGCTGATATAGAAAGGTATCGGGCAGTTGCAATCGATGGTGGTCTGTTGGGCGTGGTCCTTCACTTTTTGTACAAATTATGTAAATACATTATATCATCTTCCTTAAGTTATTCTAATTAGGGCTGACAGCTGACGTATATGGGAATGTTCCTGACTCGTCTAGTTCCCTTTCATATACTGATGTCCCCTACATTAGGTTGTGCCTCGACTGATAGTCACCAGGTGATGAGTGCAGGTATGTAATGTAGAGAGGCATTACATATCTGCAGTCGATGGTGTTCTGTTAGTCGAGGTATTTTTACCATTAGTGTAGGTCTAGCTATTTGTCTCTGTAGGATTTAGTATAGGATAGCGATTTGTCTGTTAGGTGATTAGTTTTAGGGTCTTCAGATTAGTTTTTTTCTTTATAATATAAGGTATAAAAAATATAAAACGAAGAAAAAATTTAAATAAATAAAAATACAAAAAAATAAATAAATAAAAATTATATATATATATATATATATATATATGTACGTGCCCATGAAAGTGTCTATATATGCATGAAAGCGTGTGTGAGTGTATATATATATATATATATATATATATATATATATATATATATATATATATATATATATATATATATGTCTTTAATGACCAGGGGCTTTGGCCCCAATGGTCGATAGGCCTAAAAAAAAAAAAAGCTAACGCTGCCAGAAGCGTAGGTCAATCACCGACCCGTGATTGTTCTGTACTACTGTAGCCTAGACTAAATTCCAACTCCACGAAGCAGTTGAGGTCCACTGCAGATGAGGTCCACTGCAGGACCGGCCTATCCCTACCGAAGCAGGGACAATACAGCCAATGTATCTCTACCCAGTGGCTTAGGCTGTCTGGTAGAGACTGTACGTAGGGTGAGAAGTGCTTGTGAGTGTAATTGTAATGTTGGAGTGGCTTTGGATGTGTGTGTAGTCTGTGAACCAAGTGTAATTGGCCCGCCTTAAGCCGACTGGGTGCAAACATACGAATATGCGACACTGGTTCAACTACAGCACCCCTTATGTCCGGCAAAGCGGTCAGTGGCTCGGTGAACGCTTTCCAAAGTTTTTAGAACTCTGGCGGGAGGCGATCCCACGTCAACCAGCGTGCAAGAAGCACACTCTACCACTGTACCACAGAGGCTGATATATATATATAAAAGAATCAGGTGCATACTAACTGCACTTTTTTACAGTTTTTGTATTGAAAGGAAGAACTAAAAGCGCGCTTGTCTATCACGGGGCTTGCATCGCGGCATGGAAAAATTAATGGAATTAAGAAAAGGGCGTGTTGAGCATTAGAAAAGGTGGGATGACCTGTTAAATGGTAGGCAGTGAGACTAAGACAGAATATTATACCTCCAAAACGGATGTTGTTGAATCAGTGGTCTGAGTGCACTGCAGGTTATATAATTACGTCCTCGATCAATGAATCTGAATTGGGGGAAAGGTGTTAGATAATGGAACTGGGAAAAAGAACTGGGCGGGATGAGATGGATAGTAGTGATCAGTGAGATTGTACCATAAAACTATTGGCTACACTGTGAATATTGGTGCTGTATGATTAATGTTTTTAGAGTATCGAGGGATTATTAAGGTGTTATTTCCAGCAACAAAGGCAACACGTTACCGATAATTATCTAGCGTTGCTTATGATAACATGACGTATTACGATGTAGGTAATGTTGAAACTGATTTCACCATATGTAGTACTTTAGTTTTACCCCTACCTCTCAATATTTTTATGTTAATTATTCAACATACAGCGTAAACAGTAGCTGTCAATTCCATAATAGTTACTTCGTGGAATTGGAATTTAGTCTAGGCTACAGCAGTGCAGAACAATCACGGGTGGGTGATTGACCTACGCTTCTGGCAGCGTTAAGATCAACCTCCCGTTACCTCGGTAAAAACTGAACACTTGATCGTATGGCAACGTCCTATTCAAGTACTCAATAGCTAATCCCCAAAGCACGTCAGCCCATTTCATTACAAAACTATTTGTGTTGTAGTCGAATAATTCCCTTACAAGAAATTCTCACTAAACTGAATCACGACAACATATGGTCTTCGGGAAGATTATTTTGTGTGAGTATCGGTAATAACAAATAAAATATCAAGCTTCAATGGCACTGAGATGCAGAGTATGGTTAAAGTATACACTGGGATCAAGGCAAAAAAGGAAAGAGGATGGGCAGGAAGAGGTATGGTTAAGCTTTCTTGTAGCCTACCTCCAACTCATGTTTATCTCATCCTCTCCTGTGTTCAGCATCCTACGTACATAAGGACAAGCATGCACACATGCACATGCAGATGCATGTACGTACAGTACATACACACAGCACACAAATAGTGGCCTCACTACATAAAAATCTGAAGGCTAGCAATTGTTCCACGGAACTGAATAACATGCACTAAAAACATACCAACTAGAAACATTTTACGGTACATTAGTTCAGTTTTATATGCTACACATTAGGAACATCCCACTCTGTGACTTATTCGCACTAGAATCCAGATAACCCTTAACTGACCGGCAATAACAGCCAATTTCTAAATCATATTCTTCCCCCGTGGTCACATTTGTATTTACGATTTAGACCGACTCACCACTGATCCTGCCATACCCCACATCCTCCCATCACTCATCCTCACCCACACCCGTGTTTTACCCGTTACTCCTCCCCCTACATCCTTCCACAGACGTGTTGATAAGGCAGACGTAATTCCAGTCGCCGGGGTAAGGGAAGATCCGGGCTGTATTACTAATGACCATTTGATTTTCATGTTAGACCTGTATTCAACCCGCCATAGCTCAGAAATAACAGCACCTAGAACTTTCAGTTAACGACAGAGTACTCACCAATCCTTCGCCCCTCCATTGCAAGCTTCTTCAGATTTCTATACTCGCGACAGCGAGAAGTGGCGGAGACGCGCCTCCCTCAGGGAGGAGTGAGGAAAAGGCTTTCCTTCTCTCGTCCCTGATTGGTCTACGGAGATGAGCAGAATGGGGAGGTGTGACAGCGCTTATACTTCCCTCTAGTACTGTCACCAAATTGATCGCCATTGTTCGAAGCTTTATTTATTGGTTATAACAACTAATATGCGTACATATATTATTACCTGTGGAATATGACAATACATACAGGTGTGCATGTTGATATTCTAGAATATGAAAGACTAGTAACAATATATAACGAGTAAAACATTAGAAAGGACAGTATAGTATTGATCATAAACAAAAATCAGGGAGAGAGAGAGAGAGAGAGTTAAGAATGAGTGTGCAATGTGTGTACACGATCATAAAATAATCTTTGTAAGCTTTGTCTTGTCACTTTATCAGTGGACGAAACTTTTAAAATTATTCTTGAGTAAAATTCTCGTGCTTGTGAATCTCAGCTGTTTTTCTCAACAAACCATAAAGAATGATTTATGTTCCATATGGCTGGGAAATATTCATTCATAATAAACTGGCTTAAACCAACACGAACAGAAGCATCTTTCTTCCCTCCGTTGCTCTCTCTCGCGAGAGAGAGAGAGAGAGAGAGAGAGAGAGAGAGAGAGAGACAGACAGACAGACAGAAATGGAGGAGTGTTGGGAGATGACGGGACGAAAGGATCGAGGCACTGTACGCTGGTACTCTACGTTTAAGAGACTGAAAGGAGTGAAAAACTGTGGGAGAATAGAAACTGAGTGAAAGAAGAACAGTGAAAGTGGAGGGATAGCATAGACCGGCAATGATTTTATTGATGAGGAGCAGAGTGTACAAGTCCTGGAGTATGAGAGAGTGAAAGACACACACACACACACACACACACACACACACACACACACACACACACACACACACACACACACACACCAGATTATATTGTCCCTCAAGAATTAGCCTCCCTCCTCAGGTTATGCACGCTGTTGGCTACCTTTGATTTTGGCTTCCCTCTTCCTTGTGTATTATGAAACTTATCTACATCAAATCCTTTATCAATACCCCTCTTATGTTTCCTTTATTCGCTCGCCAGAGAGAGAGAGAGAGAGAGAGAGAGAGAGAGAGAGAGAGAGAGAGAGAGAGAGAGAGAGAGAGAGAGAGAGAGACCAGACAGACAGACAGACAGACAGAGACAGACAGAGAGATTGGTTGAAGGGGGGAGGCTGGTACGGTACATTTAAGGTTATTAAATACCGCGATGAATCACGCATGACTTAATGAGCCTTACAAAGAGATACTGATTGGTATAAGTAAATTTTGATAAATATAACATTTTCCTTTGTATTTCAATGCCATGAAAAAAGAGATTAGATAATATAATGGAAACACAACTAACATTAAGAAAAAAAGTACATATATACATACAAAGAGAGAGAGAGAGAGAGAGAGAGAGAGAGAGAGAGAGAGAGATTAGCACCAGACAAGTGAAGAAGTCTTTCCACATTAGACGATACACGTGTACTAGTCATCAAATGGACTCCTAACCTCACCCACGCACCTCCCATCCCACCATCCACCAATCACAGGCATTCTAGTGGGAAGAGAGTGGGACGAGCTTCTCCGCCACATCTCGCTGTCGCGAGTATAGGTGAAGGCGTGGTGAAGTTAAGGGTTGATGAACAATGGTAACTTTGGAGGTCGCGGCGAACTGCATCCATATGAGCCGACGAGTCTGTGAGGGCAAGCTGACCATTCATCGGCCTGGGCCAGACACGGGTGCCCTGCTGGCATTCGCTGGCAATCACCATTGCCCCACAACGCAGTCCCACTCTTCATTTGCCCTGCCACTACCCCTAGAATGAATCTCTCACGCCCTGTACGAGCGACTTGTTTATTTTTTTCGTTCAATTCTTCCGGCTGTTCCAGGGTGACACTGTGTCATATGGCGTGTAGGACGAGGGATTACCAGTGTTATACATTATGATACGCAGTACTTGCCACGAATGATTACTTTCATTCTACATGTTTTCTGTACACTACCCGCGAAAGGCCACTCGCTTGAGCTCGTTTTTTGTCATCAAGGTTCATACACTACTATACAAAACCAGTGACTAGTACTGGCCGGAAAGATCACTTAAATTTTTCACTCCAGCATTTGTTTTCTATACGGGATGTTACAAAACCACTACAGCTTTTGCCATAACACTTATTTCCAATACGCGTAGTTTTTCTTCTCTATGGCTTACCCGGTACGTATGCACTAAATTCCGTTTTATATATATATATATATATATATATATATATATATATATATATATATATATATATATATATATATATATATATATATATATATATATATATATATATATAAACATCTTACTTCAGTAAATGGATATCAATCCTTACTTTCGTAAACACTTATTCTCTACACAGACATTTTCGTTTATTTTCTGTACCATTACTTTTTCAGTTTTTATGTACAAATTTACACTATATATGTTACACTTCCCCACACACCAGCTTAGTGTCAGGCTGGGGCGATGTGAATGGTGGTGAGAGGGTGGTGACACTGGCGCCGCAAAGGTGACGGGAAAGTGGCTGTGGGAAAGTAAAGGGTAGCCAAAGTGCTTTTTTTTTTTTTTTTTTTCCCCTGGTATGACTGGCCATCCAGACGTATTGGCAAGTCGGACTGAGTGCCTCGAGAAAAGTCTCGGCACCGTCGCACCTTCGTCATTCCCCCCCAAAAAATATGGTAGTATGGTAGGTCAGTGGTAGGCTAGACCTAAACTGGTTAGGTATAGGTTGGTTTAATGTCAAAACTCGGCTTTACTGATTATTTTTTTATATGAGTAACCAAACTGTTTCATTTACTTCCGAGCGAAGGCGAGACTGCCGAATCATTTCTCGCTGAACTGGATGCCTAAGTGTACCCAAAGGAAGAAGAAAAAAAAAAACTGCCAGGGCACGTTACGTTACACTCAAGTAGTAACTCCAGCTCTAGGACGTCGTCTCTCCACTCGGTAATGCTACTGTCATCTCAAAAACTCTCCAAATCGAACTATCACTCAACCTCGCTCCAACCCCTCCACCAACCCACACGTTTCCCGAGGAGGACTAGCAATGTTGCCCACCAGCCTCCTGTACTCGTATGTCTACGCCATGCACTGAGCACCAGAGAAAACGGGTATGACTTAAAACAATGGCGGTATACGCAAACCAGCTATGTCAATCTGTGTTCGTCATTCCAGCGTTAGAGGTTAAATGTCTGGACGGAGTAACTAAGCCCCAGACCCCTACACTCCTAACATATCACAAAAGAACTGAATAATAGATGGATTCTCCCTACATACTCCAGTTTTAATACTGGAAACGCTTCAAGAAATTATACACCGTCTCCCATTAACCATTGTGTGTGTATATATATATATATATATATATATATATATATATATATATATATATATATATATATATTGTTACGGAACAGAGAGAGATAATGACCACTTCAAGTGAGAATACTAAAATCACTACTGTCCCGCAAAGTTCCAGGTTCAAAACAAAAGACTTAGGTAAAATTAAAAGTTAAAGTTTAATGCTCAAACTAACAACGAAACATTCAGGACTCATAAGGATAATGTAATGGCAAAACAGGTTACATATATGGTTAACTGCAATAGCCTCTATGAACACGAATTTAGCAAGAGCAAATTTATCTAAGTTAGCCCTGATAAAATGAGAAAACCGGATAATGCTCAGTTAAAGCAAGATATAATATTATTACAGATACAAAATATTACTAATACTGGCTGACAGTAAAAACTCTACCAGGCTTACGAATTAACGCCTTATGCTATACAGTACAAGAAAAATGGTAATAACACTTATACTCAATTTATACAGCAGCTAGATGGCTGGAGACTTCCTGAGCAAAAATAATAATACACTGTACAGGGGAGGACAGAGATATGAACAGAATGAGGAGTAGATCTAAGTGGCAACTAATGCAGAGACTGAGCTCATTATATAGGGGGCCGGCAGAGCTTGATTCAACTTGTAAGAAGGACGTGCAAATGAAGGCACAGAGGACGAAGAGTTGACACTCCTGCTCTGAACAACAGAAAGAACGATTTACTCTACTATAAGGGGGAGAAGGGGGGAGTGAGGTAGAACACGCAAGCCTGGTCACTATGGAAGCCACGTGGCGAATCGTGATCAAACATGCAGCATACTGTACATTAGAATTATACAAAGGATGATGAAATCGTAGGCTATGTAACAATATATATATATATATATATATATATATATATATATATATATATATATATATATATATAATTTTCATTCATTCATTGCCAGACGCCATGTATCCCAAACGGGGTGGCCAAGGGCTTAGAGTTAATTGTTTTACAGGGAGGGGCACTAATCCTCCACCAACCCCACTTGACACGTAAGGAGAACGTTATGCCAGCAGCATCTGGTGTTCCCAGGCGGTCACCCATCCAAGTACTAACCAGACCCAACGTTGCTTAACTTCGCTGATCGGACGGGAAGCGGTGTACTCATATATATATATATATATATATATATATATATATATATATATATATATATATATATATATATATATCAGTGGTTCCCAAACTTTTTCTGGTCGTTACCCACTTTTCATACATGATCCTTGTCCATGGCCCCCCTTCCCCAGCCATAACCCATGGCTACAGTGACTGTCTACACTACAGTCCTACACTCATAATGTCCATATAAAAATCACTCTAGCAAATGTAATTTTATTGATTCCATTTGTTATTTTCTCTTTTGTTAAGTATTAATAAAGAAATGTGTATTTTGTCTTAGCTGAATCTTATATAATTATTGAAATGGTACTAAAGGAATAATAAAATGCACATTAAAAAAATTCATACTTAGAGTAATTAAAAACTGCATTATTGCGAAAAGCTGATTCAGCAATAAAAAAAAATCACTGGATTGAAAGAGTGTATTAATCCCACGCAATTTGATCTGATCTTTGAATCTTACAAATCTGATAACTTTATAATTCTGAAATGATATGCTATCATAGTGAGTCATAATTATCTGCCACTACCATGGCCTTCAATTGCGACACACCCACCTCCTCCCAGACCATTTGCTTCTGAACATTCATGCCAGGTTCATTTTTCCTTCATTTGAATCCCCATTCCACTCAGTGTGAAGGGTGTTGTTGCAGATTATCAACAAGCTTCTTGATTCTTGGTTTTGTTTCACTTAAAGCACACCGTAGGTCATGCTTCACTTCAAGTCTGTTGCGATGTTTCGTTTTAATGGGGAGTAGTTGAGAGAATGCAGCCTCACATGAATAAGTTGATGAAAATGGTAGGAGGTGGCGAAAAGCCAAGTCACATAAGTTTGGGTATGAAGCTGCCATTGATGACCAAAATACTGTGAGAGATACAGTTTCAAACTTCATCCTGGCTCCTGAATCCTCCTGAAGTGTCAACAGCTCAGTTTGGGCATTATCACTGTCATCAGGTATGCATGTCACTGGAGCAGTAAAGGGGAACCTTACTAGCCGAGAAGTTAGGCTTTGGATATCTGGGAAGTATCTTTTAAATTCCCCTTCCAAGGCCTCAAGATGTTGGGTAATCAAGTTCTGCGTAGCAGCATCAGACTCCTCTGCAATTTCTGACACTGTCTCCAACATTGCCAAGTTTCCCACTCCAACTTTGCGTCTCCAATTCTCCATCTTACGAATGAAAGCTTTCATTTTGTCAACAAAATCGATTTTCAAGCTTCCTTTCCCTTGGAGTTCCAGGTTCAGTGTGTTCAACTGTTTAAATATGTCAACAAGGTAGGCTAACCGTATTTCGAAGCTACCTGCAGACCATGCTGACAGCAAATCTTGCTTGTTCTGTATTCTGAAAAAGAGGCTGATCTCTTCTCTGAACTCAAATACACGCTGAACAACATTTCCTTTTGATAGCCGGTGAACCGCTGTATGAAATATGAGGGTTTCATGAGCTGCATCCATATCTTGGCAGAGTTTCTCGAAAAGGCGTGTGTTAAGAGCACTACCTTTTACAAAGTTTACAGTCTTTATAATGGTATTCAGAGTGTCCTGTAATTCTGAGGGCAGAGTTTTTGAAGCAAGAGCTTGCCTGTGGATCATGCAGTGAAGAGGTATAGCATAGTTTAGGAAGCCTTAGAATTAGATTGAGTTAAATTATCTACTCCCCTAATACATCTCTATGCCTTATTTTATGTCAACAACACAGAATCAGATAAAAAAAGGTAATTACACAGGCACAAAAAAAAAAAAAAGGACGTATTACTTATGTGTCTGGCACAAGGCATTGCACAAACCTGTACTGAACCTGTGTAAGTTCTCTCCACTGACTACCTACTCGCTAAACTCCGGTTCAGGTTATGGCCCCCTACATTCTGATATATGGCCCCCAAGGGGGCCATGGCCCCTAGTTTGGGAACCACTGGTATATATATATATATATATATATATATATATATATATATATATATATATATATATATATATGTAAATCATGGCAACATCAGTCTGTTTGTGTGTTATGCACCTACTAATGATGCACTCGATGAAAGGAAAGACACATTTTATGAAAAGTTGCAAGAAGGAGTAGGAAGGGTACCTACTGTAGACATGATGTTTTGATCTGCGTTGGAGACTTTAATGCAGTAATGGGCTGTTCAAATGAGGGATTTGAGGCATGTATGGGTAAGATGGGAGTTGGTAGTAGGATGGGTGAAAACGGAGTGAGGTTTGGAAGCTTCTGTCTAGCAAATGACTTAGTCATCAGGGGCACACTCTTTCAGCATTGCAATATACACAAGACAACTTGGGTGTCGCCGTGTGGAAAATATAAAAATCAGATTGATCACATCGCTATCAGTAGGAGGCATAGAAGTTCTCTGCTAGATGTTCATCTTAAACGGGGAGCGGATATTGGTAGTGACCATCAACTCAGCATTGCAAAAATAAGGTTTAAACTTAAAAATCAGAAGAAGGAAAAATCTGGTGTTGGTAGATACGATATTGTTAAGCTTAGAAGGGAAGGAGAAGAAAAGGAGGAATTCAGATTAGAATGCAGAAATAGGTTTTTGGTGTTGGAAACGTTGGAAGAGGGGGAGAGAAGTGTGGATGAGATGTGGGAGGATGTGAACAAAGTTTTGCATGAGACTGCTGAATGTACGATTGGAAGAAGACATAGATTCAGGAGAAAGAAACGGATATCAGAGGAAACGTGGGATATGATAAAAAAGAGAGGTGAGGCTAAATTGAAGAGTGAGATGAAATGCGTTGATGAACGAGAGATTGAATTAGCAAGAGCTGCGTACTGGAGTTTGAATTCAGAAGTAAGAAGGTTAGCTAGGAGAGATAAAAGAAGATGTGTGTATGAAAACGTTGCAGAGGTTGAAATCTTAACAAACAAAAATGATGGACAGAGTCAAAGAATAGCATATGAATCGATTAGAGAACTGAGTGGTAATGCAGGTAAACGCAAGGAAATACCAGTTAGAGACAGGGAAGGAAATTTATTGACCAAAGATGGAGATATTAAAAATAGATGGAAAGAGCATTTTGAGACAGTTCTTAATAGACCAATACCACCAGAAGAGGATATACCATCTGCTCAGGAAGATTTAAATATAGAAACAGGAGAGTTGAGGCTTGCAGAAGTGGAGAAAGCAGTAAAACAGTTAAAGAATAATAAGGCACCAGGGGAGGATGGTTTATTTCCGGAAATGTTTAAAGTGGAGGGGGATAGATTAATAATGATCTTGACCAAGCTATTCAATAAGATATAGGTGACGGGGTTACTACCATCAGTTTGGAAGAATGGTGTAATTGTTAAAGTTCCGAAGAAGGGAGACCTGAGTGAATGTGGTAATTGGAGGGGAATCTCTTTGTCACCGATAGCTTTGAAAGTTTTCAGTAAAGTGTTGTTAAATAGGTTGGAGCCGGTGGTTGAGGGTATTCTGAGGGATGAACAGGCTGGTTTTAGAAAGGGACGTGGTTGCAATGATCAGATCTTTATAGTTAGGCATTTGATGCAGCAAGTTAATGAAATGAGAGTACCGTTAAGTCTTTGTTTTGTTGATTTTGAAAAGGCTTTTGATAGTGTTTCGAGAGAGACTATGGGGAAGATTATGAGACATTATGGAATACCAGAGGAGTTTGTGAGGGTCATTATGAACATGCATGAGGACACATTTTGTAAAGTGATGGTTGATGGTTGTCTGAGTGATTCGTTTGAAGTCAAGTCCGGAGTAATTCAAGGCGGTGTTCTATCGCCTTTACTATTTATATTGGTCATTGATTACATTATGAAACGCGTTGGACCAGAAACCGGTGCAGGTATACTTTGGGGAAAGAACAGGAAACTTTTGGATTTACATTATGCAGATGATATAGTTTTGATTTGTGATGGGCCAGAAGAGATGCAGAGAGTGTTGGACTGTTTGGTGAGTGAAGGTCGCAAGGTGGGTTTGGTTATTAATTGTGGAAAAACTGAAATAATCAATATGAATATGGAAAATGAGCAGGAATGTGTAATTGGAGGTATGGTTGTAAAGCAAGTTGATAGGTTTAAATATTTAGGTACTTTTTTAGCCAAGGATGGTTCTTTGAACTTTGAATTCGAGGAAAGGTTAAAGAAGGCTAATCAGGCAATGGGAATGCTTAAAAATATTTGGAATAACAATTTTTCTGTGCATACAAAAATCAAACTTTATAAGGTAATGGTTAGGAGTATCTTAATTTATGTACACGAGTCTTGGTACAGCACAGTGACTATGGAAAATAAATTCTTGGTGTTTGAAAAGAAAGCACTTAGAAGAATATTAGGAGATAAGTGGTGGGAAAGGATACCAAATAGTAGAATTAGAGAAATAACGGGAATGCAGCCGGTCGATGAGTATGTTAGGTTCTCACAATGGAAGTGGCTAGGACATGTGTATAGGAGACAGGGAATAGTACGAGGTTCACAAGGGTGGGTGGCACTTTGTAGGAGAGGTAGAGGAAGGCCAAAAGAGACGTGGGTGAGGACAATGAGACGGGAAGCTGGAGATGAGTGTTGGGGAGATCTTGAGGAGTTAGCACAAGATAGGATGTGATGGTGTGAGTTCATCGAGGCCCTATGCATCCCCGAGGGTGCCACAGGAAATGATTGATTGATTGATTGATATATTATATATATATATATATATATATATATATATATATATATATACATATATATACACATATATATATATATACATATATATACACACACACACACACACACACATATATATATATATCTATATATATATATATATATATATATATATATATATATATATATGTGTGTGTGTGTGTGTGTGTGTGTGTGTGTGTATACAAATATATATAGTATATATATATATATCTGAAGCAGCTGCTGTTTGCAGATGATACCGCACTGGTGGCTGATTCAGAGGAGAGATTGAGACAGTTGGTAGAGGAGTTTGGGAGGGTGTGTGAAAGGAGGAAATTGAAAGTAAATGAGAATAAGAGTAAAGTGATGAAGTGTACGAGGTTGGTAGATGGTTGGGGGATGAATACAGTTTTGAATGGCGAGTTGCTTGAGGAGGTAGAGTGTTTTAAATTTCTCGGGTCACATGTTGCTGTGGATGGAAGAATAGATGCAGAAGTGAAGTTTAGAATAAATGAAGTAGGAAAGGTGCTGGGAGGAATGAAAAAAGTGTTTAGATGTCGTTCGCTTAGAATGGATGTAAAGAGAAGGCTGTATGAGGGTGTTGTGGTACCGACTGCATTATATGGGGCTGAAACATGGAATATGGGTGTAACAGAGAGGAAAAGCTTGAATGTAATGGAGATGAGGTGTCTGAGGAGTATGTGTGGAGTGACGCGTATGGATCGAGTGCGAAATGATGAAGTGCGAAGGAGAACTGGAGTTGTTCGGGAGATGGCTGGTAGAGTTGAGCAGAGGGTGTTGCGATGGTTTGGGCATATGGAGAGAATGGATAATGAGCGATTGGTGAAAAAGATAACTAGATCTGATGTGAGAGGTGTAAGGCTGAGAGGAAGACAACGAATAGGATGGATGGACAGTGTGAAGAGAGCGCTGGATGCGAGAGGGATGTCTGTTGAGCAAGGAAGAGTGGCTGTGCGTGACAGAAATAAATGGAGAGAAATTGTGAATGAACAAGTGATGACGCAGCCCTGAGGGGATATTCTCCCGCATTTGGTCTGATCAGCTAGTCAGGTCAGGTGCGGGTAAGGGGATGGGTCTGTTATGATGTGGCAGGGGCAAACCAGTTCTGCTGTCGGGCCCTGCTGCGGATGTCACTGATTGCATTGCACAGTTGACCCTTGTGTGGTGTGGTGCGGTGAGGATCTGTCCGTTCTCCCCTTTGGGGCTAAGATGCGAATGAATGTGTTTAAATGGATGAGTAAATGGCGAGTGTGTCGTCCTGTCTCGGCTACCTCCCTTTCCTTGGGGGAAGCAGCCTAGGTATATATATATATATATATATATATATATATATATATATATATTAATGTTTTCCTGGCCTCTATTACTTATTTTATTGTAGGTAATTCATTCGTTTTTCCTATCCAATTATTCTATTTACTCAAGTACCAAACGTCATCATTCTCCCTACCTCTCACTCCCACATCGTCTTAAAATTTCACCGACTGCCCTTTCCCTGTCATCACAGGTAGCTTCAGGCGTGAGTGACCAACTCAGGGTATGCACTCAATTAGAAATGGGACTGACAACGCAGACTGTAACAGGTGGTGATGGCAGGTGCACACTGAAGGTAATGTGGTGTCCTAAATTATGACCACTCCCCTTCAGCTTCCTACTGCTGCCCTGGCTTCCTAGTTCACTCTTTATGCCTGCTGACACCATTCCGTCTTTGCTCCTCCTTTCAGAGAGCATTAGCTGCGACAGGAGAGTCCAGGGAGTCTAGCCTCGTTTCACTTAGGTATGGGAATTAGAAGATGTCTCTCATTCTCTTGTGAGACGAATTTTATGTTGCTTTTTTTATAAATATAAATTTAAAGGTACAGTGTACCTAAAATCCTTTGATCAAATCCTTGTAAGAATACTGTTAGATGAGCTCGTCCGTTAACTAAGCTAAGTGTGTGTTGTTGTCCATACACATGCAAGCAAGACGTACACTCAAGTCTCCATGTAAATATGGCAATTACTGTGTTGTGATAATGCCCAGATTTTTTTTTTCGAATATTCAAATTAGGACTGCTATGGAATACAGAGAAACAGTGAACAGCTGAACGGTCTTCGATTGCTAACGACACTGTTCTCTTCATGAATCAGAAGAGCTAGAAAAACTAAAGAATAAACATTATACATACATATGTATATCTATCTATCTATCTATCTTTCTATATCGTAAAGTCGGAAGTGCCCCATATATATATATATATATATATATATATATATATATATATATATATATATATACTGTATATATATATATATATATATATATATATATATATATATATATATATATATATATACTGTATATATATATATATATATATATATATATATATATATATATATATATATATATATGAGGGCACTTCTGGCTTTGCGATTTCAAAGCAAAGATATAAGACGAATGGGAATGCGAATGGAAGTTTGGGTAAACAAAGAAACCAGTATCAAGAACAAGGATAAGAATTTATCATTTGCATCAAAAGAAAAGAAAACGTACAATGATACGAATTATCCACTTAGGCTAACAGTGTAACTGGGGGTCTGTGAACGTGATTAATAAGTGTGGAGTAGACATTCATGAAAGAGGAAAGAAAGTGTAAAAATAGTATTGTAGTCCGGGCTAGAAAGTACGATTTTTGAGTGAACCTTGCACTTGGACATATAATTTTTTTTTGTACGCTGGATTTAGACAATTTCGACCTGCCGATTTCAAATATGATGAGTGCCAGATGATAAAAGCTGAGCATTTTTGTAGACATTTCTTTAAAGCAGGTATATAAAATCATGGTAAAAGGCATTGGCTATCTCCTTTTATACCTATCTAGAGCAAAAACTCTGCCATGATTGACAAATTTGTATGGAGTTCTGTAAAACTGCTTTAATTTTACACTTCATTATTCCTTATTATTGCAAAATGGGAACTGCACACAATAACTGAGCTCAATGAATACCTTGATGCCAAAAGCCAGCAGAGTAACACAACCAAGCTAGGGATGGACAGCCTCATGAAACCTGTATCCATCATGATGACATTTGTTCGAGCAGAGAGGGAAGGTGACTGGCCGCTCCATTTGTTTGCAGTTGAAAGATGCTCCCATAATTTCTCGCATCAGGTCATGTCAATTATGCACGCTATGGGTTCTATTATCTACGGTCTATGCAACGTCTTGATCCCGAACTTCTGAAGAGGTTTATATCTGGAGAGCATGTCATGCGTCACCAAGATGGCCTATGGAATGCTATATGGTCAGATCTCTTCACTGAGACCACCTACATGCGATATGGCAAAGGACCATCTGGCATCATAAGATCTACTCTGTATGAATCCACTCTAGCCACGTGGGCACTATCTCACAGCACATGTGCACAGCTGATGAATGACCTGGAAGCAATGAAAGATGGAGAACCTCAACATGTTGTCACCTCCCACAACAAGGAGCAACTGACATGCATCACGGCAGATGTGACTGATAGAATGAAGATACATGATGCTCTTTCAGTATGCATTGACATATTTGACAATTATAAGCATCCAGTCTCTGTTCTTGTTGATATATTTTCTGGGTGAGTTGTTGATGATCCTACAGTTAATGTTCGTTGTTGCCTTGAAATCGGAACTGCCCAATGGTTAGAATATGAGAGCCAATGGCCATTAGGCTCCCACAACAAGTTGGAAAGATATGTCAAGACCATAGCAGCTGCAACGACACGTACTACTAAGGTTGGCCAAAGTCACATCATTGTTGATACTGAATTTATCTATGCACGCGTCATTGCAATAATGGCATCATCAACAGAGACCACGTTCATAGAAAGACTATTCTCTCATGAACTGGCTCCACACCCAGCTTCTCTCTTTAAGGATAATGGTGAAATGAGGACAAGCAGCAAGTCTGTACTCAAGAATACACTTCAGATGGTATGTGGAATACGGCACTGTCAACATCCAGTGGTGATAATCCTAGATGGCTGTGCTTTGTTATGGACAATTCCTTGGCCAGCATTATCTGCAGAGCTTTCAACGTTCATCAGCACTGCAGTGACCATATTCATGCGATATACTGAGACAGCGTCAGTCCTTCATGTGGTGTTTGACAGATACTATAAGCTGAGTACAAAGTCATGCTGACGAACCTCACAACAGAAAGGTCTGAGTTGCGTGTTCGAGCTGACAGAATAATCGCCTTTACCCAAACGGGCCATCGTGTTGAATGTAAGTGCAAACAAAGAACAGGTCATCCATATGACTAAAAAATTGTGCTCCATCCAGGTCCCACAAAAAAAATACATCATCTACTCCATCCAGGTCCCACAAGGAAAATGCATCATCTGCTCCATCCAGGTCCCACAAGGAAAATGCATCATCGTGACTGGCCCTGATCCACATCGAACAGAAGTTGGGGTTGGTCCACAGCAGACAGCAGTAACACATGACGAGGCAGATGTCGTCATGGCATGATTCACGAAGCTTCTGCAGGCTTTTCACCAGTTCGAATTGTATCTGATGACACTGATGTGCTTCTTATCCTTGCACATCACCTGCATGCACGAACCAACGGCTTACCAACTACAGCTGAGGTAACTATGGAGTCATATCCCGGAAAGCACACTGTCATCAATGTCAATGAGATGGTCGATAAGCATGCTGCAGTCATCCGTTACCTTCTTGGAGCTCATGCCCTAACTGGATGTGATGCAATCTCTTCATTTGCTGGTACTGGCAAGGCAACTGTGTTAAAAACACTTGAAAAGTTCACTGGTTTGCTTCATCTAGGTGTTGTTGCTGCATCACCAGATGACGTCACTAGCTCTTGTTTGAAATTTGTAGCCACGATACATGGGCAGGAGCCACATATATCACTAGGCCACATGCGTGCTAATATTTTCAAGAGAAAACTTGCTGGTAAACAACATGTACCACCAAAGTTCAGCAGCCTTCCACCTACTCAAGGTGCATTTAAGCTACATTGTGAGCGAGCCCATTTCCAAACAGCTTTGTGGAAATCAGCAGGCATGGTTTCGCCGCCCGATCGCCCCTTGCAGCATGGCTGGGAAATGAATGGACAAGAATTGCGACCAAAGTATGCTCTGCCTGGACAGTTAGCTGCACCAGATGAAGTTCTTAATCTCGTCAACTGTGGCTGCAAAAGTGGCTGCAAAACGACACACTGTCCATGCACAAAAATTACACTTCCGTGGTCGGACTTCTGCAAATGCAGGGGCCAAACAAGCTGTCAAAACCCGTTCAAACTGAACATGGATACCAGTGATGAAAGTGGTGGTGAGTCTGAATAAATATTGTGTGAATATATTATTATAAACGTTATATTTTGTCAGAATTACTTTCTTGAATTTATTTCTATAACTGAACACTCATAACCCATCATATGATACCATTACGATATAAAGTCTTTGTGTACTTTTTTCATGTATGGATAAATCATTATTGCCATATTTCTAGTAATATTCTGTTTTGTCAACAAAAATATAAAATATAACATAATTTACACCTATAATAACCACTTAGATTCACTCTCAGCATTTCACTGGATTCCTGGCAGTAATTTTGGATTTTTGCGTTTTTATAAAAACGCTGAAAGTTTTACGTCTGGCACTCACCATATTTGGATTCAGCACGAAGAAATAGTCTAGAAACAGTCATGAAAACTACTATATGTTAAAAGACAAGCTCTAACGATTTCTAGCCTGGACTAATTGGTGTTGCTGAAGGTAAGTGTGTGGCAGCGGGGTACTGTATAGAATGCTGGTGCCGCCGCCACAATAGCGCTCTATCTCCACCTAATTAGGGCACGTGAAGTATTGTATGCACAGGCTTCGCCAGTGAAGGAGATCAAAGGCAGCCACGGAGCCCGGCTGGGATAAAAGGGCGAGGCCTTTTCTTATATATCATGATGTAGCAAAGAAAATTGCGGGATAAGAAAATCATGAGATGAAAAAATGTCCCACACTAAACAGTGTAGAAGAACCTCTTAACGAAGAAGGCCAACGGCTATGTTTCCTTTTGTGTTGCCTGAATATGCCTTTAAATCTACATGTCTCAGAAACTAAAGAGGAAAAGACAAAAATTTAAGATTAAAGCTTTAGAAAAGCATGGTACCCTGTGGTAAAAAGGGCCCACTCCATTTAACACTTAGCTCTTTCAGCACGATTCTGTCACAGTTTCATCACAACTTTAGGATTACACATTTTTTCCTGCCGCCGTCAACTTATACTCTAAGGAAATGTGCCGATCTTTCAAAACCTCATCTGTCCCAGTCCAGGCAATCCACCACACCTGAAGAATGTCATCCCCCTCTTTTTTCATTGACCTCCTACTGCTCCTCCTTATCTCCCCGCTCAGCTCCTTCTACCAGCTCCTCCCTTATCTCCCCGCTCACCTCCTTCTACCAGCTCCTCCCTTCTCACCCCCACTAAGAGGCAGTATAGTACACTGTTTCACTGTACCATCTACCTCACAGTCAGTGAATCCTCCAGGTCAACATATTCACCACCATCGCATCATCAGATACTCCACTCCATCACATGTATGCCTCCCTAACCATTCTTCACAGCTCCTACCATATTTCTTTGCTACATCACAGTTCGCCACACATCACTATTCTACCACACCACATTGTTCTGCCAAAGCGCACTACACTGCACCTCGCCAAACAGCACCACACCACCCCTACCACTCTGCCGTGTCACACCACACCACACAACCTTTACAGTACTCTACTTACTGCACACACAGCAGTCACCACATTAGGTACGGCAGTACACCAAGCACATACTCCACCTGCATCACTCTGGCTCTGCTTCTTGTCTCCTGGGACTGTCTGCCTTGTGCAAACTTTTAATATAATTTCCCTAGAGATGAAGTACACTGAGGCACTCCTAGTCTTCTTCAGACTTTTTTTTTTAATACTTATCCTCTTTTCGGTATTATTGTTTGTATTTTATTCTTTGACTTAGTGAAGTATTTTCCTCATGAAGTAAGCAAGTACAGTATCTCGAACTGTATCCATTTGTGGCTTTTAATGCTGTTTAAAAGTATGCCCGGTAATGAGATTATGGACAAGGACCGGAGTCTCTGATACGTATATAATAGCCCACTTCCTCTTAAAGTCTTCTTCTCTATCAAACCAGTTTATTATGTTGGTTTTCTTATTCACGTGGAACTACCCGGTTGTGTCCAGTCTCACAAGTGCTTCATAATTTATACCTTTATTCCTCACACATATTTACAGCCTCATCTTTGGTGATCTCGGATGAGTGCTGCACAAGCATTTTTTTTTTTTTTAAAGCCAGTACCGTTTATAGGTAATGTGCGTACGGATTACACTAATATATCTGACTAAGGTGAACGTTACAGAGCCTCCCTTCCTCAAATCTTAAGTCCACAGTGGTTATCTGCCTTAATGGTCTTTCCGCAGTTAACAGACATATATGTTTGGACTAAAAAAAATCAGCAATTAATATTCTGGTTTTAAAAAGTATAGTGCTTCTGCTAGCAGAAAGATAAACTTATTTTTCATAATGACTTCAGGCTTGACAACGCAGGAACAAACAGATCAACAGGCTTATAAATCATGTTGTGACTAAGCATGAAAACACCCAGTAAACATATCCCTAGCCTACGACATATAGCCGTCAGTTTACAAATCCAGGTCCCTCTTTCATTTCTAAGTGTGAACAGACTGAGGTACTGAGATCCTGCTCAAAGTTCTTGTTGTCGGCCACGAAAGCTCGCTTGGGGGCTAAAATTATGATTAGTCATTTCCAGGGTACTAAGCTGTACTGAAATGATTAATGCTTGAAGGAAGAAAAGTAGGGCGCGATAATGACAGAGATCAGAGGTTATTTCCGTCAGCCATGTCTCTGAAAGGAGGCAGCTAAAGTGAGTAGGTGCTAATGGAAGGAAAAAAAAGTAAAGAACTAAATATAAAAGAAACATAGAATAATGTAGGTGAAAATGTAAAAAATAAGAATAAGAAATGTAATAAGTATACACACTTAACTCAATATATAAATGAAAAAAATGAACAGATAATCCGATGAATAAATCGATCTTTAAATGAAAAGTAACCAAGGAAAAGTAAATACGTAATAAGAAAAAAAAAAAAAGGCAGTGGAACGCACAAACGAACAACAGTGGGACTCTTAGGAAGCAAAATTGAAGGTAGGAAGACGAGTCAATCGTCACCACAAATTTCTACCATTTTACCATTATTTTTTCAAAATAGCACTCCCACCCCTCATATATCTATAGTGTTTCCATACATAATGAATGAAAGCGAGACACAAAAAGCTGAAAACGGCCAAAAAACAATCATGACGAGAGTTAATGCTGTATATACAAAGAGAGTACAGTCTGACAATGTGATGAAGTGAGGATACTGGGTCCCGTTTTCGGTCTGGTACCGGTATAGAACATTTCGTAGCAGCTCCTGCTCTTCAGCTTGGTTTCAGTACGATGTCTTATTATTCTGATACTACAAAGACACAGAAAGACAAGCAACGTAAAAGAGAATATATATATATATATATATATATATATATATATATATATATATATATATATATATATATATATATATATATATATATATATATATCTGCCTGTCTGTCTGTCCTATAAAAAAATTGAGGGGGATGTATACAGATCTCTCTAAACAACTTTAACTGGTGTAACTTTTTACAACGAATTGAAATGTGTAAGTACAGTTGCTAAAGTGCCGCCCCTGATGGACAAGATTTAGAAATAATTAAAATTATAATCAAGTCGGTATGGTGGAAACGTTGTACCCACTTCCCATTGAGGTTTTACTTCTACAACGTTATAACCTTAGCTACAACGGGTCGGATGGGTGGACGAATTAGTGGAGTGGTAGGGCAGGTGGGGTGGTTGGGCAGGTTTGCTGAGTGGGTGGGTGGGTAGGTGAGTGTAGTGGGAAAATGGGTCCATGGTAGGAAGAAGTCCATGAAGAATAAATTCCTCGGGGAAGTTAGCCCAAAGAGGAACATAATTTCATCATGTAGAATGGGACCCCAGGGGTCGTCTCCCATAAGGGCAGTGACCATTCAGGGTCTAAGGCAGTGGTTCTCAACTCGTTTCAGGCCACAGACCACAAGCCTAATTAAAAGAAATATCGTGAACCATTTCATTTTTGAGTAATGATAAAGTATAGACAACAAACACTTTGGTTTGAAAAATATTCCTTAAATAGGAATAATACAATAAAATGAAAGGACAATTATTTGTTTTGACAAAATTTTTCGTACAGCATTTTCAATGAATTTAAAAATATATGCACCAATCTCCAGTTTAATACCAAATATAGTGAACGTCCTGTAGACCACCCAAAAAGTCACTATGGACCACCAGTTGAGAACCACTGGTCTAAGGCAATGCCGCGGCCGGTGTGTGCATTCATAGGATGTAACCCGGGCAACGGCGAGTAGCCCTGCTAGTGCATTATAAATTGCTAAGAGATAAGGTGTTGCGAAGCCTCCAGTGCCACCTAGAACACAGTTCAAGCAGGGTGAAGGGGCATCAACACACGCAATGGTTAAAGCCGGTGGTGGGAGGAGGAGGAGGAGGAGGAGGAGGAGGAGAAGAAGAAGAAGAAGAAGAAGGAGAGAGAGAGAGAGAGAGAGAGAGAGAGAGAGAGAGAGAGAGAGAGAGCGCTGAATACACCCAGGATCGTGGCTTGGTGGGATTAGTCCTAGCAACACTGGCTGCAGCTGCTGCCCTCTGGGGAAATATAACTGCGACTCCATCCTGGACTTGACTAGTGGTGTGCTCGTGTAAATACTCTCCTGTTGCATTTCATGGTACACCACTGGGAGTAATGTTAATTTTTCACGTTAAAGTCTCCACGTGTGCATGTGTGTGTGTGTGTGTGTGTGTGTGTGTGTGTGTGTGTGTGTGTGTGTGTGTGTGTGTGTGTGTGTGTGTGTGTGTGTGTGTGTGTGTGTGTGTGTGTGAACACAGATGAAAAAAGAATTTTTTTTTCCTCTTACCAGTTTGAAATGATATCATAATTATAAACTTATTTCCTCTTCGGAATAGATTCTACATTTATAGTGTATGAAAATTTGGGACGATATTCACGGACTAGGATATTTGATCCTCTAGTACGGGATGCTTGACTTGTATAGGCAGAGGACGATGAGGCAGTAAACCTTGAGAAATTTGACATTTGTGGTTTCATGTAAAAAAAAAAAAAAAAAGCCCAGTTTTAATAAGCTCTTAGCTACGGAACGGAGACGAGAAGATTATGTCCGAGGCATGGCGAGGAAGATTATTATAGAACGACCTACTATATATTTTAGCCATCCAACATTAAAAAATGTGAAGAAAACATAATTCCCATCTACGACAGAATATGTAAGTGCTCACAATATTTTCACTACAAATACGCTGCTAATCACATTTCAGTGGTGTCTGTACTGTGTTATGATATACAGTATTCTGCCATCACCTCCAAAACTACTAACACGCATGTCTTGAAAGTAGTTAATATTTACATTAAAATAGCGCAAAGATGTAGACGAGCCCCGATCTATATATGATAATTTCTGTGAACATGATAGAACATATACTTGCTATGTGTTGCTGACTACACCACTTAATACAAGCTAATCATATGTAACAATCACAGTACTTCAATAAATTACCGTCAGAAGTTAGAGGTTTGCTTACACTTTCGTGTTCTCAGTTTTTATAAGACCATAGCACCACGTTACTGCCAACCAGACTAGGATAACCGGGATAAAAACAGGAACACTGACAGTACCATGGGCGAGAAGAACAATACCCGTGATACTTACCAAGACACCGGCCGTAACACTCGGTAATGGCAAAAACATAGAAAAAATATTCCTGAGTACTGTGTGTGTGTGTGTGTGTGTGTGTGTGTGTGTGTGTGTGTGTGTGTGTGTGTGTGGACGCTTATTTCGTATTTTCAAAGGAACAGAGCCGAGGATAAATATTCATTCAGAGTGTACACTGATTCCACAGTACGAGTACTCTGATATAATGAAGGGCAAGAATTATATCCATACTGTTTATGGAAATGTTTTTTTTTTTAATAGGGTGCTACAGTTTGGCCTCACTATGACTTCAGGTATGAAAGAAAGATGAACATTATTCATGCATATACAGTGGGCTGAGGGCAAAAGAGAGGACGGGGAACGTTCATAGAACCTGTTAATATTTTGTAAGAGTCATTAATGTATGCGCTTTGAGGACCTCACTAGCAGAGCACTACAGTACAACGGCGGGCTGGAAATAATAACTCCTTTAACTGTCAACACTTTCATCTGCAACTGTGGGCCTGGAATCTGGCCAGTGAGGGAAGATGAAGTTATTGATGTGACAAATGGAATGGATTCCAAAAGACAGTGGAATGAAAACACACGAAGGAAGCAGTGAAATTGTGAATTGAGTGGGAGTCGGTAGTAATAAGATTATAGAAGAAAGGCACGTCTAATAAGAAAAATATGCAGGATATCTTCTTACCTATCATTCAATCTAATCTCCCTAATCAGGAGCGTAAGACCCCTGGGCTAGGCCGAACTTGAATATAGAATGCAAAGATGAACTGATTAAATTTTGAGAATAATTTGTAAAAGGTCAAAGTTACAAGGAGAAAGTTCAAGAGATCGATGCTAAAGCTAAAACAGTTTTTATTGTTATGGATCAGATTAGGTGGAAGGACTGACTGATATGTGGGTAGGGTAGTGAGTTAAGCTACTCCGGACACGATGGTTAACAGGCTGTATGTAGAAACGAAATGTGATAACATCAAGCGGTGAAAGCACGGCTTCCTACATATCAATAGGTCATGGTGCGTGGATCTGTAAAGAAGGAAAAACATCATCAAATGGCGGCCACTCACCTTTTAGACCTGTGGTGACGAGATGGGTTGGAGCTCCAAGCAAGGAATGGTGTTTTACCAGCACGATGATATCTCAGCTGGTCGTTTCCTCATAATATTCGTTGTCGGATTCAGAGCGCTAAAGCCACTTCAGGTTAAATTACGTTGCAGGGGCAGTCTGATTCATCCAGGCCATCTGATGTTCATGAAGGCAATGATACAGACAGGCAACTGACAGATCCCTAGCTCGATTTTCGGGTCAGTCAGACTCTTGAACAGACTGTGATTTCCAGTCGTCCATATTCATCAAGAGGTAATTTTGGGGACCTAAGTGCACCGCTCGCTCCTGTTCACCGCGTACTACAGTTGGTGACCTAAGTGTACATTTAGACTATTTCATGTCGTATTCTAACGGGACGATTTTAACATGGTAAAACTTGTATACCTGAGTCACTTACCCTCGTGCCGAAATCGCATCTATTTCAGCGTAGTTATAACATTCCAGGTCATTTTGTAATCATTAGGTTCATTCCTGTCCTACTTATGCCCATTCAAGTCCATTTAGGTTCATTAAGGTCGGTCACATCCACTCAGGCTGTCAGGTCAGCTTAGGTCGGTTCATGGTCATTTAGATCCAAACTAGGCCAAAGTAGGTCTAAACTTTCGTCCCACTGACTTCCCTCCTGTTGTATCTCTTCAACCTCCACTACTCTGTGTGTGTGTGTGTGTGTGTGTGTGTGTGTGTGTGTGTGTGTGTGTGTGTGTGTGTGTGTGTGTGTGTGTGTGTGTGTGTGTGTGTGTGGAGGGGATGAGTGGGTGTGTCTGTCTCACTGTCAATGTGTGTGTGTGTGTGTGTGTGGAGGGGATGAGTGGGTGTGTCTGTCTCACTGTCAATGTGTGTGTGTGTGTGTGTGTGGAGGGGATGAGTGGGTGTGTCTGTCTCAGTGTCAATGTGTGTGTGTAGGTGAAATGTACGAGTATATGCATGTCAATGACCCCGTACAGTATATTCGTATGTCCGTGACGAGAATACAGCAAGAGGTCAAGCTACTGTTTCCTCCTCGTCACTCCCTCATTTTCTCCTTCCATTCCCTGCCCCTAATTCCTCTTCCTTATGCCTTCTCCTTCTCACCTTCTTCCTTACCGATTGCTTCCCTCCCTTCCCTTCCCTCCTGTTCATCGCTCCCATTCTTTCCTTAAACCTCTATGTGTGATGGTTCTAGTCCTTCCTCACCCAGCCCCTTTCCTTCCTTCCTTTGTCCTCATTCTTCTCCCTTCTCCTTTGTATGTTTCCTCGTTCCCCTCCTTTCCTCGCCTTCTTATTTCCTTTTTTCCACAGTTTCACCATCTACGTGTGTTCTTCCCACTGAACCCTTTCCCATCCTCTTTTTTTTCTATTTTGTGCTCAGTTTCCTATCTTTTCTTCTCACCTCCACGTTTCTGTTACCTTAATATAACCTTTTTCTGTGATATATGTTTTTCTTCTTTTCTTTGTTTTCCTTCTACTTATGTTGTCCTTTAGGCAGCCGTTATATATATTTGTTCTATTTGTTTATATTTTTAGATATACTTTCTTTTTTTTCCACTACTATTTTTACTCATGCGTAGCATAAAATTTTAATCCCTTGTCCTTTGGTAACTTAGACTGCAAGATAACAAGGCGTAAATGAGGAAAGTCATGGGATAAAGTCATACTAAAACGAAAAAAAATAATACCGGAAGCAATACTAGAAAAACTGAAAATATTATAAAAACCTATAACGTTCAAGTTAAGCCTGTGCTAAAAATGTTATAAATTATTTTTATGAATTTATGCCTTCCCTCTTTTAGGCAACCCTTGCGTCTCAACTGTGTCTTTCTCTTCTTCAGCATTTCTCCCATTTTGCTCCTACTTAGGTCTTTCTCTCACTCCTTGTCTGTATTTTATCTGAGTCTTCTTTTCTTTTTCCTTACCTTCTTGTCCCCTCTCCTACAGTCAGTACTCCCCCTTTCCAACTTCCCTTTTCCTTCGGCACTCTCCTCCATTTTCTGCTCCTCCTCCACCTCCTCGTATTCTTGTTCCTCCTCCTCCCTTACTCTTCCCCTTTCTTTTATCACCTACTACCTTCTTTTCTTCCTGTCTTTACCGTAGTCTCTCCTTTCCTCCTCTCTCCAGTTTGCTTCCCCTGACCCTTAACCTCTTTATCTTCCAAAGTAGTTCGACCTTTCTGTGCCTTCTCTTTCATATTCTCCCTTTCGTCTCCATTGTCCTGAGTTCTTTTTCCCTTCTCATCTACCTGTGTTTCCATATTCCCTCTCTTCCTGCTCTCCGCCC
This sequence comes from Coenobita brevimanus, assembly GCF_032717465.1. Taxonomy (NCBI): domain Eukaryota; kingdom Metazoa; phylum Arthropoda; class Malacostraca; order Decapoda; family Coenobitidae; genus Coenobita; species Coenobita brevimanus. The sequence continues at coordinate 20,809,212 of NC_136976.1, forward strand.
CCCCCCCCACGTACCTGTCTTCCCCACCCCTCCTTTGTCTCTGCCCTACTTCCCCCCATCCCTGCTCCCCTCTTGCTTCCCTCCTCTACTCTTGGTCCCTTCTTGCCTCTCTCACCCATCCCTCCTCTCTGCCTGTCATTCACTCTCATCCTTCCTCCTCGTCAGGCTACTTCCACCACGCAGCCTCCCTGCCTGTCTTGCCCAGCTCCTCGGATGCTCTCAGACAGGATAGGAATCGAGAGTGTATGACCAGGCCTCGATTACCAGTATTGACCCTGCCGCCTCAGTGGAGAACTCTAGGTGCACGGATTAAGGCTCTGTGGTGAGAATAGTAACAAAATTAACAATGAAGCTGCAGGCATTACAGTGTGTAATTCCACTTGATGTAGCGCTAAGCAAGAAATACACATTGAGGCACCTGGACCGTAACCTCAGGGAGTTTGCGTCCAAGCCAGACGATGCTGAGAGGGGACGCGCATTTGATTCAGTGCACGAGCCCTTAGTCACAGCTGGGCTGCGTCCCCTGCGAGATATACAGTTACTGCCAAATGGTCGAAGGGTTTCCAGGTATCAAAATAGTCAGTGCATGACTGGCTTCACCATTTCAGTTTGACGACGCACTTTCTTACTTTTTCGTGCAACCTCTAGACTATTTTATTCAGGTTAATGGAGAGCTCTTGTAGTGAAGCGATTAATATAGACTATGTCTAACCCCTCCAATTTGGAAGCAAGAATAATACAAAAATATACCACTGGATTCAGGGGATTAGCGCTCTGACGGCAAGGATTTCTCTCGACTAAACAAAATCGTCTAGTATGAACATAAATGAAAAATTCTGGGCGCATCAGTGGAAGAGAAAGGGAGACTAAAAATATTTTTGCCAGCGATTCACTCTTAGAACGTCGCTCAGCTTTATTTATTTATTTATTTTTTTTAATGTTTCCGACTCTGAGCACAGGCTTCACAGCCTGCTATCAAGGCCCAGTAGTCTTCCTACATGTCATGCACCTCTTCATGTCACCACTTCGGCGCTAAGTCCCACCGTCTATATTGAATACATGCTAGGGCTGTCCAATACAGGAATGGTGTACTAGTATTACCGGGGGTATTTTTACGACAAGTCGGCTGGTCGTCGAACAGGAAGGATTACATAAATCCTTCATTAATCCCTTTTCTGTAAGAGATCTCCTTCCTCCCCTAAGTTGGGTAAACAGTAATTTTATAAGGGTAGCAAATGTAGTCAATAAAATATGTAAGTAGATTGAAAATGTAAAAATAGATTTCATGTTTAGTGTAGTAGATGCAGGTGAATGGAACTCTTGGTCTCTAACTGAATTTCTAAGCAACCCGAGTTCAGGGCATATATATATATATATATATATATATATATATATATATATATATATATATATATATATATATATATATATATATGAGCGGATAAAGATGGACCAATAAATACAATTTTCGTTTAGAGATCAATCTTTGTGTGTGTGTGTGTGTGTGTGTGTGTGTGTGTGTGTGTAAAATATGGGTAGCAATTTTCTTAAACTCATTTACTTTTACCACCTGCAATTATTTGGTTTTCTGTACTCTTCGTGTTTTAGTTACTCGACTACATTACATTACTCTTCTTCTCATAGCGACCAGAGTTGAGCAACTACAACCGTGGTCCCTCTTATCATCACAGTTTTGGTCATCGTTAACACTCTACATTAATCAAATGATTACGTTTGGTAGCAATTCTTTTTCCAAGTTTCGCTTGGTAAGTTTATAGTAACATGACCTGGACATTCATGCCATGGCAAACTCTCCTTTGCCCACTAATGAGGACGCGCACGGAAATGTTCCCTTCCTCCAATTTTCTCATTTTCTCGCTTCGTTCTTTTCCTCTAGATTTTTCTATTTCGTACCTTACATGCAATATCACTGAACAGAGCATACCAAAACCTCCCCTATATTCTCAGGCACATTATATTTTTCTCGTTTTCATGAGCTCAGACATAGCACTTTATATATATATATATATATATATATATATATATATATATATATATGTGTGTGTGTGTGTGTGTGTGTGTGTGTGTGTGCTACGTTAATGAGTTTTGTTCTGTAAACTTTCTTTTCAACTTATCAACATCAGTGTTCATTTGTCGAACTATTTTTCTTTCACTCTTTTGACTATATATCAAACCTTTTCCAACCCAAATCCTCCTGCCAACTTCCTTCGCTTGTTTACACCCACACACACACACACACACACACACACACACACATCAACAAACAAAGAAACGACGACAGACTAATCCCGGCGGACGATCCAATCATCCAGCACGCACGGAAAATGTTTAAAGGAATTTCAGAATTGTTCAACCGAGATGTGACAATTGCTGAGCTGATTATTGGAAACCATTTCGCTTTCGCTAAGACGGCCGGCATGCAGTCTCGCCCTTCTAATATCTCAACCGGGGTAGAGGGTGGAAACAGGGACTTTAAAAGGAGCAGATGTAAAAGGGATACATGTGGGTTGTGGAGGAGGCGTTTGTGTGTTGGTGTATCGGATGTATGTGTGGTGATATGTGTAATGTGTGAGGGGGGGTTGAGTGTGTGTGTGTGTGTGTGTGTGTGTGTGTGTGTGTGTGTGTGTGTGTGTGTGTGTGTGTGTGTGTGTGTGTGTGTGTGTGTGTGTGTGTGTGTGTGTGTGTGTGTGTGTGTGTAGACCTATGTTGTAGTGCGCAAGAGGAGTGTCGTTGTATTGATGGGGACGTGGTTTGTATGGAGGTGTGAGAGTAAAGGGAAGGGGGGGAAGTTTGGGGACATGGTGTGGGGGGCGACGTGTGAGGGCATGAGGGTGTGAAGCGGTGTGTTGTAATGGGTATGGGGGTTTGGGGATGTGTACCGTATGTGTAAAGGTTTTAATGGTGTAGGTGGTGTAGGAGTGAGTCTAAAAATAAACTGCTTTGTTCTCTTGCTTTTACGTCTTCAGCACGACGACGGCTAGAATTCCGGCAGTTAGCGGGATAAGGAAGTGCGTTTAAGTAGCCAGGGAATATTTTTTCTATACGCAAGGAAGAAAGAATCAAAGACCAGGAGCTCCCTAATTGTTTCATTTATGAAAAAACAAGAACAATACAACAGAGAGACAAAATCAAGATCCGTTCATTTCGAGATGCCTGGGCACGCTGAGTTTGAAAAAACTGGAGATTATAGGCAGTAGGAAATACAGACAGAGCGACACAGATCCAGAGTTGACCCGTTGAATACACGAAGGAGTGAGAGTAACGGTTATCTCTTGCAATAGAGAGCTGGACAGAAAAGGGATGAGAGTTTGTTGCTAGACGGGTGCTACGCGCCCGCCGCAGTGGTGGAGGAATGAAAGCAGACAGTTCAGAGGGACAGTGACCATTGAAGTAGCAATAGAAAAGAGATAAAGATGCAATAGTGCGGCGAAGAAAATGAAGTTGAAGGGAGCTAGTGAAAGAAGGAGAGTTAATAAGACGAAAAGCCTTTGACTCCATCTTGTTGAGAATAGCTGTATGAGTTGAGCCTCCCCCACATGAAAATTGCGCTCTACACAAGGGCGAGTAAAACCCGTGTATACAGTCAACAACTGCGCCGGGATAAGGAAGGCAAGGAATCTGCACACCTAATCTCTTGGATGCAGATTTTACAAGAGGTAATATATCCAAGATAAATCTCGAGAAAATGAAACGCCACGTATGTTTAAGGATGATGCCCAACTGAGCTGGATATTGTTAAAACTTGGAGGGTACTCCCTGCGGAAGATTTTGTCGGGTTAATAGATAAAAACTGATTATCTAATGCATTAAAAACAAGATGTATGTGTAGCGTAAGATTTAGTAAAAAGATGGAATATCTACTTTAATTTTGTTAAATTCCTCCCGGATAGGGTAAATCTCTCGTGAAGAAGAATCTGAGAGCTATACTTCGGCCTGTGGAAGTTTAGACATTTTCACCAGTGCGGAGTTTTCGTTGGTTTATGGTTACGATGGTGCGTCCGCATGATTTTGTTAGACAAAGAAATGAGGGAGGCCGACGTGAACTGAATGTACGATATTCTTACCCGTTCGAAAAGATTCGCCTAAGCTGAATAAAACCGTTTATCCATAGCAATAATAGTGAAGACGTCATCGTAATCAAGTGCTTAAAGAGGCATCCAACACCTCATTACTATCAGTTCATTTCTTAGTTAATTTTCTCATTATTTTCTTACAAAAACAATGTCTATATAAAAATTTCAAGTTACATATTAAAAATATTACGCGTAAGAGGATAAATAAACAGCTATGAAAAGGGGTGGTAAAAAGATTTCTTTATGAACGAGCGTATCGCCAGTATGATGTGGTGTAAACAGGGAATGGGCATTTATGGCGCCTGGGACAAGAGTTACGGGCCCCAATATTCCTAGCCGGTGACAAAAGAGGAGGGAATAACCCCTTTACTACCATGACATATTAGATTAGTTTGTTCTACCTGCCTTTAGATGATTTTATTTCACTTGGTAATGGCCTCTTGGTCAACATTACTGTATGTGAACAGAGACTTCAACTGCCTCCTCACTACGACGACCAAGTAGTTATTTTATTCTTGTTACCTGTAGACATTTGTATTAAACTAGAGAACGCCTTCTCGTATTGCAGTGGTTAATGAATGCTGCAACTGATCAATTCATTTCGAGAAGTCTCACTTAAGCCTAATCAAATCGTCGGAGGGTAACATGAATAAAACAGAAAAGCGTGCTTTGGAGTTGAATGCTATGCCTTCTTTATGATGGCAATTTTTGCCGGACCCTCCCTGGGTCTGAGCCTAGAAACGTTTTTGTCAATGCATTACTGAGCTGCTGAATTACTGAGTCACCGATTATTTTACGTCAGTCATCCTGGCGCCCGGCACATCAAAGTTAGGTACCGTAAGCTGCGAAATTTTGACAATCTGGTGGCTAACAAGTGGGGTTGGTGGAGGATTAGTGCCCCTCCCTGTAAAACAATTAACTCTAAGCCTTTGGCCACCCCATTTGGGATACATGGCGTCTGGCAATGAATGAATGAATGAATGGTGGCTAACAACTGGGAAAGTGTAAAGGAGGTTCACATCCGATGGGTTACAAAGTTGAAAGGTGTCCCTCATTTTTGCTCTACGAGTAGAGTCCGCTGTTTTCGAGATATTTGAGTGTTTTCTAACCTTTCACTCCAGTTATTCTCGGTAAGTTTGGAATGATCTAAGTTTGAGTTTTGATAGGATAGGTCCGCCATGGGATTGCAGGTAAATATTAATGAAAAGACTTTTTGCTGGAACAGTTGTTGGTGTTAGATGGATAGATTGACTGATACAGAGGGAGATGGACGGATGAATGAAAAAACAAATAACAATAGGTGAAAAGATGAAAGTACGCACAGATAACAGACTGACATGTGGGTAATAATACTGTAAATACTGATAGGTGAGTGGATGGACGACTGGATGAAAAGAATCGAGAAATGGATGAAAGAATAGATGGGGTAGCTAGATACATGGATATAGTAGTGGCGGCGTCCGGCAACTCTCTTTACGCACTGCACTGTCAAACGTCTCCAGATTTTCTTTTCTGATTTAACTGCAAGATCAAATAAAATAATTTTTGCTAGGCCTTCGCGTAATTAAAATAGCCCTTTCCAAGAAGGTCTAACAGGAAACCTTGGTCACTGTAGTTCTCATTCATTCTTGCTATCAGTGGAGTATTTTCTTGAGCTTAGGGAATAACTAAAGGGTAGTACAGGCTCGTACTCCAGTAGATAACGAACAACCCCAAACGACCATACTGTTTTCGTGTGTTTTCTTTGTATTTCTTTCTTATCTCCAGTAACCCATCACCACAAGGACGGTTTTTACAATTCATTCCACCTATCTCTTATCACAAGCAGAGGCCCTCTCATGACTGGACCAACTCTAGTACTTTATTCAAGCCAAGGCCATACAATTTTATTCAACCGAGAGTGAGCCGTAGGAGCCTGAGTGTAAATACTGTCTTTACTAATCCTCTCTTGGTCGGAACAACTCCAGTAACCTGTTCCAGCTATCGCCGGACGATTTTACTTATTGAAGTGTCACAGAAGACACTGAAAGGTTAAGCTATGGAAGGATCTGCAATAGTATAACGGGAATAATGTTGCTATTAAAAGTGGAAAAAGCAGATATCTGACACAAATTTTCTAAGGCACAGGCAAACTGAATGTCTTCTGCAACAGCTTCCTACTGTATCTTTAGCGCACACGCCTCAAGACTAAGGCCATAAAGTTGAATACAAGCCAGTTAACGAGGGAATATATCTTACATTTCCTCCAACATGGTATGAAACTGTCGAATCTCGGAAATCAGTAAAGGAGGAAAGGAGTGGTGTAGAACTCGGAGGAAGGAATGGAACAGAAATAATGCAGAGGAAAACAATTGTAAGGGACTGACAAAGGAATGGGAATGTTGATGAACTGGGAGAAAAGGAACAGTGAATAATTGATAAAATTAACTGAAATGATGAACGAAACAAAGAGAAACTGGTAGGAATGGAGATAACAGAAAAGAAGGGAGCGTGAAGGGGCACTGACGAATTATGAAAAGGAAAGAAACGGTGATGAAGTGGAAGGCGGGATGGAAAGAGGAAAACTGAAAACAGGAAGGAGTGAAGCTAATAGGGGAGAACACGAGGAGGAAGGGAGTGGAAAAGAAGTGAAATGAGGAAGGCATGGTAAACATATGAGGTGAATAATAATTTGTTGAAAAAAAGTAGGGGAAGAAAGGGGTGGTGGAGAAAGCAAAATGATGGAAATACTAAAGCGTAAGGATGAAGGAAATACTAAAGAATTAGAAGAATGGAAATAATATGTAAAGATGAATGGGAGAAAGGAGTGGTGAAAAACTGGGAAGAGAAGGAAGATGAGAAGAAATGGGAAGCTGAGGATGATCGGAATATGACTGTGAAAATAAGGAAGGGAAGAAATGAAAAGGGGAAAGAGTCCTGAAGAATTAGGAGGAAGAAGAGAGTTGTGAGAGAAAATTATGAGAAACAAAATCTGGAAGAACTGCAAAGGAGGGGACATTATAAAGGAGAATAGAAGGAGGAAGGGTACAATGAACGAATGAGAGGAAATAAAGAAGTGTGAAAATTTTGGAGCAATAAAGGAAATAGGGAAGAACTGTGAGGACGAAGTGACAAGGGAAGAACTGTGAAAAATGGAAATAACCGGAAGTAATGGAAGGAGAAAAGAGGTTTTTAATAACTACGAGGAACGTGGAAATCGTGAAGTACTGAGAAGAGAAAGAGAAAGTGGAAGAACTGAAATGAGGAAGAGACACTGATGAACTGCGAGCAAAAAGGGAGTGGAAAAGAACCGGAAGAATAAAGGTGCTTAAAAATTCGGTAAAGGAAGGGAGTGGTGAGAGAATTGTGTAGAGCCAGAGAGTGGTGATAGTGAAAAAACTGGGTATGGAGAAAGAGAGAGAGAGAGAGAGAGAGAGGGGCAGGGGGGGGACTCGGACAACTACACTAAAATAAAATAAAATCCAACTAATAAGAGAGAAAATGCATGTGTGTGTGTGTGAGAGAGAGAGAGAGAGAGAGAGAGAGAGAGAGAGAGGCAGGGGGGGGGACTCAGACAACTACACTAAAATAAAATAAAATCCAACTAATAAGTGAGGAAATGCATGTGTGTGTGTGTGTGTGTGTGTGTGTGTGTGTGTGTGTGTGTGTGAGAGAAAGAGAGAGAGAGAGAGGAGGCTAAAATTACATTATGACTAAGTAAGGCTGAGTCTCTCCCTTACATGTTTTATCAGAAAAATCCTATCATCTCTGCCGTTCACTGGGTGCTTTTCTAATGGCATTCGAGATGGGTGGTTGACATACAAAACAAACAAACACACACACACACACACACAAACCTGAAGTATATTTCTTTGCGATATGTAAACGCAACATCATCATCATCAGCAGCAGCAGCTGGAATTAAGTGGGGTCCAGACAACTTGGAAAGAAAGAGTACAGACGCAAGAAAAATTGATCAGCTTGCCAAGTGAAATGGAGGATTTATTCACATTACGTTCAAACCGCCAGTAGGTCTATAGACTACAGTAAGATTATACAAAATTTAGGCTAAACGCAGGAATGAGAACTCAGCCAAAATATCACTGACAACGAATATCTGCTATTAAGCCACTGACAGAACCTATCGAGCCCGAGGTAACTTTAATAGCTCCTAGTACAGCTTATCGCGGACAAATAGATGGCCAAATCTTTAATGAACAGTTCCCAATTGAAATTACTCTAAGTACAAACTACCTCAGTTTTTAGTAAGCGATGGTTTCTGTTCATTCTCTAATTCCATCCCTGCTTGGTTGGACGTCGTAGCCTGGGCCTCACACCGACCAAAGGCGTGTTGCCCACTGCTATGGATCGAAGTTTTCATAATAATGGTGGAATAGTTCGCTCTGACACCGGTACTCCTGCTGCTAAGATTAACTTTTAACCACCAACAGCAGGCCTTCGTTTGAGGTGAAAGCTTGAATACGACATTTTTTTTTTTTTTTTCAACCAGAGGGTGAGCAGAAGCCGTGGACCACTAGTGTACAAATCGAGAGCTGATTACAGGCTCCGAACCCCTCAATACTCTCGTAACTCAGTGGTTTTCCGTTTATTTTAATTCAGCAAACCTGATAAGCGCTTAACAAAACATGTTTGATTAGTCTGGCAAAGTACGCTTATTAGGAGTGATGTCAATTTCACCCTGGCACTCACCGAAAGCAATTACTGTATACATTTTCGGTGCTACGAGTACATTGCAAAATAATTATAGGTTGGCTGCACTCGTTTGCCGCAAACATAGACTGCTGCGGCAGATCATAGTGGAACATCAAATCTGTCATTTTATTAACGACTACTTAAAATTGGACGCATCTCAGATGAGGATATAAAATTCCATCAACAAAAGTTCTACACCAGTGTCGCTAGCAACGCACAAAAAGATCATACTTACCACTCATTTAGAAAGCCAGGCACGTTGGTTTGCCACAGCCACTGCAAAAGAGAAGGAAAACAGATGAGTTATAAGGATTAAATACTAAGTTTAACTCGTTGATTACTGAATAATAAGTGTACTTTAAATTTAAAAACTTAGTCTCCATAAAAAGATGTTGAATGTATATACAGTACTTTAATATTATGTAATTAGAGACCTGTACCTATGCTTGGGTTAGGGAAAATGTTGATGAACTGAAACATTACAATATTCTGATATCACTGGAAATTGCTGCATCTCGAGTTATATTAGCGCTGTATTTTTACTGGTTTTTCATTGGACATCCATCATGTACCTTACAGCTGAGTGAGTGTGTTGGAGACTGTGTGCAAAACTGTGTGCAAGTGTGCATGCTTACTATTGTGTGTGTGTGTGTGTGTGTGTGTGTGCGTGTATTAGCGCCACGTTCTACCCTTGCACATATATATATCTATATCTATCTATCTATATAGATATACAGTACATTCCCACAGTACAAGAGTTCCGAGTAAGCGATCCCCCTTGTATGCGAGGACCTATTTTTTTTTATATTTAGTGTATTTTTTATTAGTACGCAAATTGAACTCCTTGTAAGCGAGACGGGCAGTGAAGAGTGGCCCAAATCCGGGGTTACCCCGAGTATGCGACATTGCCCATTGCCCTCCCAAGAAGCGATAACAGGTAAAGGTCTAATTATCTGTCTACTGTATTTATTGCCAGATGCCATTATCCCATAAGGGGTGTCCATTTGACTTGGAGTTGTTGGTTTTAAGGGGAGGGGCTCTAACCCTCCACCAATTCACTTGTTGACACGTAGGGAGCACATATGGGTTGGTTATATGGTTACTACCCAGCGTTGTAAATGGTTTCTTGGCTTAAAGGAAACCATTTGGCTGTCAATCAATGTAAAGCCACCTGTAAAGGAAAGAAGAGCAATAAGAAGTGACAGGAAAGATGGGAGATATAGGAAGAGAGGAGAGCAGGCTCAGAAAAAGAATGATAAAGGCTAAGGAGGAAGTATGCAGCACTACATTAAGTGAGTGGATGACGGTCGCCACCACCTACCGCCAATGATTTACCTAGTAAAGCCATGATCTTGTAGGTTTACTTTATCTTAGGTAATATGTCTTAGATAGTTTCCCTGTACAGTACAATACTTAGGTCAGACAGGCGTCTCAAGGGTTGCCTATGAAGGGGGATGTTTCCCAAATGTAATTTTTCCCATAAGGTTATGTATTCACAGTACGCAAATTCCTAGTACGTGACGTCGTCTGCCGCCCATATAGGCGCGTACTATGGGGATATATATATATATATATATATATTGGAGAGACACACATTACACGCATGTGTACAAAACACACACACACACACACACACACACACACACACACACACACACACATAATCTTTTCTCATATCTTTTGACTAATGCAAGAAAGCCTTGGTTTAATCACGCTTGTTCTAATGATGTCCACAATAAGAAGAGGGCCTATAAAAGGTACCGGAGCCAACCCACCCCTGAAACACATCTTTTATACGTTTCTGCCCGGAATCGTGCTAAGTCTGTTCTTCGCTCTGCTAAAAATAATTTCATCTGTACTAAGTGCTCTCAACTCTCCAACTCGAATTCTTCACGCTCCTTCTGGCACCTTGCCAAAAACCTTTCTAACAACTTTACCTCATCATCCTTCCCTCCTCTTTTCTACACTGATGGCTCTGTAGCTATTTCTTCTACTGGGAAAGCAGATCTCTTCGCTCAGACTTTCTCCTCCAAGTCCACCTTAGACGATTCTGGTGCTGTTCCTCCATCACTTCCCCCCTCTGACTTCCTCACGGCTGACATTATAATTTCTTAAGTTGATGTATTTTCTGCCATCACAGGCCTCAGTACTAACAAGGCATATGGACCTGATGGAGTCCCTCCTGTTGTTCTCAAGAACTGTGCTTCTGTGCTTACACCCTGCCTAGGCAAACTCTTTCGTCTTTGTCTATCAACTTGTACCTTTCCTTCTTGCTGAAAGTTTGCTCTCATTCAGCCAGTCCCAAAGAAGGGTGAGTACCCCCAACTCTTTAACTATCGTCCAGTTGCTTTAACATCCTGTATTTTAAAAGTTTTCCAGTCAGTTCTTAATAGAAAAAATTTAAAGCATCTTTCCTATCACAACCTTCTTTCCGATCGTCAGTATGGGTTCCGTCAAGGATGCTCCACTGGCGATCTTCTCACCTACCTTTCAGACTTCTGGTCATCCTCCTTTCGGGACTTTGGCGAAAGCTTTGTCATTGCACTTGACATCTCAAAGGCTTTCGATCGAGTCTGGCATAAATCTTTAATTTCCAAACTGCCCTCTTACGGTTTCTATCCTTCTATCTGTGCCCTCATCAATAGCTTCCTTTCTGGTCGTTCTATATTTGCTGTTGTAGACGGCCATCGTTCTTCTCCTAGATCTATTAACAGTGGTGTTCCTCAGGCCTCTGTCCTATCACCAACTCCCTTTTATTCATCAGTGATCTTCTAAGCTGTACATCTAACCCTATCCACTCATACGCTGATGACTCTACCCTTCCCCTTTCCATTCGGTTCCCACAACGTCCATCTCAGCAGTTACTTCAGCAAACTAGGGATGAGGCTATGGCACACCTAATGTCTCACTTGGCTCGTATCTCTGACTGGGGTAAAAATAATCTGGTTGTTTTTAATGCATCAAAGACTCAGTTCTTACACCTATCAACCCGACAAAATCATCCACAGGTATACCCACTAATGTTAATAATATCCAGCTGAATCCTGCATTATCCTTGAACATGCTTGGGGTTTCATTTACTCGGGACTTACCTTGGAAAGATCACCTTACATCTCTTGTAAAATCTGCTTCCAAGAGATTAGGTGTGCTAAGCCGACTCCGTTCCTTCTTTACCTCTGCACAATTGTTGACTCTATACAGTGGTTTTATCTGCCCCTGTGTAGAGTATAAGTCTCATGTGTGGGGAGGCTCCCCACATACAGCTCTTCTCAATAGGGTGG